>NC_133769.1:177496653-177599475 GCF_003597395.2 Chelonoidis abingdonii | reverse complement strand
ATTTTTATGAGTTATAACAAGGATTTTATGTCTTACTAATGGTACTGATTTTGCTGGAGGGTTCTTTTTAAAACTAGTTCATTCGGATAGTCAGAAGTAAAGAAAGGCGAAACCTTTTGTCCAGCTATCTGGAAGGGAAGGACTGTTGTCCCTTTAGGGCTCTCTTCAGTGGGGAGTCGGGGGAGAGGTGGGAAGGGATGGAAGAAGGACAGGAAGACTTGGAGTCACTTTTTTTTTTTACTATAGTAATTAAATGTGTATTTTAGATAAGGGAGGTCTTTTGAAGGATTTATTTTAAAAACTGTATGTCTGAAGATCCCTGCATTAAGGCTAAGATGATTGTGCATCTAAACTCTTTGCAAGCATTTTTAGAAATGTGATTTTATAATCTTCACCAGTTCACTAATGAATATATTTTAAAGCAAATTTTAAACTAACGGCCTGTAGACTGACATGTTCTGTGTAATATTAACATTAATGCACATCTGTTGTTGTCAAAAGTCAGAAACTGACAGTTATAAAAATTTATTTGGGCATAAGCTTTCGTGACAGCTGATGAATGGGTTCTAGCCACAAAAGCTTATACCCAAATTTTGTTGTCTCTGAGGTGCCACAAGGACTCGTCCTTGTCTTGCTGGTACAGACTAACAGGACTACCACTCGCAGCTGTCATGTTATTATAATGAGTTGGCAATGCCTGTTAAATGGCTTTATTACCCTTGAATGTCTCTTTAACAGTTTCCAATGTGTCCTAAGTAGTCTGGCAGCTGGAGTTTTTCACTTTTAACTACTAGAATTCCTCCCAAGGACAGACTCACCAGGCTAGAGCAGCCATCTGTGGGAGCCTGCAGGAAGGGTCAGAACAGGGATAGGAAAAGAAGAGGGTGGACACTAAGACCATGGTGCCTCAATTTTCAGGTGCCCTACGCAGCTGCCTATGTTGCCTATGCCTAAGGAGGCCCTGCCTTCAGCAGCGAGATATCTTCCAGGATTAACTCCTGTGGAAAATGTTGGGAGACTGTTCAGTGTAGATGCTCTGCAGACGTTGCTTTCCCCACGCGCAGAACCCTGCACATCCCTGAAGCAATCAGTCCCTCTACTCACCTTTCGTGGCTCCTGTGGGTGTGTGGCTCTGTTTGGTATGGGCCAAAAGTATGCTAAAGTGAGACTGTAAACTCCTTCACTGTGTGGGAATACCGTTGGGTGAGATTATACAATGCTGCTCTGTAACTGTTGCCATTCTTTGCCTTTCGAAAGTGTCCTTGACTACTCGACTGCCCATATCATCGACTGTCAGAGGCTACAAAACCTCAGGAAGAAGCCGCCAAAAGCAGAGACATGCTGAACGCGTTATGGATCACCTGCCAGGAAGAGTAAAAAACTGCAGGACTGGAGGAAAAAAATACAGGATTGGAGGAATGGGAAAGGCAGGATCCGCCGAAGAACACGCAGCGGTAAGAAGAAAGCACAAAGCAGCTGATAAGCATCCTGCGCACCAAGCGGACTCTATCCAGCCACTCGTAGCCTGCGGCAGGCACTACCGTGCACACCCCCGCCCGTGATCCCAAAGCTCTTTCCTTGTGCCCCATGTCAGCTCCAAACCCCCTTCCCCAGCATCCAGGTTCTTACACACCGCCTCTCCAACCCTGTACGTTCACCAACCAGCCCTGAGAACTACGACCCTTACCTGCACTCAACTCCTTTCACCATGCAGTATTTTCATCCTGAAGTGCCAGCAGTCATTGCTAGCAGCAGCACTCCAGCAAGGACATCTTCAAACCTGTGACTGTACAGTTCACACTCACCCCCTGCCCTTTTAGATTCCCAAAATGTAGTGTGTCTGTCAAGAAAGTTGTTTTTTTTCAATAAATGAATTCTTGGCTTGAAAACAGTCTTTTATATTGCAGAAAGTGAAAGATACCGTAGCCCAGGAAAGAAAAGGCACTGCAAATCATTTTAGGAAAAACAGATTCCTAAAACATTGTTAACCACTGCACTTATCCTGTGCAAGGCACAAACATTCTGTTGGTTTTCAGTCTCAAATTCCTCCTCAAGCCATCCCTTAACTTGTAGCCCTGTGCTGGTCTCTCTAGTAGCCTGCTCTCTGGCTGTGCAAATTCAGCTCCAGGCATTGAAACTTGGAGATCCATTCTCTGTAATGTTTCACCCTTCCCTTCACAAATATATGGAGGTACGCCACGGATATAACTGCAGGGATGCTGCTTTCCCCAAGTCTAGCTTCCTACAGAGATTGCCAGTGCTCTTTTAACGGCCAAAGCACACTCCACAGTCATTCGCACCGGCTCAGCCTGTAGTTGAACCAGTCCTTGCTCCTGTCAAGTTTCCTATATAGGTTTCATGAGCAAGGCATTAACGGGTAAGCGGAGGTCTCCAAGGATCACAATGGGCTTCAACGTCCCCTTACTGTGATGTTCGGTCTGGGAAAAAAGTCCGCCGCATGCATCTTCTGAACAGGCCACTGTCCGAAGATGCTTCATCATGCACTTTCAGGCCAGCTGTGTTAATGTCAATGAAATGCCCACGGTGATCCACAAGCACCTGGAGAACCATAGAGACAATACCCTTCCGGATTAATGTATCAGATACTAGATGGGTGGTGCTAGATGAGAATATGCGTCCATCTATCGCCCTCCCAGTTAGGGAAACCCTTTGTGCAAGATCCAATAGTCCGCAGTCCTGACGTTCCCCCAGGGCCCAGGTTTCTTCTTAGCAGGATGCGATTTTGGCCGCTGCAAACTGCACACAGCGATTCCAATGGTCAACTTTTCGCTCATACTGGTTCGCGACTGACTCGGTTGCTGTCCTGGAGTTGCCAGCTCGATGCAGTAGCCACCCGTTCTCCCTGGCATGAGGCGCTCTCATTCGTGTCCTTGAGCGCAGGGTGGGGGCGAGCTCAGCACAGTCCCTGAAAGTGGCTTTTCTCACCGAGTTCTGCGCCATGCTAGTATCCCAGGCTTCCATGACGATGTGATCCCACCTCAGTGCTTGTTTCCCAAGCCAAAGCGCGTTCCATGGTGCTGAGCATTTCTCCATGAATGCCACAAGCAATTTAGAGTCATCGCATCATCGTCGGACTCGCTCACTGTCACTTTGGAGCTGAAGAAAGCTCACTGCACAACTGATGTGCTGGCGGACTCATCAGACTCCTCAGCAGCTCGGGCTCCGTTTCCACGAACCGTTGAGAGTAACAATGGCGCCAAACGTGGATGGAAACAGTGACTGTGGGTGTGAAGCGATGGCACCCGGGGAGTTGGCGACGGAGCGGAATGACCCGCACCCTTCCGTCCCCTATCCCACCTTCCCACAACCCACGGTGCCAAAATGGGACGAGGTGCTCTGTGCAATAGCTGCCCATAATGCACCACTCCCAACAGCGCTGCAAATGCTGCAAATGTGGCCACTCTGCAGCGCTGGTAGCTGTCAGTGTGGCCACACTGCAGCGCTTTCCCTACACAGCTGTACAAAGACAACTGTAACTCCCAGCACTGTACAACTGCAAGTGTAGCCATACCCTCAGATGGCTTCTAACAGAGGAATGGGGCTCTGTTATTGCTTCAAATGTTTCTCAGTGTGTAGGCTTGGGAGAATTCTATTTTTATTTATTTTTAATATAATTTCAACAGATATCATCATGTTTATTTTTAAGCATTTGTTCCTATTTTTATTAATTTAAATGTTTACATTTGCAGGAAATTATGGGTGTGGGAGTCAGACAATAATTCTTTAATGACAGTAGATGCTGAGATAAAAAGTGTTAAAGCTTTATAACCATTAACACACAAATCGTCAACATCATATGTAAAAATATACAAAGTAATTCACCTTCAATTAAAGCTTTAATCCTCAAGTAGCATTTTTCTTACTTTGTCTATCTGTAAACTTCAGTGATCATCAATGGAATATTTTTTTGGCTGTGTTTGTACAGTGAAATTGATGTTTGTTGATGTGTACTGTTAGAAATTTGATAGGCTTGGAAAAATTAATGTGCCTCTTTCACTGTCTGTCTGTCTTCTTCTGTGGGTCTGTTATTCCCCCCCCCCACACCCTTTTCTTTTCTTTTTTTGGTCTCTATCTTACCATCTCCGTCTATTGTGTGACTTCCGCTATGTCTGCCTTTCCTTGTATCATAGGGGTAGCCGTGTTAGTCTGGATCTGTAAAAGCAGCGAAGAATCCTGTGGCACCTTATAGACTAACAGACGTTTTGGAGCATGAGCTTTCGTGGGTGAATATCCACTTTGTCAGATGCATGTATATGCAATTGTGTAGATATATGTAATATAAGTATTACTAATTACTGTGTATTATTGTTATTGTGGCAGGAATTTAGAGGCCTCAGCCAGCTCAGAGGCCCCATTGTGCTAGGCACTGTAAAACATATAGTAACATTTCCTGCCCCGGACAGCTTACATGTCATTCTGTCTATGTCTTTCTCTCTTTTTCTGTGTGGCTCAGTCTTTGGTCTGTCCCTAACACTTAATCGCCTGAATGAAACAGCATGCACATGATTTCATTTTCATATTTCACAGTTTCAATCACTTAAAAGCACTTGGCATACAAGGAAAGGCAGCCTATTGAAGGCATAGGGGGCTGCAAGGAAAGAGACACATGGTGGAGAGTGAGTAGGAGACAAACAGAGGATTACAAGAAGTGCAGGTAATGAGAAAGAGAGTGGGAAAAATGAAATCTACTTTGCTTTCGATATGGAAATATGGATGCACAGAAGCCACTATTCAGCAAGGAGAATAAGCAGAAATGCTGCCCACGAGAGGTCAACAAGCTAACATACAGGGAGTCATAACATAAGAATGGCCATACTGAGTCAGACCAAAGGTCCATCTGGCCCAGTATCCTGTCTACCAACAGGGGCCAATGCCAGGTGCCCCAGAGGGAAATTAACAGAACACGTAATCATCAAGTGATCCATCTGTCGCCCATTCCGAGCTTTTGGCAAACAGAGGCTACGGACACCATCCCTGTCCATCCTGCCTAATAGAGAGTGATGGACCTATCCTTCATGAACTTATATAGTTCTTTTTTTAACCCTGTTATAGTGCGGACCTTCATAACATCCTTTGGCAAAGAGCTCCACAGGCTGACTATGCATTGTGTGAAAAAATACTTCCTTTTGTTAGTTTTAAACCTGCTGCCTATTAATTTTATTTGGTGATCCCTAGTTCTTGTGTTTATGAAAAGTAGTAAATAACGCTTGCTTATTTACTTTCTCCACACTAGTCATGATTTTATAGACCTCTATCATATCCCCCCTTAGTCGTCTCTTTTCCAAGATGAAAAATCCCAGTTTTATTAATCGCTTCTCATATGGAAGCCATTCCATACCCCTAATCATTTTTGTTGCCCTTTTCTGAACCTTTTCCAAGTCCAATATATCTTTGTTGAGATGCATACAGTATTCAAGATGTGGGTGTACCATGGATTTATATAGAGGCACTATTATATTTTTTGTCTCATTATCTATCATTTTCTTAATGATTACCAACATTCTGTTTGCTTTTTTGACTGCCGCTGCACATTGAGTGGATGTCTTCAGAGAATTATCCACAATGACTCCAAGATCTCTTTCTTGAGTGATAACAGCTAATTTAGACCCCATCATTGTATATATATATAGTTGGGATTATCTTTTCCAATGTGCATTAGTTTGCATTTATAAACATTGAATTTTATCTGCCATTTTGTTGCTCAGTCACCCAGTTTTGTGAGATCCTGTTGTAGCTCTTCACAGTCTGCTTGGGACTTAACTATCTTGAGTAGTTTTGTAATTTTGCCACCTCACTGTTTACCCCTTTTACCACATCCCCTGGAGGACACCACTGTTTACCTCTCTCCATTCTGAAAACTGACTGTTTAGTCCTACTGTTTGTTTCCTATCTTTTAGCCAGTTACTGATCCGTAAGAAGACCTTCCCTCTTATCCCATGACAGCTTTGCTAACATCAAAGTTTCTGAAGTGTTAGAAGAAGAGAAATAAAACTAATCAGAAGACTCCCCAATTTCACTCTCCAGGAAAATACCTTTGTTTCTGTATGTTTGGCTACATGTGACTGGATACCTCCCTCTGACCTTACTGTTTCTGTAACACCCTTTGGGATTCTTTTCTCTCTATCTGTTGCTTTATTTCACTGAGTAACAGCTCTTCCATTCTCTCTCTTTCTATGTCAGTCTTGCTCAGCTTTTTGTCCTCCTTTCCTTTCATCCTTACAGCGACAGGTTGGATCACAGAAACCCCCTTAGATCTGCCAGCTGATGTGCCAAGACTACTTCTGCCCCTGCTTTCCCTGCCCTCCCAGCTTGGGAGTTCAGTGCCCTGCCTGGTTTGAGCCAGATCTGCTAGCCTGCTGCAAACCCAGACCCAGGTCTGAACCACGTCTCCTAACAGCTGTAGGCTTAACTGAAAGCAGCTTAAGAAGTGTTACTGTCTTTAACACTCAGATGCCCAACTCCCAACGGGGTCTAAACCCCAAATAAATCCGTTTTAACCTGTATAAAGCTTATACAGGGTAAACTCATAAATTGTTCACCCTCTATAACACTGATAGAGAGAGATGCACAGCTGTTTGCCCCCCCCCCCAGTATTAATATATACTCTGGGTTAAATAATAAGTAAAAAGTGATTTTATTAAATACAGAAATTAGGATTTAAGTGGTTCTAAGTAATAGCAGACAGAATAAAGTGAATTACCAATAAAATAAAACGCGCAAATCTAAGCCTAATACAGTAATAAAACTGAATACAGATGAGATCTCACTCTCAGAGATGTTTCAATACGTTTCTTTCACAGACTGGATGCCTTCCTAGTTTGGGCACAATCCTTTCCCCTGGTACAGCCCTTGTTCCAGCTCATGCCGTAGCTAGGGGATTTCTCATGATTGCTGCCCAATTTGTTCTGTTCCACCCACTTATATATCTTTTGCATAAGGCGGGAATCCTTTGTCACTCTGGGTTCCCACCCCTCCTTCTAAATGGAAAACCACCAGGTTAAAGATGGATTTCAGTTCAGGTGACATGATCACATTACTGTAAGATCACCCTATACCGAAAACTTACCGACCGCTGTGCCTACTGTGACAAAGTTTATCCTCTACCTTGGTGGGTCCTGCGCTTCTTGGCAGATTTGCTCACCTCAGTGATCTTCCCCACAGTCTGGGTCAACTCCTCCTGTGTCTGATCAGGAGTTGGGAGGTTTGGGGGGAACCCGGGCCCGCACCTGGAGCCAATTAAGACCTTTTCTAGAAGGCAGGATTTATATGCACTTAATTAGAAATCACCTGAGCCAATCAGGGGCAGGCTAATCATGGGCTACCTGGTTTATAAAGAGCTCATCCCCAGTCAGGAGGGAGAGCCATGAGCGAGAAGGAGTGCGAGTGAGGAGCTGCCTGAGCAAAGATAGCTGAGATGAACTGCTGTGAGATTAGGTAGACAAAGCTATTTATCACCACCAACCAGGAGGAAGATCTGTGGTGAGGATAAAGAAGTGTCTTGGAGGAGGCCATGGGGAAGTGTAGCTCAGGGATTATTGTAGCTTCATCAGCTGTTACAGGAGGTACTATAGACAGCTGGCAATCCACGATCCCTGGGCCTGTGAACATGAGTTTAGAGGTCGGGGCCTAGCAACTGCCATTTGGTTCCATGGTCCTAGGGATTTGTTTATACAACCGCATCTGCTCCCAACCCCTCAGACAGAGACCAACACCTACAAAGTCTCACCAAGCATTCTCAAAACTACAATACCCACACGAGGAAATAAGGAAACAGATCAACAGAGCCAGACATGTACCCAGAAGCGCCTCCTACTGCAAGACAAACCCAAGAAAGAAACCACCAGGACTCCACTGGCCATCACATACAGTCCCCAGCTAAAAAACCCCTCCAACGCATCATCAGGGATCTACAACCCATCCTGGACAATGATCCCACCACTTTCACAGGCCTTGGAGTGCAGGCCAGTCCTCGCCCACAGACAACCTGCCAACCTGAAGCATATTCTCACCAGTAACTGCACACTGCACCATAGTAACTCTAGCTCAGGAACCAATCCATGCAACAAACCTCGATGCCAACTCTGCCCACATATCTACACCAGCGACACCATCACAGGCCCCGACCTCTAAACTCATGTTCACAGGCCCAGGTCCTGTGGATTGCAGCTGTCTATAGTACCTCCTGTAACAGCTGCATGAAGCTACAACTCCCTGAGCTACTTCCCCATGGCCTCCTCCAAACACCTTCTTTATCCTCACCACAGATCTTCCTCCTGGTGTGTGATAATGCTTGTCTCCTAAATCCTCCAGCAGTTCACTCTCAGCTTCTTGCTCCAGCTCCTCACTCGCACTCCTTCTCCTCTGGCTCTCCCTCCTGACTGGGGTGAGCTCCTTTTAAACCCAGGTGCCCTGATTAGCCTGCCCTGATTGGCTGCAGGTGTTCTAATTAAAGTAGCATATATCCATGCCTTCTAGAAAGGTCTTAATTGGCTCCAGGTGCTAACCCCCTTGAAAAAATCAGGGATAGGGTGAAAGGTGGGGGGAAGGGAAA
This sequence comes from Chelonoidis abingdonii, assembly GCF_003597395.2. Taxonomy (NCBI): domain Eukaryota; kingdom Metazoa; phylum Chordata; order Testudines; family Testudinidae; genus Chelonoidis; species Chelonoidis abingdonii. Next base: position 177,590,903 of record NC_133769.1, on the reverse strand, counting down.
GGGAGGGAAAGGAAAGGAAGAAAGGGGAGGGGTAGGAAGAGGAAAGGAGAGCAACATCTCTACATGCATCTGACGAAGTGGGTATTCACCCATGAAAGCTCATGCTCCAAAATGTCTGTTAGTCTATAAGGTGCCACAGGATTCTTTGCTGCTTTTACAGATCCAGACTAACATGGCTACCCCTCTGATACTTCATATTTCTAGTTTCAGATACAAGAGTGATACATTCATACAAATAAGATGACCACACTCAGTAGATTATAAGCTTTGTAATGATCCCTTACAAGAAACCTTTTGCATGAAGCATATTTTAGTTGCATTATATTCACACTCATAAATCATATAGAGTGCAACATCACACTTATCTTGCAAGCTCTTCAAGAAGGAGCTCTCTTTACACTGTTTATCGTATTGCACAAATGCATTGTCAGCACTAAGCAAAGCCACTGAAAATACAGTCTGTATTCCTTGTTCTGCCTCTCTCCGCTCATCTATATTCATCTATCATTCTGGTGGACAGTTAGCGCAAGCAAAAGATAGGCGGGAGAAAGACTGTAGGAGAAATGGTATTTTAAAAAATGAGAGCTCTCAAGCCTCTTGCCCTAGTGATGGAGGGACTGAGTAGTTGTCGTATGCTGAAGAAACCTACTTGAACTTAGTAGCATCCTGGAGTGAGGTGTATTCAAAGAGGTCCTGGATATCCATGTCAGCATTCTGAGGCAGGAGAAATTTCACTATGTCCATGTTCCCAGATGCGGCTGCTACGTGCAGGGGTGTTCTGCTGTAGTGGAATGGTTAATGTCAGTCTGGAGAAGAAAACCAAAAACAGTCTTTCCTAATAGCAAAGCATTTCCGGTTCTGTGAGCTAATTCCCTGGTGTGCTCTGAATAAACAGGCCTTGCAGGTGGGAATTACCGTAGTTTCTTTATCATCATTCATAAAAATGTTGACACTTTAAAAACCATTCATTTAGATGCCCATGTTAATATAAAATGGGTGCTCCTCGGGACATCTACTAAACCATCTGGGCCTTATTCTTCACTGTCTTGTCATTTACGTCAGTGCGAAGTTGGTGCAAAATGCTACCAGATCAGAATGGTGGCATTATATACTATACATTATCCCCTCAGTTTGCACAGGTATAACTGGCTGCACGAGGGGCAGTGGAGAAACGGGCCTTTTGAACGTGCTCCATCAGACCTGAGCCATGTTCAGCACAACAGCTCCAACAATGTGCTGTGCCCATTCAGGGACACACATTGGCCTGAAAAACAGTATAGCACCACTCAATTTAAAAAAGACAGATTCATGCATATGGTATTGATAGGCAACATCTGTCTCAGTGCCTACAGCAGTCAAGGTGGCAACATTTCAGAAGGACTAAATATAGGACTGAGCTCTCATTTTCCCCCAGGAGAGAGTGGTCACTCCCTGGCAGGGCTTTAGAGCTAGTGGTGGAGATATGGATATGGATATGAGCAAAAATGATAAAGAGTCATTAGGACCCTTGTGAGAAGTGAAATGGAATCTTTTACTTTTTTGAGGATTTCCTGCAGGGCCAAGAAGTCTGTTGCCCACTGCTGCACAGGTCAGAGAGGGTAGCATGTTGTCTAGTAAGTCTTTCTACTCCTAATGCCAATCGTACACAGCATGTCATACAAAAAATACATTAGAAGAATGTAAAGGTTACAAAGTCAAGCCCTCAAAAGTTAGATGATGCCAAAAATAAGGTTGCCTATGCTGTCTCTTGCACAAGAGCAGCTCCAGGCTCCAGCGCCGCAAGCGTGTGCCTGGGGCAGCAAGCGCCAGCCTGGGGCGGCCAGCCGCAGGGGGCAGGCTGCCAGTCGCTGTGCGGGCAGCAGTCAGGCATCCTTCTTCGGCGCTTCTGTAGGAGGTCCAGCAGTCCCATGGTTTTGGCGGCGGGTACGACTAAGGCGCAGGACTGGCAGACCTCCTGCAGAAACGCCGCCGAAGCCTGCCTGACTGCCGTGCTTGGGGCGGCAAAAAGCATAGAGCCTCCCCTGCTCTTGCATATGCATGATCAGAGCCATCCCTCTGGGTATGGTGAATCAGGGTGACCACTCTGGGCCTGTGCTTTGGGGGCCCCCGCGCTTCAGCTGCATTTGGAGGCTGGAGCTGTTTATATGTGCGTGTGTTGGGGGTGGGGGAGTTTTCTGCTTATGCTGTTCAGCTGCATTTGTTACTAGCCAAGCCGATCACGGGGCTCCCATTTTGAAGGGAGATTCGCTTTTCCCAATCCCTTCTCCTCCCGGTGTGACTTGCTTGCTGGAGGTGCGGGGGAAGAGGTAGTTATTGTGCTGTGGTTTGCATGGGTGCAGAGGGAGGTTTCCCCAGGAGGTGGTGATGGGGCTGCTGCCCAGATTCCTGGAGAACGGGAGAGAATTGCTCAGCTGCTCCCTGTTTGGGGGCTGGCAGCGCAAACACTGCCCAGTGGGGGTCGCACAGGGAAAGTGATTGCAATGGGCAGTGCTGGGGGTGGAGGGAGGGGAGACTGCTTCTCCCCATTGCTCCGCATCGTGCCCTGGGGGCCGATCGCTTTCATCTGGATTTCAGCACATTTGAAACAAGTTTCCTTTTTTTGCAGGAAGGCTGAGGGTGGGGGGTTGAGCATTGCAATAGCCCAGTGGTCCCCAACCTTTTTGGCTGGTGGGCGCCAGCCAAAGGACCACTGCGGCAGTGGAGCACCCGCCGAAATGCCGCCGAAATTCAGGGGCGACGCCTCTGGATGATGTCACTTGTCAACGACAAGCAACGTCATTGAGAAGCGTACCCACCAAAATGCTGCTGCGGCATTTCGGCAGGTCCTGTCCCGGGGACCACGACGCAGGCGCATTAACATGCCCCCGCGGGCACCACGTTGGGGACCCCTGCAATAGCCATTCACCTCTCCCTTGGCTGCTGCCTGGGATCTCAGGTGGAGAGAACAGCCCTCGCTTTACCTCTGCAGCTAATGATTAGTTCAGCCTTTATGAGGTAGCTGCAGGAAGGTTGCTGGGGTCTCACACTATTTCCAGCTCCGGTGTATTGGTTTGCAAATGGGACTGAATTTCCATTTGCCATCATAAAGGAACTAAAAGTCTAAAACAAATATAAAATGACTGTGTTTCCAGTTGCTGCTTGCTAATAAATCTAGGCATGGAGAGATCAAAACCTGCCCTGGTTTGGGGACTAGTAAATATGGCTTTCCCACCTCTAACTTCTATGATTTAGAGACAGTTGAGCCTCTCTTGCAACTTCTTGAACCCTGCCGGATTATTTACAGGGGCAAAAAAAACAAAACGAAAACCCTCAGTCACTAAAGAGACGAATCATTGTGTACCTTGTATTTTATTCTTGGTAGCTTCGTGCCCTGGCTTTGTTGTTTGGAGGCTTAAGATTTGACGATTGTCCTCAGTCCCAGACCCAATTAAAATAAATTAAAGTAAGTACACCACAAAAGAAAGAAAAACACGGCAATCCGATAGCACTACTGAGCAGCAAGCTTACCTTGTTACAAAGAAAATGCTCCAGAAAATGAAGGCTTTCCCTCTGTTCTCCCTTTCTTTGCCTTTGCATCGCTGTCCGACTCAGTGAGGGGCATCATTTGCTCAGAGTTTGTCAAAAATCTAACTAGCCTTTGTCCAGTAGAAAACATATTATTCACCTCTATAAAAAGTGTTGAGGGGCCCATACCAGCTGATTTGGCCCTGGGCCCCCTCACCCCACTAGACACAGCCCTGTGCATGATGGTACAGCCTTTGGGTATGTTTACACTGCAGTCGGTGCATGTAGACATACCTGAGCTAGCTTTGATCTGGATGAAAGCTAGCACGAGTAATAATAGCAGTGAAGCCATAGCAGCACAGGCAATGGCATGGGCTAGCCCTGCCTTTCCAGGACCCATACTTGTGCGGCTTCCTGTCTGTTACGTGAACTAGCTTTGATTAGATCAAGCTAGCTCAGTTATGTCTATCTGGCTGCAATCACACCTACTGATTATGATGTAGACATAGCCTTAAATTTCATGATCTCATACTATTTTTTTCATTGAACCCCTGCCTGATTCAGTGCACAGGCTGGATGATGCTCACTGCATAGTGGCTATTCAGTAATTCATTTTATCCTTATCCTTCTGTGTATGACTCCAGGCCTCATTTATTGCCTACTATTAAAATCATGACCTGAAAACAGACTTATTGTTGTTTTCCCCTTGTGCCTTCTATGTTGTTCATCACTATCATATCTGAGTGTTTCTCACACGTTCCTGAATTTATTCTCACAACATCCCTATGAGATGAAGAGGTGGTGTTATCCCCATTTTACAGATAGGGAACCAAGGAACAGAGATGAATATCAAAAGTGTGAACTGATTTTGGGTGCCCAGGTTGAGATACCGATGGCCTGATTTTTCAGAGAACTTCGCATTTATAACACTTGTTGTTTGTTTAGAGCACAGCACAGTACCCCTTAACTTCAGTTGCAGCTGTAAGTGCTCAGCATTTCTGCATATCAGACCCCAGCACCTGAAATTGGTCATCCAACAAAATGAAGACTACATAGTGAAAAGTTCAGCTTAAATGACTTGCCCAGCATAGCATAGGAATTATGTAGCAGAGGCAGGGGTAGAATCCAGTTCTTCAGGGTGGTTCAGCTGCCTTAGCCATGAGACCACTCTTTTCCTGTAATGCCCTGTCTCATTCACTACACACCTTCCATCTTCTGCAACAAATGAGGCAGGCATCTTAGAGGAAACAGCCTCATTCAGTACATAAGCCTGAATTATTCTCTAAATGCACGGGCAACCTTAATTCTGGCATTTCCTAACACATTTGCATGCTCGATTTTTGCAACGTTAACTTTTTCTAATATAGGTTTTTTTGTATGTAATGGCTTAGTTTTTAAAAAAGCAAACTGAAAAAAACAAATGCCATGAAGTAGAACTATACTGACACCCATATGGGTCACCAGCAGGATTAAAATGTTTAGGTTCACTGCAGAGACCTCTGTCACTTCAGCTAACAGTGTAACTGATAGCAATAGTAGGTTGTCATGTTCTGTATGGGCAAGCTGCTAGAGAGAGATGAGGCACACATTTTGCCATGGGGTTTCACTGCTTTTTTTTGTCAGTAAAAGAATGTTGAGACTCAGAAATCCTGGGTTCGGTTCCAGGTTTGGAGAGGAATGTGCTGTAGGGTGGTCACAGACTCTTCTGCCCCTGTTCTCTCCAAACCTGACCCCTTCTGCCCCTGGCCACTGTATCCTGTCCTTATTCCAGTCCCAGGACCCTCACTGCATCCCAGACCCCATCACTACAGGCATTGGTGTGTAGAATTTAAGCATGAACAGTTAAAGTTTGTCCAAGTTCTAAGCAACTGAACACATGATCTTACGATGAAAATGTCAGGCAACCTTAACTACAGGCAGCACTACTTGCGCTGTCTATAAAATGTGCTCAATAAAAGAGGAACTAGGGCTTTCTAGATGCTACACTATTCCCTTCCCTTCATGCTGGGGCTGCCCAAGGGACTCATTGCAGGGATTGAACCCAAGGGCAGTGGTTACTATCTAGCGGGCTCCCTGGCTTCTCTTGCAGGAGAATGAACACGTGCTCTGAAAGGAAATGATAGATTAAAGAGAGAAAAAAAGGGGAAATGATGGAGAAACAAAGAGCGAAAAGAAAGAGGTACTTCCTGGCTCTTAGCGTTCCACTGTGATAATTCTAGCCTTTTCGTCATGCATCTTAGAAATTTCCACCGCTGCAGGATGATTCCTGGGATAATCAGAGACTGTTGCCACATGGCAGGTAGCTGCAGCTTATTTTTTCATGGTTTCTGTGGGCACAGAGGAGCGAATGGCTGCACTGTGAAAGAGGTGAAAGAGGCAGACAATAAGAAAAGCCTCGAATAGTGTCTCACATCAGACTGTTATTTCATCACAAGGGCAATTACCATATCGCACTAGGTAGGGGAAAAGAAATCCAAGTTCTTCAGTGGAGATACTTTACTGACTGGTGTGTGCTGGTTGATTTATTCTTCTTTTATCCAGAAACCAGTCACATTTTCTTTCTTAAAAGATCAGGAGAACTGAATCTATTTGCAGCAGCTGGGTAGTTCAGTGGACTCTAGGGAATAAAACTGATGGTCTGCAAAGTTAACTGGCATCTCTTCACCGTACTCTAGGAATGGAGAGCCCAGAGCTGGTGTTTTGGTCCTTGTCTTAAGACCTTATGCTGTGTCTCAGTCCAAAATGGCTTTTTATGGACAAAGTATAGATCCATAAAAAACAGCTCTTGACACATAAATGCAGCATTGCAGAGAGGGCAGATTAAAAATCAATGTTTTTTTAATTAAAAAACAGTTTTTAGAAATTGAATTTGGATTTTTATTTGAATTAAGTACAGGTTTAAATAAACCTATTTAACATTAAATTTGAAATTGATAACCTATGTTAAGACCTAAACTACTTATAATTTATTAAAATCATGAAATTAAATACAAAATAATATTAAGCAGTATATGTTTGCTGACAAGTTTTAAAGAAATTCAAATAACTGAACTGGTGGAAGTCATGGGTTAAGCACATGGAACCTGAGTTTTTCAAGTGCTAAATCAGCTTTTGTAAGCAGTAACCTTTTCTGTGGATGCCATATTTTCTCCATTTCAGTTTATTCAGCTAGTTCAGTTCAATGACTGGTTCATCTAAAGTTAGTAAACCAATTGGGTGTTAAAAAAGCAGGAAATCTTGTTTTCTTCTTCCAATCTATGAATAAAAACCAGGTGTAAGAGGATGAGCTCTACAACCCTGAAAGATATAGGGCTTGTCTTCGCTACAGGGGTAAATCGACCTAAGTTACACCACTCCAGTTATGTGAATAATGTAGCTGGAATCGACACAGTTTAGGTTGACTTACCCTGATATCTTCACCACACGGTGTCAACGGGCGATGTGCTATGGTTGACTTGCTTTACTCTTCTCGGAGAGGTGGAGTATCGGGGTCGACCGGAGAATGCTCTGCCATCGATTTAGCAAGTCTTCACTAGACCCGCTAAATCAATCCCTGCTGCATCGATTGCAGCAGCGTCGATCTCCCCATAGTGAAGACCACCCCATAGTGACCAGAAATAATCAGTTCATTTCACAAACTACAGATAATGCTTCCTTTGTTTAATAAATCACATAGTTTTATATGTAAAACAAGTTTTGATAAAACTTACAGATAGAATGTTTTTCTTATGTTTCCAGCCATTTAAGGTAGTTTTATTTAATAAAAAAGTTAAAATGCTGTTTTTGTGCAACTTTAATTCAATCTGAATTTCCATACAAGTAGAGTTTGCTACAAATCACTAAGTAAAAAATTAATCATCTAGCAAATAAGAAATACATCATTCAACATTTTCTAAGATAATAAAAATATGTAAAAATCAAGAATCTGAATAAATGTGTTATATTATATAATTGCTTAAAATGTATATACATACATTGTGTCTTCCTGATTAGAAAAAAGAAGCACCAAATTTAGAGTAAAGTCTATAGATAGTTGCCAATCAACATATTTTAATGGTTACGAACCAATGACTCAACCTTTCTTTAGGAAAATAAGAAAAAAGTACAAATGAAAAACATGATTAAAATAGATTGTATTAAATCAATGATTTACATTGCTTTGATTTTAATCAATCTACCCTGGCTTCAGATAGTGCCCTTATAATGATGATTTCAGTTCAGCTATTTATTAGGGGTCAAATTCATTTATGCTGTTACTCTACTGAAATCAATTTAGTTACATCATTTGGTGGTTTGCATAGATGCATAGCTTCCCACAACTCCCATTAGCTGGGAACGGGGCACCACAGCCACTGGGAGCTGCGGGAGGCAGTGTCTGTGAACAGTCAACATAAACAAAATGTCTTGTGCCCCTCCCCCCCAGCAAATTACCCTGAGCACTGCGTTCCGAAGGTTACCGAACCCTGTACTAAGGTAATCTGCTTTGATCTGTTTGCTATCACTTACAGTCACTTAAAATCTATCTTTTGTAGTTAATAAACTTGTTTTTGTTTTCTCTAAAACCAGTTTGTGGAATTCATAATGGGGGGCGGGGGCAGGGGGAAGCTGTGCATATCTTCCTCCACATTGGGGGGTGGGTGGATTTCATGAGCTTATGCTGTATAGATTTCTGTGCAGTGCAAGATGATACAATTTTGGGTTTACACTCCAGAGAGAGTGTGCACTTGAGTGCTGGGCAACTCTCTAGCTGAAGCCTTCCTATGCGGAGCTGATCTCAGTGTCTGTGTCTTTCTGCAGCTGGGTGTGTCCCTACCTGTGTGTGTGCTGGAGGAGGCTTGAGGGCCTGGCTCAGCAAGCCAGTGTAAGGGAGCCCAGGCTGGTGGAAAAGGTGAGCTCAGTGGTACCCCAGTACATCAGGTGGTGTCCCGGAGGATAGGGGGCAATCCATCACCAGCGCATAGGTGTACATGAGGATCAGCAATCCCTTTGTACATTGGTCTTATCAGACTGCCTGTGATCTAAAAACTCTTTTCACTTTATCGCATCATTGTAGTTAAGGTTTTTTATTTTATTTTCAGAGTATAGAATGCCAGTAAAGAAGTATCATAGACTTTAAGGTTAGAAGGAACCATTATGATCATCTAGTCTGACCTCCTGCACAATGCTGGCAACAGAATCTCACCCACCTACTCCTGTATCAAACCTGTGTCTGACCCACTGAAGTCCTCAGATCATGGTTTAAAGACTTCAAGGTGCAGAGAAGCTTCCAGCAAGTGACCCATGCCCCATGCTGCAGAGGAAGGCAAAAAAACCCCTAGGGCTTCTGCCAATCTGCCCTGGAGGAAAATTCCTTCCCAACCCCAAATATGGCCATCAGTTAAACCCTGAGCATGTGAGCAAGACTCACCAGCCAGACACCCAGGAAAGAATTCTCTCTAGTAACTCAGATCCATCCCATCTAACGTTCCTTCAGCCTCACTGGGCCTCTCTCTGATATTTGGCATTATCTCTTGATCAACCTCCTGCGAATTAGGCTTATCCATCATTACCATCCCTCCATAACTTTATTCAGCTTAGTCTTGAAGCCAGATATGTCTCTTTGCTCCCACTATCCCTTGAGGCTGTTCCAGAACTTATCTTCTAATGAGTTAGAAACTTTTCGTCTAATTTCAGTCTCAACTTCCTTAGCTTCAGTTATTTATGACCATTTGTTCTTGTGATCCATTTGGTACTGAAGCTTATATAATTCCCTCCCTCTGATTGATATTCCCTCTGATATATGTTCATAAGAGCCATACCTTCAATGGGTAGTCTCCTAACAGCAGCTCTTTGGTCAGACTAAATAAGTCACTTGACAGGTTTTTCATTCCTCAGATATCGTATAGCCTCGTCTTGAACCTGTTCCAGTTTGAATTCATCCTTTTAACATGGAGACCAGACTGCACCAGTATTCCAGAGAGCGGTCTCACAGTGCTGTTACATGGTACTATACCTCCTTATCTTTTGGAATATACCTTGTCCTGAGCAGTCCTAAACCTGCTATTACTTCTTTACAAGCGCCATCCATTGGCGGCTCATGTCATCCTTGTTGTCACTCAAACTCCGAGCTCGTTTCCTCCTCTGTTACTTCAATGATGTGTCCACCATTTTATACTAAATCTTGTTATTTCCTAATGCATGACCTTTGCACTTTCACTATTTAATAATCCTATTACTATTTACTCAGTTTACCAAGGTCGATCCAGATCTTCTGTATGATATCCCGCTCCTTCTCTGTTGTTAAGCAATACCTCCAGTTTGTTCTATCCGCAACTTATATCGCCGATTCCATTTTTGTGCAAGTGTCGTAATTAAAGGTTACCATGATGCCCCAACAATCTATTCCTGGCGAAATTCCTAGTAACCTCCTTCAGCTGACAGTTCACTATTCAGTAGACCTTGTCAGGGAACCGCGGTAACTGGTTCGGCCTGCTGGTGTTTTACGCTTTCTTGGGTACGTTATCTGTAAGAACAAGTACAGTATAAGTGGTTTGATAGGGCCAAGCACACTAGTATATCTGCGCAAACCAGTAAGATCTTGTTTGATATGGCCCATGGCAAGCGTGCTGTGAGAAGTCCCTGGCCTTAAGCAAGGGGCGGGCATGACTCTAAGAAGCCTATTGCCTATGTTTGAGCTGTTTTTGCACCCTGTTTATTAGCTGTAGGCTTCGCGTTCCCGCCTTGGACTCCTACGCTTGGCTCTGTGCGTGGGTTGCCCACCTCTTGGTGACGCAACGCCGGGTCCCCGTGCGGGTGTTCACTTTACTTCATTTAAAGGCCAATACTACAGTGTGTTATGGGCCTCTTCTTGCGAGATTCTGGGTAGGCCTGTAGCTTACCCAAGAGCTAACAGACCCGTTTAGTCTCCCTTTAACCAGTTCCTTATCCATCTTACAATTTTCATATTGATCCCCATCTTTTCCAATTTAGCTAATAATTCCCCGTGTGGAACCATATCAAATGCCTTACTGAAATCGAGGTAAATTAAATCCACTGTGTTTCCTTTGTCTAAAAAAATCTGTTACCTTCTCAAAGGAGGAGATCAGGTTGGTTTGGCACAATCTACCTTTTGTAAAACCATGTTGTATTCTGTCTCAATTACCATTGACCTCAATGTCCTTAACTACTTTCTCCTTCAAAATTTTTTCCAAGACCTTGCATAATACAGATGTCAAACTAACAGGCCTATAGTTACTCGGATCACTTTTTTTTTCCCTTTCTTAAAAATAGGAACTATGTTAGCAAAAGTCCTACAGTACAACCCCTGAGTTTACTGATTCACTAAAAATTCTTGCTAATGGCTTGTAATTTCATGTTCCGGTTCCTTTAATAGTCTTGGATGAAGATTATCTGGGCCCCCCGATTTAGTCCCATTAAGATGTTCGAGTTTGGCTTCTACCTCGGATGTGGTAATATCTACATTCATATCCTCATTCCCATTTGTCATCCTACCATTATCCCTAAGCTCCTCATTAGCCTCACTAAAGACTGAGGCAAAGTATTTGTTTAGATATTGGGCCATGCCTAGATTATCTTTAATCTCCGCTCCATCTTCAGTGTTTAGCGGTTCCACTTCTTCTTTCTTTGTTTTTTTCTTATTTATGTGGCTATAGAACCTTTTACTATTGGTTTTAATTCCTTTTGCAAGGTCCAACTCTACATGGCTTTTAGCCTTTCTAACTTTATCCCTACCTGTTCTGACCTCAATAAAGTAGATTTCCTTGCTGATCCCTCCCAATTTCCATTCCTTGTAGGTTTTCTGCTTTTTCTTAATCATCTCTCTGAGATGCTCATCCAGCTTGGTCTACAACTCTTGCCTATGAATTTTCCCCCCTTTCTTGGGATGCAGGCTTCTGATAGTTTCTGCAACTTTGACTTGAAGTAATTACAGGCTTCCTCCACCTTTAGATCCCCAAGTTCTTCAGTCCAATCCACTTCCCTAACTAATTTCCTCAATTCTTAAAGTTAGCCCTTTTGAAATCAAAAACTCTAGTCCTAGATCTATTTTTGTTTATCCTTCCATTTGGTTTAAACTGAATTAGCTCATGATCGCTCGAACCAAGGTTGTCCCCTACAACCATTTCTTCTATGAGGGTCCTCACTACTCACTAAAACCAAATCTAAAATGGCATCCCCTCTTGTTGGTTCAACAACTACTTGGTGAAGGAATCTATCAGCTATCGCATCTAAGTAGAGGACTTACCCATTCATACCCAGTGATCAGTGCTAATAACTAGATACTTCAGAGGCAGATGTGAAGCTTCCATAGGGGACAATGAACCTCCACAGTCCCCACAGAGGATATTTCTTCTTAACCCTAGACAGCAGTTTACTTGTCCTAAAACATGGAAGATTTTTATGCCATATAAATTGATGACCTATCTAATGAAATAGTGCATGTTGTTATCTATATACATGATTAAGCCACTTTTTAAAACTTTTGACCTCAATAATATGTTATGGCAGTGAGTTCCAAGGGTTAAATATATGTAGGATAACTACATTTTTCATTAATTGACCAGAAATTTGTATTGCCTACAAGCTTTTGGGATCTAGAGTCCCTTCCTTCTGCTAGACACTGGTAAAATGGAAGCTGTTGAGCTTTAAAAACCTAGCAAGTTAAAGAAGGGGAAGAACGTTTTCAAACATGGGTACCTAAAACTAGATACTGAGATCAGCACACCCAAACATCCATTTGAGGTACCTCTTTCAGCATAGGAGTTGGGCAGCTAGGTTAGGCTGCCAAGATGGAAACTTGGTCCCAGCTTTGTTAAGCTAGTTTAAAGTTCACTGGAAGTAATCAATGGGAGGAGAAAGACTGGCAAATGGCCACAGTGAGTTGTTACTGGTAATTTGTAATGGTGCCTTATGACCACTAGAGACCGGACTTTAATCAATAAACTTCTCTTTCAGTTTTGACTGGAATAGGACAAAAAGGCTGCAATTCTAAAGCTGAAAGATATGTATTTTAGTACATTAAACATCCTTGTTCTACTTATGTTTGTAGGGGTATGTCTACAGTACCCACCGGATTGGGGGGTAGTGATCGATATATCGGGGGTTGATTTATCATGTGTAGTGTAGACGCGGTAAATTGATCCCCGATCACTTTCCCGTCGACTGCTGAACTCCACAGTGCGAGAGGCGGAAACAAAGTCGAGGGGGGAGCTGCGGCCGTCGATCCAGCATCACGAGGATGTGAAGTAAGTAATTTTAATTTGATTTAAGATACGTCGACTTCAGCTGCGCTATTCTCATATGCCAAATATATTCTTATTTCTTGCACTCTAACATTACAGCCTAAGGATGAACAACAGTGAACAATAAAACTAGAGTGAAGCTATACACACATACTGTGAAGAGGGGAAAGATACCTGCTTACACACATGATAAATCATCCAAAACTACACTTAGCATGACATCGTGGCCTCAGTTAAGTCAATAGGCGCTTTGCCATTGACTTCAGTGGGGCCAGGATTTTTCTTACTCTTTTAAGTCAACAAGTCATTTTCTATACCTTTCACTGTGAAGTATTCGCAACAGACTCCCAGTGCCTCTCACATCACCTGGATGCCTATTCAGGTGATTTGGGTGGTCAAAAGGGAACAGTAATCTTCCCTCCTTTGAAAAACAGCAGGGAGGATTTATGTCCGTTTCAGACAACCACCTCTTCCTAATGTTTTCCGTGCCAGCTCAGCTCTACACTAGCACAGCAAAGTAAGTGCCCACTTTATATTTGTTCTGTACATCTGGTTCTAAACCAGGTGGGGACTCACTTCTGTGCAGCCCAGGGGCTGAGTTTCTTGCACCGACATCAGTCAGGAGTAACAATGTTGAAGTCCATGGAGTTACACCTGTATAAACAGGTATAAATCAGGGGAGAATGATGGTCTCAAGTGTCCAGTCCTCAACTCAGACAACACATCTCTCTGTCCAAAGCTCAAATGACTTTGGGTCAGCTGCTCCCACTAAGAAGAAGAAATGCACTGAGAATGCATATTTCTATGTCCTTGGTGATGATGCAAGGTTGTTTTTAACAGCTTCCACTGCACCCAACTATATCACTCTACAGTCACTGCTCATGTCAACCCATTTGGGTTTACTTAATAGAAAGAAAATGGGCCAGAAGGGGGGCTGCTGTGGAGTGGAATATTTATTGTATATTTATCAATTTCATTGGCTTGTAGAGTACCTATTGCCATTGCAGACAGGCACTTACAACATTTTTATGTATTATTTTGTATTGCAATATCATCCAAAGACCCAGTCACGATCAGGACCCACTCTGCCTAAGCTATTAACGAATGCATATGAAGAAATGGTTCTTGCCCCAAACAGTTTACAGTCTAATCTGACACAATATAATATATGGAGATATACCTATCTCATAGAACTGGAAGGGACCCTGAAATGTCCTCGATTCCAGCCCCTTGCCTTCACTAGCAGGACCAAGTACTGATTTTGCCCCAGATCCCTAAGTAGCCCCCTCAAGGATTGTACTCCCAACCCTGGGTTTAGCAGACCAATGCTCAAACCACTGAGGGGGAAGGGATAGCTTTTCAGGTGAATTCATAGCATATACTAAAAAGTGCAGTGGGCAAATAAAATTGGACAGACTGTAGTTCCAGTTGTAATGTTTTTTACTAGATCCAGAAGATCTAGTAAAAGAAGACTACAGTATTTGCTGTTGAATTTTCTAAGGTATTGGTCAGAGCTATGAATTTGTAGCTAATTTGGCTGAAGATTTCAAACACATGCTAGGCCTGATTTTCAGAGGTGCTGAACTCCCACAAGGCCCACTGACGTCAGTTGGAGGAACAGGTGCTTGTATTTTAGAAAATCATCCTCTGTTTAAGGGCTATGTCCTGATTTGCAATGGTTGAATAGTTTTTGGGATCTGATCCGTTAGTGCTAATGGAAAAGTTTCTGGGGTTTGGATTAGTGAATTTTGGTTCAGGCCCCTCACTAAATGTGTTGTCAGAACAGGGAAGTCATTATGAAAACATGCCCAAGAGAGTATGTTCAAAGTGCTGGACTAGCTTATATCTGTTATGCAATAACCCTATTCCTGTGAACTACATAATCTAAATTTTGGCAAGTTCAGATCCAAGATAAACCCCTACAACTCAGCTTTGGATCTAAAAAGAATACTGCAGTACACATTTTGTTTTTCTGGGCTTTTTTTGCCATTCTGTCATATGTTTCTTCATAACTTTCCACCTCATATGCTTTTCCACGCACAAGGAAATTTGATTTGGACACAAGCTACAGTAAGCTGCTAACAAAACCAATCTGCAATATCAATATACTATTCAGAACTATCATCTCTCAGGAGACTTGTAACCAGGCTATCTATCAGCCTGCCAGAAATTTGATGTTACCTCTCAAGGTATAAACAGTGAAGATTTTGATTGTGATGTGAGGTTGATTATCTGTCAGAAACCATACAGGGTTTTTTTTATGTTACTATTTCTATTTCAGCAGTGCCTAAGAAGACCCCCATTATAGTAAGTATTGTACAAACACAGACCCTGCTCCAAAGAGCTCACCATTTTAATAATCAAACTGAGGCCTTTTTTTCCTAGCTTTATAATTCTATCCTGTTCCATTCAGGTTCTCATACTGTACCCGATACTACCTTATCTGATTTGTTACCTCAAACACTTAGACATAGGGAAGATTCACTACTGCCTTGTCCCTTGTTTAACCATTTACACCTGCATTATACAAGGCACCGGCCATAAGAATCAAGCGAAGCAGGCCCATAAAGTACAGTGACTGATGCAGTCTTTCATTTGTAGAAATTGAAAATTAAATCAGTGATCAACACTGTAAAATGAGCAGAGAATCCTGTGGCACCTTATAGACTAACAGACGTTTTGGAGCATGAGCTTTCGTGATTGAATACCCACTTCATCATACGCAGGCCTGTGTCTGACGAAGTGGGTATTCACCCACGAAAGCTCACGCTCCAAAACGTCTGTTAGTCTATAAGGTGCCGCAGGATTCTCTGCTGCTTTTACAGATCCAGACTAACACGGCTACCCCTCTGATACTATAAAATGAGTGTTCACAGTGGATATTCCTGTTCTCTAGGGCCTGTTATGGGAGAGGCAGGCAGATGGCACCATCCTCTTACTGAGAGTGTATTGTGCATACCCATAGAATCATAGAACCTTAGGGTTAGACGGGACCACAAAGGTCTTCATATAATATCTATTTACCAGTGATTACAACAAGTATATCAACTAAGATCTTATTTCTCAAGGGTGACAGAGTTCGATGAAGTACTTCATATACTATGGGATTCCTACTGTAAATTGCAATAGTATATCTGACCTTCCCCTTCTTCACTCAAAACATATTTGAGCCTCCTAGGGTATGCAGATGAACAATTTTTTGGTAAGGTGTCCCATGTAAGGATTGGCTCTTCATTTGTGTTTCTGTAACTACCACAATGTGACGCTAGTCCTGACTGCAGCCTTTGGATGTAATCGTAATATAAATGGTAAATACTGTGTGCTAGATGTTACCACAGAAAGGCCAAAGCTACCTGTCCCCTGTGTCTCTCCATCGCACTATCACGTGTGGAGTTGTCACCTTGGTTCATTCTCTTTCTGTGCTGGCACTACCATAGGTTGATAATCATGTTTTTCCCTGTTCTTTAGGCTGCATTTTGAATATTAACTTAGAAGGCTTAATTTGCAATATTTTCCCCATGTATGTTACACTATGATTTAGAGGCATCAGAGAGATGAAGTGTAATTTCAGAAACAGACATGCATCCGACGAAGTGTGTATTCACCCACGAAAGCTCATGCTCCAAAACGTCTGTTAGTCTATAAGGTGCCACAGGATTCTTTGCTGCTTTTACAGATCCAGACTAACATGGCTACCCCTCTGATACTTGTCATTTCAGATAACTCCTCCTTCCTTTCCCCTCATGGTGCCTCATCCAGTTTTGTATGGATAGAGTGCAGTTATACACAGCTCCCTTTCAGGATTTACAGTAACTTGGGCAGTACACCTCTACTCCGATATAACGAGACCCGATGTAACACAAATTTGGATATAAAGTGGTAAAGCAGCACTTCGGTGGGGCGGGGCTATGCGCTCCGGCGGATCAAAGCAAGTTCGATGTAATGCAGTTTCACCTATAACACGGTAAGATTTTTTGGCTCCCGAGGACAACGTTATATTGGGGTAGAGGTGTATGTGCCTGATTTACAGAGTGTTGAGCACCCACAACTTCAGCTGACTTCAGTAGGTGCTACAAGTGTTCAGCACATCTGAAAATTCAGGCATTCTAGTGTCCGTTTTGTCCAACGCTGGAATTTTTTCATCCTGTTTCTACTGTCTTGTCCTTGAAAGCTAAGCATTAGAAGCTTGGCATGGGGAAGAGTGAAGGGATAAAGTTAAGAAAACATTTTAATGGTAGCAGAGAGCCAGATGGTCTATTTTAATTGTTCGTGTATAAACACAAAGACACACTAATAGCTAGCCCATTACAAGCTCAGTCCATTATCTTGCATTTATTTCTCTTCAAAGAAGACTCCTCTTAGGATTCATTACTGCCAAATGAACAGGAGATTAACCTGTTTTCTGCATGGTAATGTATATTGATAGTCTAGTCTGCTCTGTATAATATTGTCCTACACAGAGAAAATGAGAATAACTCTATTATGAAGAATCCTTTTGCTGGTGGTGATGTCTGATTCTCTTCTTAATGTACACAGGGGTTGAAAGTGGGAGCTCCTCTCTTGACAACTTCGTGTTGCTGGACTCCCTTCTGAAGTCTGCATGTAAGTGATGGTTGAAGCTGTATATTGGTCATGATTAATTCTTGAAAATACCACAGTTGAGACATGGTGGGAGGGATTTTTAAAAATCCAGTCAAACTCTGCTCCCATTGGAGCCAATAGTAGAACTCCCACTGACTTTAATGCAGGGATTCTCAGACTGGGGGTTGAGACCCCTCAGGGGGCCACGAGGTTATTATATGGGGGGATGTCATAAGTAGATAGGTAAGGTAAGGGTTAATTTTCTTTTGCCTGTAAAGGGTGAACAAAGGGAACCAAACACCTGACCAGAGGACCAATCAGAGAACTGGATTGTTTAAAAGTCAGGGGCGGGAATTTGTATACTCGGTCTGTTTGTTTTCCTCGGATGTGGGTAAACAAGCTTTTCTTCTAACTCCCTCTTATCTCAAATTACTAAAGGTTCTGTGAGTACAACGGAAAACAAATCATTCGGCTTGTGAGGAGTTTGTGTTGTATTTACAGGTGTGTTGATTGCTGGGTTTCTTTTTGTTTTCCTCGGCTGATGAGAAAACACAGTTTTTCTTTACCCTCCCTGTGCTTTCAACTCGCCTAACATCTGTGCAGCTACGAAAAAGGAAGCAAAGTAATTCGGCTGTGATGAGCTTCTGTCGTTGTAATTTTCAGGTGTGTGTTTGCTGGATGTTTAACGGGGCTATCTTTTAACTCAGACTGTATATTCACTATTTTCTATAAAAAGCTGTTATTGAGTTTCTGTAATGAAGATTATTGTATCGATTTCTTTCTTTTTATATAAAGTTTTCTTCTTAAAACTTGTGGAGTTGCTTCATAGTGAGGCAAGGGGAAGAATTTTTGTGCCCAAGGAGCTCTGGTTACATTGGTAGGACAGGCAAGAGTGGGGGCGGGAAACGGGAAATAAGCCCAGGCGTTGGGTGGTTGATTGCCTAGGTTCCCAGGGCAGGGAACAGGGCTCCGGGGAAAGTGAGCAAAGAATCAACCTCTTTCTCTTGTGGTTTGGAGCTTTCTCTAGTTACGGCTAGCGAGACCAGGGAGGGGTTGAATCTCCTGGTGTGTTAGCTCCCGTGGATCAGCTTTGAATTAGCCTAAGACCTCGAGGGAGGAAATAGCTCTTCTTCGTTTTGCATTCAAGGAGTGAATCTAGTCTCGCACCGCTAACCAGAAGGGAGGGAAGCTGGGAGGAGAGGAGGGAGACCCAGGGTTCTGGGTCCTTGGGGTCCCCCAGGGATAAGGATTGGGGTGACTCGGGGGTAACTAGGAACCCCCTAAGTCTAGTTGGTGCAGCCGAGAAGATCCAGCTGGTTATAAGCTCTGGGCAAGGTTCACGATACGCCAGATTTGTACGCTACATCCGATCTGGGACAGACGTTTAGTACCAGGCGGTCACAAGCTGTCAGCATGCACCCCAATGCGCTTCTTGCATCCAACATTTTATAATGGTGTTAAATATTTTCACTGCCAAAGTTTTCTGCTCTCCTTGGTGGGCCTGCGCTTCTTGGCAGATTTTCTCACCTCACGTGATCTTTCCCACAGTCTGGACGTCAGGCTCTCTGAGTCGGATCAGGAGTTGGAAGTTTGGTACCCGGGCCCGCCCTCTAACTCCCAAGTCAGCCCAGGCCCTTGGATTGCAGCTGTGTCTATATACCTCTTGAACAGCCTGCCATGACATTACAACTCGCCTGGTGCTATTTCGCCCATAGCCTTCCTCCAGAAGACACGGGAGCCTCTCTCCGGGGTGCTGATAACACGTTGTCTCCATAGTCGCTTCCAGGCCAGCTCGTCACTTCAGCTTTTGTGCCTCGTTTGCTGCCCAGCTCTCTCACGCGACTTCCTCTTCTCAGTCCTCCCTCCCTGACTGGCGTGAGCTCCTTTTAAACTCCAGGTGCCCTGATTAGCCTGCCTTGTGGCTGCGGTTTCAATCAGCCGTCTGCCTTAATTGGTTCTAGCAGTTTCCTGATTACTCCAGTGCAGCCCCTGCTCTAGTCACTCAGGGAACAGAAAACTACTCAGCCAGTGACTAGTATATTTGCCCTCTACTAGACTCCTGTACCACATTGGCCTGGGTCTGTCACAATATAAAAATGTGTTTTTAATTTATAAGGGGAAGGTGTCACACTCAGAGGCTTGCTATGTGAAAGGGGTCACCAGTACAAAAATTTGAGAACCACTGCTTTAATGGGTACCGAGTTGGGCCAGCACTGAAGACTTATGAAATTCCCCCAAGGGCTCTTTTCAGAGCCACAGAGCAGTGAGTAGGTATTCACTGCACTGTGGTGCAGGAAAGACAAAGGTTGGTCTGCAAAGCCAAATGGCACCTTGTTACCCCTTTCCAGTTGAGGGAATCCAGAGTCCATCCTTCAACAGGCTGCTGGATGAACTGCATTTTGGAAGACAGAAACTCAGGGTGCAGACTCTTTTAGCAGGCCAGTCATTTTTCAAAGTCAGCTGGTATCTCTTCACCATGTTCCAGAGCAAGGAACTCTGAATTCATCCTTTCCCAACAAGTCTGCCAAGGAAACAAAAACGAAAGAAAAAAGATAAATAGCAATAATATATTTTAAAGCACATCTGATCAACACACACACATCATCCCCAGTTCTCTGTTAGCTACATAGTCTCCCTATCCAATATCAGATCGAATTCAAGGTTCTTCATGGGACGGGCCCACAAGACTGGAGGACCCCTCTCTCTCCTGCTCGCTGGGAACCACAGAATTATCTGTGAACACAGTCAGATTGCTGGGATGGGAAGCAGAGCTTTCTTGCTGGTTGTCCCATAGCTACGGAACTCCCTCCTCACAAAAAAGAGAATTACTACAAATTTTATCACCTTCAGGACTAAGCGTAAGGCCCACCTCATCCATCACAATGCCTTTCTCCCAATAACACCAGCCCTTGCAAATAATAAATATGAGAGATCAATATAAAAGTAAATGGAAGAAGGATTTAAATAACACTTAATGTTTGCTTTGAGGAGGAGGAAGAGAAACCAAAAACACCTCAGTTTGGTTTTCTCTATAATTTCATCAGGTGCTCAGGCAAACTGGGTATGGGATAGATTAGACTAGGCAGATTAATGAGGGTGGGTTAGAAATGGCTATGGTCTCTACCCCGAGTAACTCCTGCATAAGTTTATTAAATATTATTTATTTTCCTTTGTGTAACAGAAGTAACAGGATAGCTCTATGACACCTACTTAGGTTTCTATATATTGGAGTTAACTTGATATTTTCCTTATTTTTGGCTTAATTATAACTCTTACAAGAGAGGAGGTACATTACCTGAGTGGTGGCAGTCTGATCTCTTTGGAGGGCAGATATTGTCAGATGTTCTAGAAGGCGCATGGAGAAGGATGTCCCATGCTACACCTGTACGGTGGGGGTAGCCAGTTCGCCTACCAGTGTAGCCATACTAGCCTTGCTCCAGCCAGAAATCCCACATAGAGGTACCCCACTTTTAGCCCCTGTGTTGGCACCCAGACTCTGATCCCAGTTTATCTTGCAGAGAGGGTTAACAATAGGATAGAAACTTTGATCTAGGCCATCAGTTTGAACCTGGTTCAGATCAATAGTGATGGAGAGGGCGGGAGGATATTTTCAAAGATATGGAAACTTGGCACTTAGCTGCCCAACTGAACGCCAATAGGAGTTAACTGTCCTTTGTGCCTTTGAAAAGCTCCCTCTAGAAATCATGTCTGTCTAATGGGTCATTTACAGGGCTAAGTGCAATGAGTTGGTAACTTCAGTGAACTTCCTTGTGGATGGATGCCCGTATCACAAATACCACTATCACAATGGGCCTACTTGTTAGCAATCTCAGCAGAGAAGCCATGGAGATTGTACTGTATTTTCACACCTAGAGTTGTTCATAGGGGTCAAGGTTACAACACATGGGTGGGGAGCAGTGCTGGGAAACTTGAATTACTGCTGCACTGTTCTGTTGATGAAGAATTGCAGTTTCCCTGACCTTCACTCTGGCACCTTTCATGAGTGTTTCACTTTGTTTTATAAAGAAAAATAAATTAAATACATGATATGTTGATTCTGATGGCTCGGAATTTGCTGATGGCTTGAAAGGGATGATGCTAATGTGTATTAGTTACATGGTGGGATCCATTATTGCCCTCCGTTAAACCAGTGGAAAGATTCATCAGCTTCAATGGAAGCAGGGACAAGCCCATTTTACTGCTTAACAAAATATCCTGTGATGCACTGGATGTGATCTGCTATGACTCAGCCAGGGCAGAAATAAATGATTGAAAAAAATTAAAGTTAAATCTTTTTTAAAATTATGCTTTGGTTAAAAATTACATAGAAATGATGTACAAAATCCTACTACAGTAACAGAAAGTAGAATTTTTCCAGTATTTTTATGGATGATAATATGTTGATATATTTATCATCAGATTATGGGTAACAAAAGTTTCTTCGATCTCACCCATGGTTGAGTCCTATATATATATTATAAAGTGAAGGGATAGCTGCTTCCAAAAAAAAAAGGGAATTTCCAAATTTCAGATTCAATGCCAAAAACATTGACACAACAGTTGTTGTGGATTGGTCTCTTCTCAACAGGTTACACTGTCCAGAATTAATTATATTTCTCCAGTCAAGATTAGGGTTGCCAACTTTCTAGTCCCACAAAACCAAATATCCTAGTCCCACCCCTTCCCTGAGGCCCCACCCTCTGCTCACTACATTTCCCCTCCTTTGGTGGCTGGCTCTCCCCCACCCTCACTCACATTCACTGGGCTGGGGCAGGCGGTTGGGGTGCAGGAGGGGGTGAGGGCTGTAACTTGGGGATGTGACCAGAAACCAGGGGTTCAGGGCGTGGTAGGGGGCTCTGGGTTGGGGCAGGAGATTGGGGTGTAGAGGGTGAGGGCTCTCATCTGGGGGTGCAGGCTCTGAGGTGTGGCCAGGGATGAGGGGTTTAGGGTGCAGGAGGAGGCTCTGGATTTTGGGGGGTGTTCAGGGCTGGGACAGGGGTTGTGGCTTGGGATTGGGGCGCTGTCATAAACAGATAGCTAAGGGTTAATGTCTCTTTCACCTGTAAAGTATTAACAAACAGGGAACCAAACACCTGACCAGAGGACCAATCAGAGGACAAGATACTTTCAAATCTGGGTGGAGGGAAGCTTGGGTGTGTGTTCTATGTCCGTTGTTCTCTCTAGGCTCTGAGAGTGACCACACATACCTACAGGCTCTTCTATCTTCTGCTTCCAATTTTGTATAGTACCAAGGTAGAAAGACAGTTTGTCTTTTAATGTTTTTCTGGTATTGACAACTGTGATTCTCGGCTGGTAGAGTTTTATGTGTATTGGCTAAAAGTATTTTAATTGTATAGGTCTGTTGGAGGCAGCTTTTTCCTCCAGTGTCTTAAGCTGAAAGACACGGCTGAAAATGTACTACCATCTAGAATAACAGAGGTAACTTGTACCTTTTTCTTTCTTTCTTGTTCTTTAACTAATTGTTTTCTCATCAGTTCAACTAACTGCATTGGCTGGGTCTTTTGGTCAGGTGCGTCAGTGGGTGCAGCGATTTCAACTGTAGTGTGGTACAAATCGCCTGTAGTACCGCCCAAGACCTAGCAAGATTGGACTGTTTGCTTGACTTTGGACAGGCCACTTTGGATAGCAGCCACCTTGGCTGTAGGGTGGTTTATGGTTCCCGAACCCAGCTGTGTTCCAGGTAAGTTACTCTGTTTGCCTATTTGACATTATTGGCCTTGAAACAGTTAGTCCTGCCTGGCCTTGATGGCTCAAAGACCTTTCGCCAGGGTTCTAGTGTTGGGCAGGAGTTCAGAAAAAATGGCCAACATCATCTGGTAGGCAACTGCATATGTCACCCAGTCCTGCCTAAGTAAACATCTACCAAGCTCTGGAAGGTAGGCGGGTGCATTTTCGCATCCCGAAGGGAAGAACATTAATTTCATACACCCACCGCATGGGTGATGAATGCTGGACCTTTCCTTGCAGGATCGACTTGCAGACCCTGGTAAGTCAATGTAGATATTGCAATGGCACGTCCCAACTTATTGCAAGTAGCTCATTCGGTGGCATGCATATGGATAGCTTCAGGACGATTACCGCATTTAGCTTACGTATAGTCCACGCAAAAGCGTATGTCCCCACTGGTTTGGGTACCAGGAACGCACTGAGATTGGCCAGCACTGTTAGTATGAGCGGATTATACCCATCGTAGCATGTTTTGGATATCTCCCATTCTATAGCAGCTGTGGGCAGAGGGAGACCCGTTAGGGTGATGTCTAATGGTGAGCATTACCTGTGTCAATGGAGGGTATGCCCGGTCAGCTCCGTGTCCTTGGGGTGGCGAGAAACAAAGGGGCGAGCTCAGTGCACACCCTCTGATTGTGCTGCTGCAGACATTCAGGGTGTGTGGAGAGGGCACCTCTTTGCCACGCCCCTGTCTTTTGTTCCCTTCGCCCCCCCAGTAGGACACCTTCAGGCACTCAGCGTCATCTTCCCCTGGGGGGGGACTGTAAATGACAAACCTTAAAGTCCCTCCTGGAACAAAAGGGCTTGAGAGAATAACATGGTACACTCTGGGCTTGTAGGGACGGAATGGAAATGCAACGGTAGTATATAACAGCTCCCAGCGCTCTGACCATGAATGCGCCTTCCCATGATGCTACATCTTATGGGCTGTGGCGCCTTAAGCACATAACCTGGCCCTACCTTGATAGGAAACACCCCTCTAGTATGTCTATCATTAACCAGGCCTTTTTGCTCTTCGAGCATCCTTTAGGTTTTCTCTTTAGCAAAGGCTGAAAAGAGTGGCGGAGAGTGCTTTGCTAGGTTACTTACAAAGTCAGAATATTAGTCCCTGGAGAAAGGCGTAAAACCCCCCCATTGTTTGCTTCAACAACTATAATGGCCACCTTAACCTCGTGGCCTAAACCAAGTTCAAACGTGGAAAAACCCTAAACTGGATGTGGGTAACAGCCCTGTAGGCAAAAGCAACTGCTGCAACACTGGGTCCCAATCGTTGGAGGTGTTCATTGACAATTGACGTAATCATGGCCCCCAAAGGTCCATGTAAACCTTATCCACACAGGCCATTGGTTATCTGGGTGGACAGTGGTGGCAACCAAGTGCATTCACGGCCATGAGTTTCCCACAGTTCTTTGATGGTTCCTGCCAGTAAATAGATCCTGAATCTGTAAAAGATGTCGGAGGGCCAACCTACCCTGGCAAAATGTCTGTAGGGCCTGACACCAGCTTAGCCCTGGTGTTGCCTAGACTGAACTGCTTCCGGCCATTCGAGGTAGCAAAGTCACAAAAGTCCGTATGACTGCTTTCCTCTGGGGTCTTTTTGGGAAAGGACCAGAAATCCACAGCTACTGCGAAATGGACCTCATCATGGGAGGTGGCTGAAGAAGGGCCTTGATCTTTCCCACTCTTGGCACATCTCACAAGACGGACACCTTGCAAATGTCCGGCCCATCCCCTCCGTGGAAGGACTTCCCCAACATTCGGGCTTGCTCGTTCACACTCAGCGATGACCACTGAGATGATATCATGGAGCTAAAGCTTAAGAAGCTTCCCCGTTACTTAGTTAGAACCCCAACGTTTTTGCGGCGGCCATACTTCCTGGTGTCCACCAGAAAGGAGTCTCCTGTATAAAAGTCCGTGGCGATAACAAACGGCATCGGTTAGAGAGCTGAAGGCGGGTGGCGTGCTCCGTGCTGCCGCCCAAGCTTTCTCTGTAAGGCGTCAATCTGCTCCTGCTCAGTGCGGAACTGTTCCCTTGGGCTGGAGACCAGACCAGTCCATTCCCAGACCTGTGGACTGGGGCTTGGTCCCTCGGAAGCAGAAATGATGGGGTGTTCCGTGCTGTGTGAACTGCTCTCCGGTGGGTGCAAGCCAGGTGGTTATTTCAGATGCTTGGGCTGAGCCTCTTGGGTATGCGGCTGTCTGCTTGCTTTACAGTTCAGGCCGCTGGCAATCCTAATGGCGTTGGCCGATTGTAAGGGTTGAAATGGGTTGCAATGGTGCTGTGTGGTTACTTTTCCAGCTCCAGGTCTGGGCATGGAGGCATGGTGCTGTTCAGTTGTTGGCAAGGGATCCGGGTCCACTAACGTCGGTCTGGGTCTCTGCTAGCTAACACAGACATGGTTCCCTTGTGAACGGCCTCAGAAATCACGGAATGGCGGTCTGGAAGCTGCCTGGCTTGGCTGGCGGTGTAACCACGCACTCTCTTAGCCCGCTTCACTCTGGGTGTGCCAAAGTCGTTCCCCCAGTAGCGTGGGATGGAATCAATTTCATAGACTGCAAAAGTCCACATTCCTGACCAGCCTTTGTACTGGACAGCCCTGCAGGCAGCTGAGGCAGTCTAGCAGCTTTTGACATTGGAAGGGTAAATTTTACTTGGGCCTTTGGTTGAGAATTGGGATCCAACTAAGGGATTGGTGGATATGCTGACATGACTTGTGTCCCCCCGTGTCTTCTCCTACGCGAGAACTTCTCTTCTGCCCACTTTCAACGTTGCCCTTTGCTCCAAGGGTATTATGAAGCACTGGGCCTGAGGATCTTTGGTGTGAGGGTGTGAATGACGCATCGTGTTTGGGGTTTTTTGCGCGCAGTTTGGCTTTAAATGCCAGTTCATTACACTTAAAGCATCTCAGCTGACTGTCAACTGGATCGAGGTTGGGTTTACTGAGATGGTGAGGTGGGATAATAGGTATCCTGGGCTCTTGGTGTGTAGTTGGGGGGCTTGCGGTTGCCCGGTTGTAGGGTTTATGTGGTGTGCCCCTGGGGTACGATTCCCCTTGACAGTAGTTTTCTCTTTCTGTCACTTCCATCCATTTGCTCCAATTTCCCCCACCCGATCCGTTGGGTTTCCCATCTTAGGATGTACCTCATTTCCTCAGGAACACCATCTAAGAAACTGCTGCCATTTGTATTAGGGAGGGCAGCTCGTGCATATTGTTAACCTTTGTTTCCTGATATCCAGGCTCATAATTGCTTTGCAATGTGGTAGGTGTGTCGGGATGAACATATCTGGTTTCCATGTTGGTTTCTGACGCTCGTACGGGCATGTTTCAGGTTTATCCGCATTCCTGTATCGGCCTTGGTTTGAAAAAGTTTATAAATCGTTCCGTGGTTCTTTCTAGCAGTTCAGCTGCACCTGTGCTAAGGGTCCACTGAGCTTTGGCCCAGTTCTATCAATTACTAGGTCTTCAGAAGATCTGACCCAAGGCAGCCCTGTCAAAATTTTCGGAAGAAGCCTCATGTCATCACCGCCGTAGGTGGGAAATGTTCTGTGAATGTGGAATAATTATTGGCGAAGGTGTGTTAGGATTGGCGTGAGCATGTTGCCGTAGCCTGCCGGCTAAACCCGTGCAGCTTTCCTCTTTTTCCCCTTTCCCACTCTTTGTTGCGTGTCCATCGCTTTTTGGTTTTTTTCCAGTTCTCGTGGGTGGCCACATCTGTTTGCTTTTGTTCTCTTTCATGGGCTGCTGTTTGGTTTTTTCTTCTCTTCTACTCACCCACACCTCTTTCTTCTATTTCATGTCTTTTCTGTTTCTGTTCCATGGCCGTTTGTGCTTCTGCATCTTTGAGGATTTGTTCCTAGTTTCAGGGGCATGCCTTGGTAGTCATGGTGTCCTGCTTCTTGTGTTGGTGGTCCCTTCTGGTGTTATTGCCGTGAACTGTGCGGTTTCTCTGTTTGCTTCTCGGGTTGCCTAGCAAACAGTGCCTTTCTAAGACTTAGCCTTCCCCGCGATAAAACTAGAACAAAAAACCCCCTTCAATTGACATGTGGTTCAGCTGTGAGTCAACTACACCAGCAGGATTTATGGTTTAACAAAAACCTTGTAAACCTTAAGGCCCTGCCTGAGGCAATCCTGATGCAAACCAAAAGCAAGGAGAAAAAAAAATTTCTGGCTGTAGGTTCCTTAAAAAAAAAACAAAAAAAAACACTCTCTCTCTGCTTAACAAGCAGCTAGCAAGAAAAAGAAAATAAATTCCTACTGGGCTTTTGGATTTCTTATACCCAATGCTTGCCAGCCTATGTCATAGTTATAACTTGAGCTTCCTCAGTTTCTGAACCCTTAGGAGTCCCAAAAAATGAGGTACTAAGCATGGAAATCCTCTAGCCTTAATTACCAGCTTAGATCTGATACGCTGCCACCAATCAGAACTCTGGAGTGTCTGATAAACTCGGGTCTCCCCAAAAACCTTCCCTGGGACCCCCAAGACCCAGATTCCTTTGAGTCTCACAACAAAAGGGAATAAACATTTCCCGATCCCCCTCCTTTCTTCTCCCAGATTCTTCCCGGCCCCGGGCTTACACTAGGAGACAAGACAGATTCAAGCTCCGTGATTCTAAAACAAAGGGATTCCCCCTTTCATCCCTTTCGTCCTTCCCTCACCCAGGGGCAATACAGATTCAAGCTCCTGTGAAATCTAACACATAAGATGAAATTTAATCCTTTCCTTCCCAACCAATTCCCATGGATGGATAGTACAGACTCAATTCCCTGAGACTCAACTAGGGAAAAAATCAAAAACAATGGTCTTTAAAAAGCAAAACTTTTAATTAGAAAAAAAGGTAAAGTTTTCTTTTTTTTTTATCTTTCTGTAATTAGATGGTAAATATTACAGGGTCTTCCGGCTTATAAAGACACTGGAGAAAAAGCTGCCTCCAACAGAAATTACAATTTAAAAATACTTTTAGCCAAATACACATAAAAACTCTACCAGCCAGATACACAGTTGCAAATACAGAAAAACATATTTAATAAGACTAAACTGTCTTTCTACCTTTGTTACTTACAAATTGGAACAGGAAGATTAGAGATTATGTAGTATGTGTGGTCACTCTCAGAGCCTAGAGAGAACAACGGACATAGAACACACACCCAAGCTTCCCTCCACCCAGATTTGAAAGTATCTTGTCCTCTGATTGGTCCTCTGGTCAGGTGTTTGGTTCCCTGTTTGTTAATACTTTACAGGTGAAAGAGACATTAACCCTTAGCTATCTGTTTATGACAGGCGCGGACTTACCTCTGGTGGCTCCCAGTCAGGTGCGCAGTGGCGTGGGCTAAAGCAGGCTTCCTGCCTGTCCTAAGTCTGTGCTATAATCCAGGAAATGGCCAGCAGGTCCAGGTCCTAGGCAGAGGTGCGGCAGGTGCTCTGTGCGCTGTTCTCGCCTGCAAGCACCTTCCCATTGGCTGTGGTACCCGGCCAATGGGAGTGCAGAACTGGAGTCCTGTGGCCCCCCTGCCTAGGAGCTGGAGCTGCTGGCCGCTTCTGACGCACAGCATGGAGCCAGGACACGTAGGGACTAGCCTGCCTTGGCTCCGCAGCACCGCCAACCGGACTTTTAATGGCCTGGTCCGCAGTGCTGACTGGATCCGCCAGGGTCCTTTTTTGACCAGGTGTTCTGGTCAAAAACTGGACACCTGGTCACACTGTGCTTGCTACCCTGAATCACAAAAGCAAATAATGTCAGTAATCTGTGGAACAAACACTGCTTATTCAGTGAAATATTTTGATCTGTGTAGAAAATTATTTTGATGATATATACAGTAACTAAGATTAATTTAGTGACCTTGTCTCATTAAGCACAGATTTTTATAGGACAATGAAAGATTTTTATATGGTGTTGTGTGGGATTAAGGGGGATTAAATGTTTGACATCACTCTTTTGTCTGCACAGGGCTACATTTGCTTTATCACCCACTCAGTAAGCTCTCATTCGACTAAGAACCTACCCTGAAAGAGTGGAAGCAATGGCACAAACGGAGAATCAACAAAATAAGTGGTTATGTTTATTACATTTCTAAAGGCAACTGCAGCTGCTTGACAGCAGGTACCCTAGTATGCGGATTTTAAGGAATTTTTGCAATTTGCTAGAATAAAAGGAGAGCCTAGAGAGGAAATCCAAACTGGGATGCCTTTGTCTTCTGTTTTCAGTGATGCCTCGTTATACCTGCATCCTCTTTATGGTATGCTGTCTCTAAATAACAGGACCACTAAAAGTGAAAGGTCATTGAGGCGGATTGGTTGAATTCATAGCATTTCTGTTTTGGTAGACATGGTCCTGGTAATAAAACTGCTGCTCCTCACCTGCCTCTTGCCAACAGCTGCACTAACCAGTGTCAGTTCTCAAAGTGATCATCATCATCATCATCTTTTTCATCATCATCATCATCAACAGAAATGTTCATCCATGAAGAAACATAACAGGTAAGCTGTATTCCCTGGCTCACTGCTGCCCTTCTGCTAATAAATGTTGTGTGTCTGTCACCAAACCTAAGAAGGCATTTTCTTTGTTCAGAGTCCTACTTGACTGGTCTTTGTGTTCACAGAGCATTTAGCACAGTGGGGTCCCAGTTTTGACTGGGGCATTTGGGTGCCCCCATGAGACAAACAGCAATTATATTTTATAGTAA
Organism: Chelonoidis abingdonii; assembly: GCF_003597395.2. NCBI lineage: Eukaryota > Metazoa > Chordata > Testudines > Testudinidae > Chelonoidis > Chelonoidis abingdonii. The sequence goes on along the minus strand of NC_133769.1, from coordinate 177,561,148 downwards.
CGTTTCCATCACTGATCACTCTGTATCGTGATTATAAATACTTATATAATATGTGTGTATGTATGTGATCAGTTAGATAATGTTTGTACAACTCTTTGAAAATGGAAAGCACCACATAAGAGTTAAGTATTGCGATTACTGTATTACTGTCAACATACAGTTGTTCAAGTGTTTCACTTTTTTTTCTACCATCAGAAACAAGTTCATACCTAAAGTTGGGTTTATACTATCATCATTACGATTGCACTAAATATCAGTGTAATAACTACTGTATCCAGATGCTTTTTTCAACAACAGAATAAAGCTAGTTTAAGTAGGTTTTCATTTTAATCATGTTACAGTATGTTACTCTTCTGGAATATAGTTATCTGCAACACTTTATTTATGGAATTATTCCATGTCTAACTGCAAATCCCAAAGCTTAAGCGGTTTAATATATTTTATTTAGTTTTTAGTTGGGATTATTTCATCTAACTATTACAGTGAAAGGCAGGCTTTAAAAATATGAGGTTTTCTCCTTTGCCTTTCTTCATCAGGGTGGCTACTTTAAAAGAAAAAAAAAAGTGACATAAAGCCTTTTGCATTTAAGTTTCTGGGTGAAATGGCTTTCCACCGCCCCCCTAGCAACTGTTGGTATAGATCAATTTCATATCATACATGTGAGGCCTTTGAATGTGTTTACATTATAATATATAAATAAAAATGCAAGATTTCAATCTACTGCTGACAATAACCCAATCCATCAAAATTCTGCCTTATCATGAAAGCATGAGAAATTTTGATAAATAGTTAAATTTATGGGAGGAAGAAAGGGAAGATGATTGTTTCCCCATATTCTGAATGCATAGCATTGTGTAATAATGGACAGCACAGGACTTGTCGCCTATTCATGTCATGCCATATGTTGATAAAGTACAGCATTGAACTCCTCTGGCAACTGCACCACCTCTGAATCATTGAATTTCCTGCTGAATTTGTGTATTAGAAATACATGGTAGTGGAAGCGATCACAACTTAATAACTGCGGTGCATGGAAAAGATGCACATCTCAGGGAACTAGTAATGACTCGTCTTTAAGTCACAGGTTCAAATACAGTCCAAGCCAAGCAGACCTGAAAGTTCTGACTGTTCAGCAGTCTATCTGAAAAGAACTGAATATCTAGGAGTCATCACCACTGAACTCATTGTCCGTTAAAAAAAAGAATCCCGCAATCAAAATGGGAAATAACTGGTACTTTGTTAGTCGTGCAACTAGGTGAAGAGCTGCATAGGAATGGAGACTGACCTACTGTCTGACACCTCAAGGTGGTCCTTGCTCATCTGAGTTGAGGAATGTTGGTAGGGAGATGAGAGAGATGTGTATACTACGGTTCCCTCTCCTTGTCCTGCTCTGTGAACAGCAGACTTGAGTTTCTGGCTGTTGATCCAGTATCCACCACTGGCATAACAATTCACAAAATGGGAGGGGGTCTGGCAGTGGGAATGTGCATCCACAGTAGAATCCTGCTTGACATACTGTACAGACCTGTGGCTGTATGACTGCAACAGTATTTGGTGCTAATATAACGTCTTTGGTTTCAAAGAGCTTTACAAACATTAACTAATTAATCCACATGAAACTCCTGTGAGGTAGGCAAGATAAAAGGGAGAAGTATGTCAACATTGACCTCCATACAAAGAGAAGGGTGTTGGAGAGGAATTCCAGGACCAGATCCTCAGCTGGTGCAAATTGACGTAGCTCCCTTGAAATCCATGGAGTTAGCAGATATACACCCACTGAGGATCTGGCCGCAAATGCTTGTATTCTATAGACCACTTGCAACATTAAGTGGAATTGAGACTAGACTGTAGGTTCCAAGCCGTGGAGGATCCCAGAGCTTAGCAGCTGCAGAGCAGTATTTCTACAGAAAGGAGCCAAATACATTTAATTTTTCTTTGATTCTCTTTGGCTTTATTTCTAAAGGGGGCATTATCTCCAGTCCATTTCCACAGGGCCTAACTTTCCAGCAACCTTTTGTTCCTCCTGGGGAAATCCTTTTCAGCCTGCACTAGGATTATTAGGGACGCTGCCGACAGATGGCCTTGGTTAAATGAGTGGCCTTTTATAAAGAATCTCATGTGAAAATGTTACTTAACCTACAACTTTCACTGGTTTAATAGAGTAACCCACTTCCCCATCCAAAGCTATTTGTCTGCATTCTCTCGCAAAGAAGATTTTAAAGTATTAACCAAAAATACATGAGAAAGAGATTATTCTCTTAGTTCATTTCCTACAATAAAGAACAAAACATTTTGACTGTCAAAATGTTATGCTTTTTGCATTAGTGAATACAGATTTTACTAAACACATTGAAAAATCCACTTTATGAGTGGCAGAAAGGTACATTTGCAGCACATGATTCACAGTAACTGCATGTGGCTTCCTATTGTTCTGTCTTTGCCTACCACAAGGGTATCCTGGTCTATGATGAGGGCTTCTAGTGGGTATGGTGATAAAAATAATAAATAATAACTGATCAAGCTTCTTAACATTCTCTTAACATTGATATTTTCATCTTGTAATTTCCTGGGTTTTCTTTAAAAAAGAAAAAGAGGAAAACAAATTCTATTATGTGCCACTAACATTATTTCTCTGCCTCCCCATCAAAAAAATAGGGTTGAACCCTGAACTTTCAGCAGAGACTTCTACCATGCCAACTGAAGGAGTAATTACAATAGCTGGGAGCAGCCTCTGTAAGCCAGCCACTGATGGAGGACACGTAACACACTGAAACAGTAGAAACATATGCGGGAGTAGTCACGCTTTGCACACAGCATAGCCAAACTAAGATTCAAAACATTCTTTCTGAGAGGCAGTGTGGGTGAGACATGAGTCTGCCATGTTAAAGACTTAAGTTCTGTTCCCAGCTTGTGTAATTTTTTGGTGAGGTCTGAGCCTTTGCTTAATAAAAAGAGTTGCGAAGGGAACAGAATTTTAACACCGGTCTCTAGATATGAGTCTAGAATGTATGGTGTCCTGGTTCCAGCAACAACAGGAAAAGGATCATCTATGTTGTCTGTGTTCCTTTTGGAGGTTCAGTGGTGTAGGGCATGCTGAGATGGTGCCGTGCACATTGCTAATGGAGTGTTGGCTGGTTTTGGCATTAAATCTAAGAATGAGCTGTAGTAAGCAAAATACAAATTGGAAATGCTGATTTCTTTTCAGCTCCTAACTTGGCCAAATCTGAATGATTTATTTAAGGGGGACACCAAAAGGCACCTCCCTGACCCCAGGATTACCTCACTGCCAAATTTCAGAGTCCTGCTGCAAACCATTGAGACATTAGAGCTCTTTAAAAATAATAGCAATGTTATCATGAAGAGTGTTGAGCAAGCACTCCCTCAGTAATACATATGACTTAGTATGGCATGCATTAAAGCTGCAAACATATTATGTTATTTCCAAATAGGATTAGAAGGTATCTGGGTGAAAACTAATATATCAGTTTCTTCAACAAATATTTATCTATCTTGGATACAGTCTCTCCCACACCTGTAGATGCAACCTCTGAGGGGATAGAAGGGAACGTGTGTCCCACTCCTAACTTTTTATATCTTATTGATGTTCTCCCTCAATACAGTTGTACTGTGCAATTTCACTCTGGGTCTCTCCCCTCCCCATTTTCATTAATTTTTTCTCATGTGGTTGTGTCACTGCCAACAATCCAGTAATCTAGTCATTTCATCTAATTTAATCATTGTTGTGAATGTCAGTCAGTACAATGAAGCTCCTAACTTGATTGTTTTTTAAAACACAGCAAACGAGAAATTAAAATGAGAAAATTAGACAGCACCAAAGTACGCCCACTAAAGTCCGAGCAACTTCTCCGCATTGATGACCATGACTTTGCAATGAGACCTGGATTCGGAGGTAAGCAGCCAGCTGCATTAACATGTCTATACTACTTAATAGTTTCTTCTTGCACTATAAGCTGCCAAATCTGTGCCCAGCAAGGTCATGTAAAAATGAAATGTCAGGTTTAACTGAGATCTTTTCCCTTCTTGGCTTAAACTAAGAAATAGTTTACGACAAAAGACAATTTTTGTACTTTGCACAACGGTAATAAGAGTTGTCAAATTATATACTCACAGCTAAGTAATTTTTTATCTTTACTGTTACAGATAGAATTCTATTATCAAAACATTGCATTAACATATCCCCCTAAAACGGCGCTGTCTAATAGCAATTAGCAAATTCCTGAAACTCATCAGATTTGTTTTGAAGTTTTTAAGCAAGTTACCAATTCCTGAGTATATTGAATTGGCATGAAGTACTGAACTGAAAAAAACCAACCTTATATTTTGGGTTTATTGGCCCTTGGACTCTGGTGTTATTGGTTTGCATGATTATTTCTTCCCTGTTTAATTACATTATATGTGAATAAAAAAGATATCACATGGGATCTCATATTACACTAAAATCAACAAAGCTGCCTTGGTAAAAGGTTTTTGTGAACCAGGGTCAGCAGTTCTGTGTTCGTGATTCATCGAAACGGGCTGGCCCGCTCCATATTATGAATACGAAATAAAATATACAAGGACAGATTCTCAACAGCTGTAAATAGGCATAGACTTCAGAGAAGTCAATGGCTGTAGGCCTATTTACACTAGCTGATAACGTGGCCCAGAGAGGGTGTAAACCCCTCCCATTGTTGCTTCACCAACTGTAATGGCCCCTTAACCTCGTGGCCATACACAAGTTCAAAGGGTGAAAACCCTAAACTGGGATGTGGAGCAGCCTGTAAGCAAAGGCAACTGCTGCAACACTAGCCCAGTCATTGAGTATCATTCACGAATTTACGGATCATGGTCCCCAAAGTTCCATTAAACCTTGCCACCAGGCCATTGTTGATGGTGGTAACAGAGTGGCAACAAGTGATTACCCATGAGTTCCCACAGGTCTTTCATGGTGCCTGCCAGGAAATAGATCCTGAATCTGTAAGGATATCGGAGGCCAACCTACTCTGGCAAAAATGTCTGTTAGGGCCTGGCACACAGCTTTAGCTCTGTGTTGTCTAGAGCTACTGCTTCCCGCCATCGGTAGCAGTCCCACAAAGTCAGTATGTACTGCTTTCCCCTGGGCGTCTTTCTCGGAAAGGACCAGAATATCCACAGCTACTTGCTGAAATGGGATCTCAATTATGGGGAGTGGCTGGAGAAGGGTCTTGGACGCTTTCCACTCTTTGGCACATCTCACAAGACCGGACAACTTGGCAACATCCTTGCCATGCCCCTCCCAGTGGAAGGACTTCCCCAACTGTCTTTGCTTCTGTTCACCCCAGCATGGCCACTGGGATGATCATGGGCTAGATTAGAGCTTCCCCCGGACTTAGTTGGAACACCAACCGTTTTGCGCTGCCATTCTTCCTGGTGTCCACCAGAAAGATTTCCTTGTATAAAAGTCCTTGGTCGATAACAAACCGGGATCGGTTAGAAGAGCTGAGAGGCGGTGGGTGTCTCGTGCCGCCACCCAAGCTTTCTGAAGGTTGGTCATCTGCTCCTGCTCAGTCTGGAACTGTTCCCTGGAGTGGGGACACAGTTCTTCTTCTCAGACTGTGGACTTGGGCTTGGTCCCTCTGGAAGCGATGTAGTGATGGGTTGTTTCTATTGCTGGTGAACGCTCTCCGCTGGTGCACCTGGGGTATTCAGGCTCTAGTTGAGCCTCTTCAGTATGGTTGTCTGTTGCTTTCTTCCAGTTTAGGCTTGCTGGCCCCTCTGTGTGGGGTTGAAGATGTGTTGCAACTGCTGGCGCTGGTGCTGGTTGCTGTTCCAGTTCCGGTCCTGGACTGGAGGTGCTGTGGCTGGTTCAGCCGTTGGCATGGGATCCGGGTCCACTACCTCGGCTGGGTCTCTGGTAACACAGACGGGTTCTCTGTGGACGGCTCAGGAAGAGGAATGGGTTTGGAGCTGCCTGGTTTGGCTGCGTGTAACCATTCCATACTCTCTTGACCCACTTTCAGCTGGTTGCCAAGTCTTCCCTCAGTAGCATGGGGATGGAATAATTGTCATAGACTGCAAAAGTCCACATTCCTGACCAGCCTTTGTACTGGACAGGCAGTTCAGCTGTAGGCAAGTCCACAGCTTGTGACATGAAGGGGTAAATGTCACTTTGGCCTTTGGTTGATGAGTTTGGGATCCACGAAGGATTGGTGGATAGCTGACACTTGTGCCCCGTGTCTCTCCACGCGGTAACACCTTCTTTCCCCACTTTCAAATGTTCCCTTGCTCCAAGGAGATTGAGAGGTATCTGGGCCTGGGGATCTTTGGTGTGATGGTGGTGTAATGACTTGCACCCGGTGGGGTTCTTTGGCATTGGCTTTTATATGTCCCATTTCATTACACTTATAGCATCTTCCAGCTAACGGGTCATGGTGGAGGTAAGTTACTGAGACTGGTGAGGTGGAAGGATAGGGTGTCTGTGGCTTCCCTTGGGTTGTAGGTGGGTTTTTAGGTTGCCTTGGTTGTAGGGTTTATTGTCGGTGTGCCCTGGGGTTTCATTCCCCTTGACAGTAGCTTTCTTGCTTTCTGCCACTTCCATCCATTTGGCTCCAATCTCCCCGCCTCGGTGAGAGTTTTGGGTTTTCCATCTAGGATGTACCGTGTTATGTCCTCAGGAACACCATCCGAACTGCTTTTCCATTTTCATGAGAAGATGCAATTCGTCAATGGATTGAACCTTGGTTCTGATATCAGGCTCATAATGCTTTCCAACGTAGTAGGCGTGTTTGGAAATGACCCATCTGGTTTCCACTTTTGGGTTCTGAACCGCCGACGCGTGATCCGGGTTATCCCCATTCTGTATCTGGTCTTGTTTGAAACAGTTTATAATCGTTCATTTGGTCCTTTTGGCATTTCAGCCGCCACATCTGCTAAGGGTCCACTGAGGTGTGACCTCAGCTCTAGCATGTACTGGTCTTCAGGATGTTGTACCCAAGACAGGCTCTTTCAAAATTTTCTAAAGAAGGTCTCAGTGTACAGACCTGCTGTAGTTGGGAAATTTCTTGTGCGGTTGAACAACAACTGGTGATGGGGGGTTAGGAATTGGCTGCATTCTTGATGCTTAGCCTGTTCTAATTCCAAGGCCTGCCGTGGGCCTCTCTCTGTTTTTCCATCTCTCGTTGGAAGGCTGCATCTTGGGCTGCTTGTTCTCTTTGTACGCAGCGTCTTTTTCTTTCTCTCCAGCTCCATCTCTTGTATTTTTTGTTCCAGGTCTCGCCTGTGATCGGCATCTTTATATTGTTCCTCTGCCTCTATCTCGCGCGTTCCTGCTTTAGGGCAGCCTTGGAACTCATGGTTTCTGTTTTTTTGTGTTGGGGTGCCTCTGGTGGTTATTGTCTGAAACTGCTGGCTCTCGTTGTCTCCTGGTTCTGCCTAGCACTCGTTTTTCTTCTTCTTTGCTACTCTTTGATATGTAAATTAACCAAAACAAAAGCCACTTTATTTACCTGTGTGTTTGGGGTACTTAACTCTCAACGGAGTGCTATTGTTTAACAAAAGACCCTTAATGTCTCCTTGCTAAAAAATGCAAGCCAAGCTGAAGCAAAGAGAAACAGAAAAAAAATTTCTCTCTGGCTCCTTTTAAACCAAACCCTTTCTCTCTGCTAAAAAACCCTAGCAGGGAAAAAGAAAATAATATTCCTACTGGCTTCTGGCTTCTTCTTCCACGTCCGCTGCCACCATGTAATAAGCCTCCTCCCAAATCTGACCTTAGCATCCAAAATCTGGTGCTTATCATGACCTCCACCAAGCTTATTACCAGCTTGGATCTGATATCGCTGCCACCAATAGGATTCTGAGTACCTGATAAACTCCTGGTCTCCCAAAAATCTTCTCTGGGGGACCCAAGACTCAGAAACCCTGAGTCTCACACAAAAGGAAAACAACCTCTCCCCTTGTCCTCTCTTTATCTCATCCCCAGCTCTCTCCTCCCTGGGTATCCTGGCGATACTGTACTTAAACTCCTTGAATGCAAAACAGAGAGGGCAATTACCTTCCCCTTGAGGCTATGCATTCAAACCTAGTCAAGCTAACACAAAGAGATTTTCCCCTCCCTTCGTTCCTTAGCCTTAACCAGAGAAAAACCTCAAACAGGTTTTAAAGAAAGCTTTATATAAAAAGAAAGAAAAAAGACATAAACAAATCTTCTGTATCAAGGTGACAATTATACAGAGTCATTGGCTTAAAAGAAAAAAATAGAATAAACAGCCTTATTCAAAAGAGATACATTTAAACATTCCAGCAAACTCCACACATGTAAATACAAAACAAAACATATAAAGCCTATTGTTTTGCTACCTTTGTACTTACACCTGGGAACAGAAAGGGTAGAAGAAGCTTGGAGATAGAAAAAAAAAAAAAAAAGATAGCTCTTCCCTCATAGCCGGAGAGAAACAAACAGACCAGAACAAAGCAAACACAACAGGGAGCTCCCTGCACTACGAGTCCTGGTTGATTGGGTCCTGCTGTCAGGTGTTTGGTTCCCTTTGTTAATCCTTTACAGGTAAAAGAAACATTAACCCTTAGCTATCTGTTTATGACACATGGGATCTCATATTACACTAAAATCAACAAAGCTGCCTTGGTAAAAGGCTTTTGTGAACCAGGGTCAGCAGTTCTGTGTTCGTGATTCATCGAAACGGGCTGGCCCGCTCCATATTATGAATACAAAATAAAATATACAAGGACAGATTCTCAACAGCTGTAAATAGGCATAGACTTCAGAGAAGTCAATGGCTGTAGGCCTATTTACACTAGCTGATAATGTGGCCCACCATATGCAAATCATGGAAACTGCCAGTAGCTAATCAGAACTATGTACATTCAGTGTGTATAGCTAGCTATAGTGGGAGTAGTTTTTTGGAAGAAGTGCTGCACAGAATGTAGTGTTATTTAAGTTGGTCTTTGTAACAGCGCATGCTAGCTAAGGCAGCCCGCAGGCCCAACGTTCCTATTACTGTCTTGGCCCAGGATTAAAGCACTCTGGGGAGTTGTAGTTCCTGGATGGATTAATAGGAACTGCAGGCTACAGCAAGAAATGCTGGAAAGGGCTATAAATATGCTCCCCTTCACTCCATGAAAAAGATACCTAGAGAAAGAGAGTAGCAGCACCACCCACCACTGTTACTCTTCAGCAACTGGGTCTGAGCAAGACCTAGGGTGGGGCTACCAACAGAGAAGGAGCATGGGATGTAATGAAGAAGCCTGGAAAAGAGGGGGAGAGAAGGTCTAAGAGGCAGACAGACAAGCAAGCAAGTAACTCAGGGGCTGTGGGATGGGAAGGAAGAATGAAGTGGGAATGTCTGAGGCTGGAGCAGATGGCTACTTTATTGTTTAGGGCTTCAGGGTCTCAGGGTCATGGGCATCATTTCAGAAAAATTCTAGGGGGGCCAAAGTTGTGTCAGCATATAGAACATTATATATGATGTATTATATCTTGCAAAGGCTGGGGTGGGGGAGGAGTGGAGCATATAGACCAATGAAAAGTCTGTGGGAGGCCAAACAAAGATCTGAGCAAGGGCAACTGAGTCTGCCCTGCCTCATAGCAAATGATGCCCCTGCTCAGACTGAAGGCTTTGGCAGGAGAACATGGGCCCACCTATGCCTCAGCATGGTCTCCAAGAAGCAATGTGCTGATACCCCTGTAACCAGTTGGTTGTCTCAGAAGGGGAAAAGTTCCCATGGTCCCTGGAAGGAGGGTTGTGGCTCAGAGAGCAAATCGAGTGAAGGCTTTTTGTCTGGACATTTTCCAGTGGGCTCTTGTTTACCTTGGGAGAGGAGGAGTATTTTATTCCAGCTGGAGGTCTAAAACTATCCCTGACATGGAGAGGGAGATTTCCAGCCAACAGGGAACCTGAGGCACCGCCATGTCATGAAAGGGAAAGCTAAGGCCTTGGCTACACTGGTGCTTTACAGCGCTGCAACTTTCTCGCTCAGGAGTGTGAAAAAACACCCCCCCCAGCAAGTTACAGCGCTGTAAAGCGCCAGTGTAAACAGTGCCCCAGCGCTGGGAGCGCGCTGTAAGCTAAACCCCACGGGGAGGTGGAATACCTGCAGCGCTGGGAGAGCTCTCTCCCAGTCCTGTCGCCATGACCACACTAGTACTTCAAAGCGCCGCCGTGGGAGCGCTCTCAGCGGCAGCACTGTACATCTGCAAGTGTAGCCATACCCTAAGCAAGTCTTGCTTTAATAAGCAAGATTTGGCCCATGACATGCAAACTGGACATGGGGCAATGAAAATCTCCTGGTCGTGGTAGACTGGATAGCTCAGGGGATTGTTAAAGATTGCTGACTTAAATCCAGACATTAGTAACTGAATATCATTACTGTCTGATGGCCGGCTAATGGTCTTGGTCCATTTTCCAACAGGCAAGTCTTCTTATCACAATAAAACCCCACCATGATGTTCACTGAAAGCTATTTCTGAAAGACAGGCGAAGCTAGGAATCTTAAATTTATCAGTCAATGGCTTTACCTCGGTGTCCCTCCCTCCTGCTTTTCCACTCAAGGAATTGTAATTTATGGAAATGCCATCTGTGGAAGGAAAAAGCATTTCCATGACAGCAGACAGCTTTCTATGAAGTACTCTATAAAGCTGTCTGGAGAAAGGTAATTCTGTTTCACAGAGGATTTTGATATTTCAAAATCTGATTTTGTTACTATTAGGAATGAAAACCAAAAATGCCTAAATGCTCTGGGAAAGGGGATGGAGCCACAGCTCTGGGACACTACACCTGGCTAGCTACAGATCCTGGAAGCCCTGGATTCCCCAGCAGTCTACAAACATTTCAGTTTAGCCAAATCTGCAAACGTCAATGAAACAATGTTTTGTCAGAATTTTTCCAGCCAGCTCTAGTACAGTTTCACAGGGCCATTCCACAAATCAGTATTTCTGGTGTGAGTACAAACTGCTTTCAGAATGCACACTGTGATATACACGTTTTAATTTTTTTCACAGAAAGCATTTCTTTTGGTGCCTGGCAGCTTTGTTTTCGTTTTTGTCAGTCCTGTCCTCTTATTATAACATGGCTAGTAATAGGGCCTGATCTAGTGCCCATTGAAGTCAGTTGGAGTCTTTACATTGACTTCAGTGGGTATTGATGATCATATTGCCATGGGTGAATACACACATACTCAGTGAGGAAGATGGTAACTTATCAGCCAGTGGATTTTCAAATATCAGATTACTAGTTATACTTCTGTCTTTCAGAAGTAGCTTTCAGCAGAACAAGGAGTCAGCTGGATCTCCCTTCCCTGCTAACATCCACAAGAAATAGTGATGTGGGTAGCAACATATCTGCCATATCTTCCTGTTCAGGGATTTCCCAAATCTTCACAAGAGGGCTGTTAATATCTAGAATAGTACTGGGTGCAATTTCTATAGTGGTAAATAAGAGTAACACTGAGAGGCTATGGGAATTTCTAAGAGTAACAGATGAAAGTCTCAATAAAATGATCTTTGGCCCTGATTCACTCTTCGCATTACTCTTTGTTGTATGCTGGTGTAACCCCATTGAAATCAATGGGGACAGGCACGGACCCTGGAAGCCCAGGCTGCTGTGGAGCTAGGTGGGCGAGTTGGCAGGAAACCAGGCAGGTTTGGAAGCCTGTTTGGGTTTCATCAGACTTCAGTGGGGTTATGCCAACAAAACATGGAGTAACGCAATGGGGAATCAAGGCTTCGTTGGTAGTTAATACACAGTTGTGACATCACCAAAAGGGCCAAGCCTCAACTAACTAATCAGAACATGACTTTGGATAGGGTACCCTAATTAATCCCATGACAGGAGAGATACAGGATATGCATTTCCTTGAAGGAGATTGACTTTCATCTATTGCTGCAGTATATAGCAAAGGGGAGCTTAAATACATGCTGAGATGCAATTGGTGATGGGGAACGTGCACTGTTGTTAAAGACACCAAAGGAAAAGAGTCAATACAAACAATACAGACTATCTTAAAATATAGGTTAGTTATTATTTGGAGCATATGAACCATGTGCAGTACTATAATTATTTCTGGAAGTTGGAAATTGGACTAGTATTACTGAATAAATCTGGAGACAGAGAATAGATTTTGCTCTCTTTAATCTGGATGTCATCACCATGGGTCTCTGCAGCTCTGAACACACACAAAAACCAACCAAACAAAAAGCCCTCCTTTAAACATCACTGTGGTCTGATAGCATTAACATTGCCATTTGAACCTGTTCTATAGATTATTTGCTTACTAACTGAATGGTTTGGCCTGTTTTATTTTAAAGACTTTTTTCTTTTGAGTGGTCAGGTGTTTTCTGGCTATGGTTTCTCACTCTGGCCATCCAGCTGACTGAGGGGAATTGGTGGTATGAGGTGGAGGTGCGGGAAGCCATGAAATACTAATTAGTGGGGAAACAATCTGTTCGGGATGCAGTTCTTTCCAAACGGTAGAGCTTTAATTGTGTCTCTCTAGAACCTGAGTGAAAAAGAGGAGGTGCTACACTAAAGTAGCATTGGAGGCATTCCAGGCTCAATTCACTATTGCCCTGGGGCATCATTTACCCCAGTGCAAAATGGGTGCAAATGCCACCACTCTGATGTGGTAGCATATTTTAGCAGCTATGCAATGACTATACGAAGGTCAGGGCCAAGGTGAATTGGGCCCAGTGCCTCCAAAGGCACCCCAGGGTATGTGGGTTAGTGTCATGTGCTACCCCCTGAAAAAGTTATAGCTCTTACTTCTCCAGTGGAGCTCTGCTGGAGAGCATGGAGAGTGTGGAGCCCTCGCCATTGTAAACACTCCTTTCTGGGGCCGACTGGCTCTACCAGCATAGCCTGTACAGCCTGCCTAACTACAGCCGCCACCTGCAGAGCTACGTTGGAGTGGGGAAGAGAGCATGCTGTGCTTTCTCCTTGCTACTGCACCTGCACAGCATGAGCCATAATCTGGCTTTACGATGGGAGAGATTTACAGCACTTTGGTTTATGCATTCAGAAGCTGATGCTTTTTTCAAGCCTAACAGATAGAGCATTTCATTGCTGTGAGCCCTGGTCGACTTGTATCTGTCACACGCACTTGTGCTCCATAGCATGATTTATTCAGCTCAGCTGCATCAGCTAACAATACTGAAGCGGGGGGTCGGAGGAAAATCAGGTCAGAACAGTTGGGTAAAGAGCATGTATTTTAAAAACAAAAGAATTTTTTTAAATAGGTCAAATTCTGCCCTCAGTTACACCCTGTTGGGTGTTACAGCATGGAGCCATGCCCAAAGATTTTGGTAACGCAGCCCAACTGAGTCTCCTTCCACAACAAATAATCTTCCCTTTACTTCGGGGTCAGAGCATCTGGCTATGCACGCTCCATCAGCCTAAAGCTCACAGAAATTCCCTCTGTGTCAGGGGAATTCTTTAGTCCAGTTTAAGTTCACTTTGCACTGCCTATGTCTGTGGCCTTGTGGAGATGAGAACACCTATTTTAGGCTGACTGGGCCAAATCCTGCTTCACTTACGTAGATGTAAATGTGGTATAACTCCACTGTAACCAGTGATGTTATTCTAGATGTTTGTTGGTGTAAGTGCAAGCATAATTTGTCCTTCTGACTCTTACCAAATGATCTTTTTAAAATTCAGTTCTGACATTACTAATTTATTAATAGATTAATTTGCATATGTAAACCTCACAAATAGGATATGTCAAGCTGACTCAAACTCAGCAGGCTATTAATGTGCTGTTTCTACTTCTTGCCACAGAATGCTTCTTTGCCTGCAACGCATTATAAAATGAGGTTAAGTGAACCAAACCTATAATTCAGAACATAGCTCTGGCTGTACTCAAACATGAAAAAAAAAAAAAAGACTCAGTGTTATAATGCATTTATTCCCAAAGCTTGGCTGTCACATGGTTTCCTTGGCTGGATTTTCTCTTTGCTTCTGTTTCATTTCATAGTGCTCTTATAGTTTGAGAGTCAAAGATAGGCTGCCACAAACACCCTGTCTCTCACACAGGACCTGTCTGCTCCAAATTAAAAAAAAAATAAAATAAAAAAAATTGAAGGAAACCATTGCTTGGGGCACCTTGTGTTTGCAATTCTTGTACAACCTCTTGATCAAAACAAAAGCCGCCAGAGACATTTTATAAGTGTTAATTGCAATGGCTAGTTGTAGCAGCGAGGAGCAGTCTTTATCTTAGGTGTGGCTGGGCTAGAGCAGTTTAGAATAAATTTTCCCCAGTGTGGGCTCAAGAAGCCACAAGCATGGCAGCTGCACTTCATCCAGTCTTCCCAACTCCATCCCACAGTGCATTGTCTGGTTTCAAATTTGGGAATTACCCAGAGTGACCAGACATCCCGATTTTATAGAGACAGTCCCAATATTTGGGGCTTTTTTTTATATGGGCTCCTATTACCCCCACCCCCCATCCAGATTTTTCACACTTGCTGTCTAGTCATCCTAAAATTACCCCAAATCTCTGCAACAATGCTGAACATGCTGGATTGTCCTTCAGAAGTTTCAGAATGGTACAGTGTAAGAGTGAGGTAAACCCATGAACATTAGTCTGCACTAACTCAATACAGAGGGGATGTATTACATTTGTAAGTGTAATATGCAGAGTTACTCTCTTAAGGGTTTATGCCATGTGTATGCAGGCCATTTCAAAAGTTAGTGCAAAGTAAACCCTCTGTGTTTAGACAAGCCCTAAAACTGTTTGCTTCTCAAGTAAAGGCTAGCGTCAACAGAAACTGTTCAATTTGTGTCATAGTCATAGAGCATGTGCGTATGTCCATACAAATATCCCCCACTGCTTGAATGCTGCCCACTTCCCTGATGCCATGATCTACACAACTTCCCCTATCCATTAATCTGCTTAAATTGCCCTCTCCCCTCCTCCCCTGCCACGTGCTAAAACAATTTAATCTGCAGTATGGAGGGAGGCTAAATTATGATTCCACATGTCATTACCTCCTGTTAGCATTACCTGTACCTATATTGCTTCTGTTCCAATTTTTAGATAATGTTTTCACCTCTTAGCTCATAGAGCCGTACTAATCAGTCCTGATGAAAGGTTGAACTGCTAGGAGACTCTGTTCCTTCTTTTATTGTCCTTTTGAAAGCCAGACCAATGTGAGTGAGCATGATGTCTTCCTCTGCCAATGGGAGAGCAGAAAGGGATTATGTATTTAACAGCTGTACAGTAGTGTAAACCTCATCCTCAGAAATGGTAATTGCCTAAAAGTAGTGTCATGTTACCCATGGAAAGGAAAGGAAAGTCAGTGGGTTCACATGCAAATCTTTTAATATCTTACCATGCCCTTTTAAAAATATCATGGCCTCAAGTCTCTTAGCTGTCTGTTAGGTATTGTGGAACTCTTAGAAAATAATCCAGCTTGGACTGCAGGAGGAGGGAGAAAATAAATTGCATTGCTCACACCATGCAGAACTTCCACAGCGTTACTTTAAACTCCAGGCAAACGATCACTTTCAGATATCAAAATGATGTTTCCTGGCCAGCTATGATCTGCTGTGTCACCAGTCAGACTGGCTTGACAGGCAGAACTCTCCCATTTGAGAGAGGGGGTTGGAGAAAGCTGCTCTTTGAATCCCTTTTAAATAATCTTCCTATTTAGTGTTTCTTAACTACATTATTTGAAAGGCTTTTTTAAAAGTCACTGTCTTGCTTTACCATCACCCTCTGAGGACTCGCTAGAGTCTATCACACACCCCTCCTTTGACTGATCTACCATCTGCCTCTCTTCTTCTCTTTGTGAAAGAGCCATCTCCTCTGAAGTTTTTACTACTTGGATGAGCCCTCCTGGTTCTTCTGTCTTCATTGACTCTCCAGCTTGTTTCAGTTCTAGCCTCAATTTATTAATCTCTCTCACCTTTTAATTTGTTTAAATTTGCGATGACTATATATTGGGTAACATCTAATTTCTCTGTGCCTCTGTTTCCCTACATGTACAGTAGAATTCTACTTATCCTCCTTAGTGAAGCGTTTTGAGATCTACAGATGAAAAGAACTATCTAAGTATAGTTATTGTGATTTAAGCACATGTATGGTCTTTGTTCACATTTACACTGGAGTGGAACCATATGTTCCCTATCGCACACTGCACATGGACCTGCAAGATCAAGGCTCGAGTGTGTAGTTGGTCGTGTTAAGGCTCACCATGTCTTTGTGAGGGCAGCCTTTAGAGAGCACGATAACCCTCACACAGTTAAGAAATACCTGAACTGTAATGTGTGGTAATATTTAGCCAGTAGAAGGTAAAAGTTTCTGTACGCAGGTGGCTTCTCTTTCCTCTTTCTGTTATCAGGTGTGCCATCTGTCTCAGTTTCCTCATAGGTCATCTTACTGGTTGGGTAGTTTAGTTTACTCTTTCAGCTAAATTAGAACAACTCTGTCTCTTCCGAGGCAAGCAAGAGTCCAATGGAAATCTACTGCAAAAAAGGGCTCCAGCATGTCATTCAGCACCTAGATCTTTTCCTCTCTGTGTCACAGCCCTCCATCGCAGGTCTCCAGAATTTTCCCCTAGTGATGGAGGGAGTGAAGGGGGCTTCCTCTCACCCTCTTTTGGAAGACACAGCTTTGACAGGAAACTAGCACTCACTTAACATTTCAAGCCCAAGACCACCTTGCCCAAGGCCTCTTCCTTTACTCTGATAGTCCCCTAACTTCCATCCTAGGCCTTGCCTACTTCTGGCACCGTCCCATCTCAAATACTTCAAACAAACAGATGTACAAGGATAAAATACCCTTTATTACTGCCCCCTGCCCCTACTCCCAGCTCTGTCCAACCCAGGGAACTGTAACAAATTCCACAGTACTTTCTTCTCCCTGTGGTTTCCTTACTCTTCTATCCACCTGACCTCTCTTCTAGACAGCTTCTCTGGCCCTTTTCAGGAGGGAGCATCGTTAGGTCTTACCTATTCCTTGTCCCCTGCCTTGCCAGAGGGAACAGGAGTATTTTTATATGCCTGCCCCTTTCCCAGTATGCATTGTTGCCGAGCCTACAACTCCCATAAGGTCTCAGAACTCGGGGGGTGAGCTATGCTGGGTCTGTAGCCTCCTTAAAAAGCCAACATACCCTGTTACAACTGCATGCAACTGGAAGAGGTCTGATACTCCATCTAGTAGTGGGAGCTTGGGGGAGCTTGGCAAAATAGTGATGCATTCACTGTTGGAATATTGAAATTTTTCCAAACTGGAACAAAAAAGAAAGGGTTAAATTATTTCCTGGGTAATGAATGATCTGAGTATCATGGCACTGTGGAAAGATCAAAGCTTCTGGAATTCACTAGCTGAGTCCCCTAAATTCTACATGTTTCCTATGGAAATGCATGTGGAGTACAGCAACGACGTGGTAAAAGATATAACTGCACAAAAATGCCTTAAAATTCTCTAAGGTCTGTCATAGGATTTTGTCATTCCTACCATACAAATTGACCCTAAAATGCTGCAGAATTTGGGAGGACCTACATTTAAAAAAAAAAACGTTACGTAACTTGCATATGCAGCTATTATCTTTCACTCAGGCTACTGATGAAAATAAACTCCATACTCATGAGAGAAACATTAGCTTGGTTTAGACCTTTTAAAATAAATAAAATGAAGGAAAACTGATTCCACAAGGCAGGATTTGATTGCATAAATATAAATCCATCTGAAAATAATTTGGATTTGCTGCTGAGGAGTAATTATCTTGAAAATCTGCGGAACTTCCATTGTGAAAATCACTAATCCCTCTAAAATAATGATTTGTGGAAATTCTCTAGCAGCAACTGGAGCTGCTCAGTTTAATGAAAAAATCCTCTTGCCCATTCCCCCGTTTTGTTAAAATGGGAAAATAAAAACCTAGATT
Organism: Chelonoidis abingdonii; assembly: GCF_003597395.2. Taxonomy (NCBI): domain Eukaryota; kingdom Metazoa; phylum Chordata; order Testudines; family Testudinidae; genus Chelonoidis; species Chelonoidis abingdonii. Next base: position 177,543,276 of record NC_133769.1, on the reverse strand, counting down.
TTCTCTCGATACTATTTTTAAATGAAAGTAGTGCTGGTGCCTCATTGTCAGCCTAAGACACTGAATTTATTAACAGCAGCATTGTGGCATAGGCACCAGCAGCACAAGTTTTCCCTACGCTGTCCCATCTCTGTACCTCTACCCTGATCAACTCCACCTCTGGGGGAGAGAGAATAGTTTATTCTTTTTTCTCTTTTAGGACTCAGTCCAGTGCCATTTATATCAATAGATGTCTCTCCATTCCTTCATTGATTAACAAAGCCAGAAGGGATTATGATATTCATTTAGTCTGACCTTCTGTATAACACAGGCCATAGAATTTCACCCAGTGACTCAACGACTTGTGGTTCAACTAGAGTCTTTCTTTTAGAAAAACATCCAGTCTCAATGTAAAGAGTCCAAGTGATGGAGAATGTATCTCCTCCCTTGGTAATCTGTTCCAGTGGTTAATTACCATTGATTTTAGTGGAAGTTGGCTCTGACTCAGGGTACCAGATGCTCCAACCCAACTAATAAATCCAGAAAGCCCTGACCAGAGAAGGACCAGTATGCATTTGTTTCATGGTAGGGGAGGGACAGGATATAGAAAGACCCCAATGCAGCAAGGTACTTAAGCACATGCCGAACTCTAAGCATGTGAGCAGTTCCACTGAAATTAAAGGGACAACACATGTTTAAAGTTAGGCATGTACTTAAGTACTTTACCAAATTAGGGTCAAAGTGAGTGGAGGAGTCTGCACCTCCTGCACTCAGTGGATTAGAGCTCTGTGAATGCTTGATCTGCCCTACCTCAGAGTGAGGGGTGGGGTTAGGCCAGTGTGGAGGTGAGGTAGTGGCCAGTGAATCCATAGCTGCATAGATTTATCAACCTACACACCCATTTAAGGTTCGAAACAAAGCATCTGCAGAAGCTACTACAGCCTCGAGAGCTGGCAAACAAGAAGCAGGAGAAGCAGAGAGAGGTTTAAAGGGGTCAGATACAAAGTATTACATTTAATTTTATGTAAAGTCTCTTCATGTAAGCAAAATCTCTCTTGCTTTTTGTATACATAAATTAGTTAAGAGCGATGAAAATAATGCATACTGTATTGAGGTACATTCATTTACATTTTTTAAATAATTTATTAAGCATCAAAGATGTGAAAATAATATCATCTATGGCAATGGTTCTCAAACTTTTATACTGGTGACCTCTTTCACACAGCAAGCCTCTGAGTGCGACCCCCCCCTTATAAATTAAAAACAATTTTAATATATTTAACACATTATAAATGCTGGGTGCAAACTGGGGTTTGGGGTGCAGGCTGACAGCTCGTGACCTCCCATGTAATAACCTCGTGACCCCCTGAGGGGTCCCGACCCCCAGTTTGAGAACCCCTGATCTATGGTCAATAATTGTTAAATGCAAATGTCTTTCCTTTCCTCTCATGTTGAGCTCTCTTTGACTTTCTCCTACATCCTCAGCTCTTTTTTTCCCCTCTAGTCCAAATGTTCTGACAGCAACAATGTGTCAGCCATATTGCAGAGGGATACACGGTTGTTCTTGGTTCTCTGGTTCCATGTTACTGACTGAGGTACTGATTCTGCAAATGCTTTGGCACGTTTATAACTCTACACATGTGAGAAGTTCCATTGGTTTCAAAGCCACAATCCTACAAACGTAACATTATTTTATTTTAGATATACGTTGCACTTATGGTGCTCCCAAATTCTGCTCTCAGTCAGACTTCTGCAGTCCCATTAATGTCAGTGTCTCTACTCATGTGCTTGAAGTAAAGCACATGCGTAATTTTTTTCGGGCTTGGTATCTTTGCTGTAAAATATATACTGGATAACTCACGTGTATATATAAAGCATAACTGTTAGCATTGGTCTGGGAACCTTAACTTCTTCATTTCTTGACCTGTTTTAATTTAACTGTAATATTGCACTTTTTAATATTTTGCAATACCAAAAAAATCCCTGTATGAGTCAGTGGCAGTCACCTAACTGTTCTGCCTCTGTTTTGTAGATGCATTTTTAACCTATATGTGCTCTCCAGAGCTCTGAAATTCAGAATAGTGGGCAGAATGGGAGCTTTGACTTGCAAAATACTTGATTAGGAATTTAATTTATTTATAAAATCTTAGAGCAGTTAAATTAGTATCTATCTATCTTCTCCCATACTCTCCCTGGTCATCACAGCCAGTGTCCTTACTGCCATTCCGTAGTCATATAATAGTTAATGTTTCTGTGAGCAGATTTTCATGATGTGGTGGTAAAAACATGGGAGCTATGTCTGTTCTGAAGTGTCCCTAGCCTCTGTTTGCCAGAAGCTGTGAATGAGTGACAGGGGATGGATCACTTGACAATTACCTGTTCTGTTTATTCCCTCTGAAGCACCTGGCATTGGCCAGTGTCAGAAGGCAAGATACTGGATTGGAGGGGCAATTGGTCTGACCCTGTACGGCCGTTCTTATGTTGCATTGTTGTTAGTACCAGTGTAGTTGCACCAGCACTGAGAAACAGATTAGAATATGGTTTTACTAAGCAGTCAGTGAGCAGCTTTCCTATTTATGGGACTTATATCCATTTCAAGGTATTATAGGACAAACTTTTATTAGTTACCTAGTACAGTTACTTTAGGCATATAATAAATAATTTTCTTTAGAAGGTGGAGGAAAAGTTTTCACTATTAAGTAGTCTTTACAAGCACTGGTATATTTGATACTGGTATTTATGTAAGTTTTCCGCAGGGCCATTCTAATAAGTTGCGTAAACTTCAATAGTTTCAGAATTGTAAGAAAACTTTTTTCCACTCACCAAACTTCAGGGTCATGCTGTAAATCCAAGTCATACCCTGTGCTAGATTGCAAAGAGATCACTGAAGAACATGTGCTTATTTGATCAGATTTTTAAAATCAGGTTTTCTTTCATTGTCATTGACTTTCTCTTTTGGTTACTAAGGTTGGAGTCAGTGCACATAACAGTTTTAAAATTAATTCAAGGCAGCACATGTGTGGAGAGGTGGCGAGCAGTGCATGTAGTTTAGGTTTATATTAACATATATGTATATATGAAAAACATTTGTCACTTCCGGTCACATTTTTTGTTCTGCTGTTTTGAAGGGTCACCAATACCAGTGGGCATTGATGTGCAGGTGGAAAGTATTGACAGCATTTCAGAAGTTGACATGGTAAGTTTTATCACTTAAATCCTGTTACTAAACTGATGGAAGACAGAATTGTAACCAAAACTCTGGGATCACATAGGCTTCAGAAATAACCCTCCAAGATTCTGATGTAGAACCAATATAGTTAAAGAAGTAGAATCCTACAAGATTATATTATCATATTGATACATGAAAGTAATTTTCATTCAAATTGATAGATGCTACATGTAAATATGTGTTAAATGTCTCTTGTGTGCCAAGGGACAAAGCACTTAATAGCTTGATTTTTCAAAAGTATTGAGCACTCCGTAGTTCCTGTTAAGCTGAGGGGGAGTTCCTGGGTGTTACACACCTTTGAAAATCACTCTGCAAGCCTTTAGCTTTTGCGGGTCCTGTGCACAGAGGCAACTTTCATTCATTCTGCATCACAACTTTATGTCCTTGACTTGCACTAAGAGGTTTTCTCTCTCAAAGACACAATGCCTACACTGAGCCTTGTGTCCCTCAATTGCTGTAGCACTGGTGCAGCATCACTGGGGCTAGCAGTGGTCTTAAGTGGTAGTGTATACTGGCCACCCACATTTCTACCACTATGCCATATAGACCTACTGTTAGCTGGTAGGCAGATGCCAGTATCCAGTATACATTAGCACTCCCATCTTTGCTAGTGCTAGTGGAGCTGCAATAGTGACACAGCAGTGGTGGAAGAATCTGCCAAAAATCTTACTGTGCACACAGTCTTGGAGAGGGAAAACCTCTTACTGCTAGTCAAGAACATAAAGTTGTGAAGGCATCCTGTTCGTGCCATATTCCCAGCTTCACTTACATTATTGCTGCGTCATTTAATCTTGGAATGCCCACACAGGTTAACTCTGAATAAAGAGCACATTTACAATATTAGTTTCTCACTTCACATGTAGTTTTAGGCCACAGGCCCTGATCTTGCTATGGGATCCATTAGTCTTGTGCGGGGTGCCACTGACGTCAATGGGATACCACAACAGCTCAAAGGTCCATACTAGTAGATCACATTACAGAAAATGATTTTGGCTGAAGTTCTCCAAAAAAATTCATCCTGAGGCAGAGACCCAATCTGGAAAAATTCAGCCCAAGTGGTTTAAGTTTGAAAAATTTATAGGACACAGAAAACAGGTTCTTATAATGGGAAGTGTTGGGCCATATTAATAATAGGTGGTGCTGCCAGCCCCACCTGCAATAGTACGTACACACAAACCCATTCATTCATTGTGAGTTATAATATGTTCCTCAGGGTCCATGTGCCAATATTTTACATTTTTGAGTCAAATTCTGACTTTAGTTACCATGGTGCAAATCTGGTGTAAACCCAGTAGATTTACATGAGTGTAACTTGAAATCAGAATTTGTTCTTGTATATTTTAGATAATAGGAACTCAGTTATTGGCTGCAAATGATAAAAATGAGGTGTTAATGTGACATCAAGAGAAAACAGCAAAAAGTTCAGTGGAAGGGCTGTAGAGTAATTTCAGTTGCTTTTATCCTACTTCCTAAAATGCTGTTTTCCTTTTGGGACTGTTTTATATTTTGGGCCCAATCTAACAGCCCATTGAAATCAGTGGTAGTTGTGTTTGTGTAAGAAAGTAGCATGGAGTTCAAAACCAGGCCCTTTGCTGGCTGAACTATAAGTACCACCTAACCAGGGCAAACAGCAAGTATCTCAAGATATCTTCCATCTGTGTTGTGCTCTCACTGCGTGGCTTTGGTGACCTCTCTCTGGTTTGAGAATTCTGCTCTTGAAGCTCAGAGCAGAAGTAGTTCAAAGTCATCAGATTTGATTAGTTGTACTGGTTATTATTGCTATATTCAGAACCAGGAAAAAAACACATGCATTTCTTCCTCTTAATTTTCTTTATGCAAAGGACTTCACAATGACCTTATACCTCAGACATTACTGGAAGGATGAGAGGCTTTCATTTCCTAGTACCAGAAACAGAAGCATGACCTTTGATGGAAGACTGATCAAAAAGATCTGGGTACCTGATGTATTTTTTGTCCATTCCAAAAGATCTTTCATCCATGATACAACTATGGAGAATGTGATGCTCCGAGTGTACCCTGATGGCAACATACTCTTCAGCCTAAGGTAAGGACAGTTATCCCCCCTATAACTATCAGCAGCAAAATACTACATGGCTGCTGCCTGCCTGGACAGAGCAAGCAAAGAAATTGTCAAGCTGAGAAATTATCTGAGATCCTTGTGGTTAAATATGGAGTTTTCATAGTGGTTTATTTTTTTATTTGTTCAATATGTTGGGGTTGTCACAGGTTCTGTTGCATATAAGGTGGCAGCTCAGGGCTGACCCAAAGACACATTGGTCCTTTCCAAATAAGGAACCTTAAACACCTCTTCAAGATTCTGAGATGTGGACTAGCATTAATCCCTGTTTTCACTAAGGAGACCCTGGGAATTGGTGACCACCTGTATGTCAGTACCTAAGACAAGCTTTATGTCAGCTAATGTGATTTGCCAAGTATTTGAAATCCCTAGTTTACTAGTATGAAAATAAATTCAGAATTGACATTACAGCTTATAAAATTTCCCATCATTCCCCTCTTAAACATTTCCTTTTGTTTGTGTGTTGGGATGGTGGAAATGTTTACATCTTGTCCATTTTTTTAAAATTTACATGAAAAGACATCAGATATAAGAGATTGCTATTATTAAAAAACTTCTACTCTTAATGAGAGAGACAAGGTGGGTGAGATCTTTTATTGGCCCAACTTCTGCTGGTGAAAGAGACAAGCTTTTGAGCTACACAGAGCTCTTCAGACCTTCGAAAGCTTGGCCCTGTCACCAACAGAAGTTGGGCCAATAAAAGCTATTACTTCACCCACCTTGTGTCCCATATCCTGGGAGCAATGCTGCATACGACCATTAATGTCAATGGTTGTATTAATATTGCAGTACTTATTGTGCATTTCTGTCCAGTGATTGCAATAGTCAGAAATTGCTAACAGAGAACAAAATTTTCCCCTTGGCTCTGCATTAATGATGTCAGTTCTGATATTTTTTCTCTATGGTACCTGCACAGCATTGCCATAAAATCATTAGGAGTTCCACATATACAGTCAGAGTAGATTACTGGAGTTTATAGCAACTGTGCAGTGCTTAGAATTGTTAAAGAAACCCTAATTTCCCTACAAGAAATTGGCTGATGTTCTAGACAATAACTGCATCATTAAACTTCCCCCTATTATCTGCAACGTCTTGTGATTTTTTTTATTGAGGAGTCTTATGTACATTGCATGATGTGGCAAAGATGATCTTAATGGATAAAATTTTCCCCAGTGCAGGGGCATAGAGATTAAGCACCCTGGCAGGCTGGCCCAGTTTGTTTACCTGCTGCGTCAGGAGGTTGTGCCGATCCCAGCTCTCACTGCCCACGATTTGCCGCTCCAGGCGAATGGGGGCGGTGGGAAGTCACGGCCAGCACATCCCTTGCCCACACTGCTTCCCGCAGCCCCCATTAGCCTGGGATGGGAACCGTGGCCAGTGGGACCCGCGATCGGCTGAACCTGCTGACGCGACAGGTAAACACACTGACTTGGCCCGCCAGGGAGCTTACCCTGGCAAGGTACGTGCCAAAGGCTACTGATCCCTGGTTTAGTCTAACCTCCTGTAAAACGCAGGCCACAGAGTAAATATAGGCCACAGACATTTAGAGGCGCAGCAATTATTACTTCCCCCACTACTTGACACTGATAGTTCTTAGATCTCCCCAAGCATTTCAGTTATTTGTCTGGAGAGTAGTAGTCAAATATATGTATATGCATGCGTGCGTGCACACACACACACACACACACACATTAAACAGATATCAAGATTTTTATGTCTGCCAATCACAAAGTCCTGCAGGAGACTGTCTACTTTCAATTTAGTGCAGTATACTTCCTTGTGTGAAATCGATCAAAGGAAACATTCTTTGTTTTAGAATGATTAAGGTCATACAGTGAGTCTATAGCCTCAGCTATATTAATGCCTGTCTTCTTAAAGAATCATATGTTCATAAAATGCATCTTTTGATATCACATCCTAGGTTAGGCTGTAATCCATATCCTTATTTGTGGAAAATATGCATATTCCACAGATTTACCTACAATGTCCAGAGTCTAAGATTTCATGTTATTTAAAAAAATTCTTGATAATCTTATCTTCATTCTATCAATCAATATACAACTTCTGGTTTATTGAATCTTCTGCAGCTGCATAGACTGAAACAACTGCACCCACAGAGGTACAAATTTTATACATCATTTTAAAGAAGTGTCAACTTCAAAGCCTTATTTCAACCACATAAGTTCCTACACTTGTAAACGTCCATCCACAATGCAGTCACCAGCCATGAGTCATTGACATTCAATTATAAGCACAGTAGAATTCAATTTGGGTTTGCCACTGGAAGATCAGTCAAACAAAATGTCAAGCAGGCTGTGACAGCATAGGGAAACTTAGCGATAACTAGAACTATATACGGTATTTATATTTGAACTGCTGCCTCTAACCTTTTATTTACGTTTATTGGCCATAATGTCAGGGACACTGATCCTCCACACACTCATGGAAAAGCAAATGGAATGACAGAATCAACATCTTTGCTTGGATTTTCCTGCATTTTTTAGAATGATTTTCAAACATGCATGCATAAAAAATATTAAGCATTTTTCCATGTGCAGTCCCCAGTGTGAGTGGGTGGAGCTTGAAAATCAGGGTTTATCTTTTTATGGAATTATATTTTATAGCCTTTCTAGTTGTGAAATTACCCTCCAGAAGAATATCCTCTGTACTGATGTCTCCTTGGCTCTGGAGTCAGAAAGACTGGAAATAATAGCGCCAAGAATTCTGAACTTCCCCTGTTGGTCTTGTTAAGGTGTAAATTTTGAAGTATAACCAGTTACGAAGAATTACAAAGTGATAGCAAGCAACATGAACTTTCAGTGGTGGAAAATGGGGAGCCAGCCCAATGGGGAGATTAAAAATTGGGAGTGAAATAGTAATAAGATAATATTGTCTGTTTTTTTAAAAAGTCTCCCACTAGTTTGGATTTACCTTTTAATCAAAAAAGAGATTTTAGAATATGTAATTCAAAAAGCCAAAAATTAGAAAACTTTTGAAACCCCTCAGTGACTCCAGGGTCCACAATAAGATGTCTACAAAGTCACAAATTCCTTTTAGGAATTAGTGAAAATTACCTTAAACAATTGTTTTCTGGTCCTTATTGTAGGATTACAGTTTCTTCCATGTGTTTTATGGATTTCAGCCGATTTCCTCTGGACACTCAGAACTGCTCTCTAGAACTGGAAAGTTGTAAGTTTGACTCAATCATAGTACCATATATATTCATTATATGTGTCTCCTTACCTACACTTCATTTATGTCATAGTAATTCCCCCTTGCTAGATGCCTTTCTACACTTACTTTGGAAGACATGTGACCAGAGCCTTTCAGTCTACACATACAGAACACCGGCCTTTCTGGGGACTTTTGGGAATAACCCCCCCACCCACCCCCCCAGAACACTGAATATTCAAGAAAGGTAAAGATGCTCCTGCCTACTTCTAAGGCATAGAGAATAGTAGGTTGAAAGATGGAGTCATTTGTCCTTCAGCATAATTCATTTTTAAAGGTGATCTGAAAGTATCTGTGAATAACAACAGAATACAAAGGCTTCTAGATCTTGTTCTCCTGGTGACTAGTAAAAACCATACAAACTGCAGTCTCTACAGTACATCACCGAATGTTATGCCTGATAATGGTAGCCAGACATTAGAGCTGATTTAGGCCTGAACCTACTGTCTGGTTGCCCAAAGTGGCTCACAAACATAGGTGCCAACCTCAGGGTAAACTGTGAAGAAGCAGAGCACAAACCCCAAATTGGTATTCTGTAATTAGATTTCACCAACAAAATATCAAATGGAAACTCCATAAGCACCTTAACAACCTTAACACGGAGTCACAGACAGTCTCCTTCAGCACTCTGGTCTATCTTGCCAGGCAGGCAAGCCTGCCTTTTTGATAGATGGTTCCTTACACTAAAAATCACAACAATATTCAGGTTATTCCCAGTTCGAAAGGACCAGTCACTTACCCCAGGTTAGTTCTACCTTAGATCTCTCACTGAAGACAACTCTTGTAGTCAATCCTGTAATAAACTAACTAAAAGGTGTATTAACTAGGAACAAGAAATCAGAGAGTTATTTACAAGGTTAAAGAAGGTGCAAACACACACAAATGAATTACAGTCTTAGGTTCCCAAATAGTAGCTGCTATATATACAAGCTCTGTATGTCTTTTACGGCTAACAAGCTATACCTATTGGGAATCTCTTGCTTATGCTTAGAAATATTGCTCTCTCCAAATTCTAAGCAGCATAGTGATGATAATTTCTTCTTAACAGGGATTTTTATTCCCTTCCCTCAGCATTCAAGCTGTGGTGGGTCTGGTGTAGGTCTTCCTTTGTTGGGGGGGAGATGACACCTCTTGTGATAAACCAGTATTTCCTATGTGGTAATGCTTCTCTCCTGACTACGGGGGTTTGCAGGCTTAAGTCTACTCTACATTACAGACCTATATAGGTGTAACTATGTCGCTCAGGGGTGTGAAAAATCCACATTCCTGAGTGACACAGTTATACCCCTGTGTAGACATCTCTGTGTCACCGATAGAGCTTCTCCCATCAGCATAAGTACCGCCTCTCAGGGAGGTGGGTTAACTACGACGATGGGAGAGCTCTCTTCATTAAAGCCCTACAGCAGCACATCATTTTAAGTGTAGACCTGCCCTTAGCAAACATTTTTGTAGTTACAGAGCAAACACATAAATATTACCCTGTAACATGGGATATAGATATTATAAGTAAGGGGAATACATGCAGCATCCTACCAGCATTTCATAAAGTCTAAACACATTCTTTTAACTCTAATATCTGTTTAAACAATACTAACTGGTTCCTGGCTCTGAATTTGTCAGTGTTCAGCAAAGACCGGAGGTCTTGGCAGGAGCTGGCACCTGGTCTGCCAGCATTGCATCTACTCATGCTGAAATCAATGGCAAACCTCCCATTGATTTCAGTGGGTGTAGGAGCAGGCCCTTAGAGTTCAATCCAGCAGCTGCGAAACGTGTTGAATTACCTTAACTTCAATGGGAGTTCTGTACATAGCGTAGTTATGGGATCAACCCCTTAGGCAGCAAATAGCAGAGGTTTCCCCCCATCCCAGGTGTGAGCTCACTGTGTGCATCTTGTACATTTCCATAGCCAGGATTCAAATCCAAACCAGTGTCGGGAGAATTGCTGCAAAGGTTTTACTACAGATAAGCCTCAAAAGTTCAAATAATCACCAAAATGTGTTTGAACCCCTTTGGTTATCACAAGAAAGCCACTCTCATGAGACTTTTGCTTGCTCCTGGTTCCAGCTAGGTTGGAAATACCCTGGGCCAAATCCTGAAGTGTCCTTCCTCAGTCAAAAATCTTGTTGACTTTGAAGGGAATTTTACCTGAGTAAGGACCAAGTTAAAACTGAGTAATGACTTAAGAATTTGGCCTCTTGTGACATTGTGAAACTTCTGCTTTATGGACTAGGCTGAAAAAAGAGAGAGCAAAGATGCACAAAAATGAGAGAATGTAGGAATCAACTGACTGAATTTTTTCAAGCCTTTAAAAAATTGTTTGTTTTGCCACTGTCAAATAGTTTATATTTTACAGGGGCAATTTTTATCTCACCTGGCCTTATTTGCCCACCCCAACCAAGGACTATAGAAGCGGTAGAGCTGGGTGGAGAAAGGGAATTCTATTTTGCAGAGAATTTCAATATTGAAAAATATGGTTTCATTCTGATTTGGACTGAAAAGCAAAAATTTCAAAATTCTCGGTGACAGGAAAAGGAGTCCCAGGTCTGGGGCAGTTTGCTGGCTGGGCTGCCCCAGAGTTGCAGATCCTGGAAGCTGTAGGGTCCCAGTTCTGCTGAGGAGCCAGGCAGGTAGACTGGAAGGAAAGGCAGGATTCCATTGTGACTCTGGCTGGGTTCCATCAGGAACTTTGTCAAAACTGAATAATCCCTGTGAAACATTTAGATATCGATGAATTGGCAAATTCCGACACAAAAATGTTTCGTTAAAATTTTTCCAACCAGCTTGAGTTAAGGTGCTGTCCCTGATGAAACAAGTGGAAGCTTCAGCCTAGCAGAGTTAGTAATTTAGCTTTTATTTTCTCCTAGATGCTTATAATGAAGATGATCTGATGCTGTACTGGAAACATGGGAATGAGTCACTGACCACGGATGAGCAGATCTCCCTTTCCCAGTTTTTCATTGAAGAGTTCAGTGCTTCTAGTGGACTAGCTTTCTACAGCAGTACTGGTATAGTATGCTTGTTGGCATTAGAAGATAAACACCTAGCTCAACCATACAGCATATACTTCTACATTTCATTTTACTATTAATGGATAATTGTTGCTGGTTGGATCACAGAAACCCCCTTGGGAGCTGCCAACTGATGTGCCAAGACTACCTCTGCTCCTGTTTTCCCTGCCAACTCAGGACTCCAGCACCCTGTGTTGCTGAGCCAGACACTCCCGTCTGCTCCAGCACAACCCAGGGTCTGAATTACCTGCCCCAAAGCTGCAGGTTTACCTGAAAACAGCTCACAGAAGTGTGCTTGTCTTTAGCACTCAGATGCCCAACTCCCAATGGGGTCTAAACCCAAATAAATTCATTTTACCCTGTATAAAGCTTATGCAGGGTAAACTCATAAATTGTTCATCCTCTATAACACTGATAAAGAGAGATGCACAGCTGTTTGCTCCCCCAGGTATTAACACATACTCTGAGTTAATTAATAAGTAAAAAGTGATTTTATTAAATACAAAAATAGGATTTAAGTGGTTCCAAGTAGTAACAGACAGAACAAAGTAAGTTACCAAACAAAATAAAATAAAACACGCAAATCTATGTCTAATCAAACTGAATACAGATAATCTCACCCTCAGAGATGTTTCAGTAGGTTTTTTCTCAGATGAGACACCTTCCAGGCCTGGGCACAATTCTTTCCCCTGGTACACCTCTTGTCCCAGCTTAGGTGGTAGTTAGGGGATTCTTCATGATGGCTCCCTCCTCTCTTTGTTCTCTTCTACCCCTTTATATATCTTTTGGATAAGGTGGGAATCCTTTTGTCCCTCTGTGAGTTCCCACTCCCTCCTTCTCAATGGAAAGACACCAGGTTAAAGATAGATTCCAGTTCAGGTGACATGATCACATGTCACCGCAAGACTTCATTACCCACTTGCCAGCATACACTTATACAGGAGGACTTACAGGTGAAACACAGCCATATGCAGACAATGGTCCTAGTTAATGGGAGTCATCAAGATTACACACCACCATTAATGCCCCACACTTTACATAATTACAATAGGCCCTCAGAGTTATATTTCATATGTAACCCTTCTGCCCCTCTGAGTTGGCAGCAACAAGGGCCGGGTTCAGTATCCAGGGGTTCCGTTTTAATAACACCATGCATAACTGGCTCGAGCCCCCACCCAGTGACCTGGGACAATTACATACCACACCTTCCTGGGCGCCTCTAGGAGGCAATACTTTCCCTCTCGCAAGCACGGAGTCTGAGTGTAGCAAAATCCGTTTAATAAACAATGCGGCATCCCATTGGAGAAACACCACAAACAGGATTATAACACAAATCATAAACAAAACCCACCTCCAAGTACATTTGGCATTGTCCTTTTCCCCTTAGGGTCTTATGTCATTACCCCAAAGTCCAACAACCCAAAAGTCTCTGGTCAGTGCCACCCCAGAATACAAGAGTTTATCTGCAGAGTTTTACCCCCCCAGCCTGAGTGAACATGGGAGGGGGGAGAGTCCACACAGAATGTTAAGGGGCACCTTACATGGGCCAGGGCCAACTGCTCCACCTCTCTGTGGAGTTCTGCTGTAGCCTTCACCACAACCCACTTCACCACACCAGTTGTGCCGCTCCTCCAGCTGTCTGTGCAAACCACTACACCCTGCTCACTGTTCCACCCGCTGCTCCAACACACTGCAAACTGCTCTGCTTAGCAATAGGTCTTCAGGCTCCCCCATGGGTTAACACAGCACTCAGTGATCTCAGCTCAGCTCTTCGTAGGGGAGCCCTGGTGCTGGTGCACCATTGGCCCAACAGTCTCTAGATGGACTCCTAATGGAATCAAAATTAGCTCTACTCTTTAACAGTGGAGAGAGGAGGATGTGCAATTGGTGTTCCAGGCCCTCAAAAGGGGCCCATACCATCAGGTGTACACATCAATCTCCAACCGCTCTCAATTCATGGGCTTTTGGAACCCATGTCCCATGTTTAGCAAGTACCACCCAACTGAGGTTGAGTCATCTCTGTCACAAAGCAGTCCCACAGCTCCCCATTCACACAATCAGGGTGACAAACTTTTTTTTCCTCCTGGCCCAATAACAAAGAAATTGGGGATCCCAGAGCTGTTAAAATAACCATCCTAGTCTGCTGTGGGCTTATGCTAAGTGGGGGGTGGATGCCAATGCAAATCTTTCCACACTCTTTGAAATTCTTGAAATTCTTTCCACACTCCCTACACTTCACCACCAGATGTCAGGTAGCGCTCATCCTGACTCTGCTTACACATATTTCTAGTTTCAGATACAAGAGTGGTACATTTATACAAATAGGATGATCACACTCAGTAGATTATAAACTTTGTAATGATACCTTACAAGAGACCTTTTGCATGAAGCATATTCCAGTTACATTATAGTCACATTTTTATAAAACCATATACACTGCACAAAATCACAAGAATGATGAGCATTATCATTTCCACTAAGAAAACCTAGAATTATAAACTCACTGATATATTTGCTCACCATGGCTCTGTCTTTCCTCTGGTTCCCAGTTTTTTTGAATTACATTACATATGAAACACGTAGTCTGTATAACACTGAAGTGCCATATACTATCTAAAATACTGTAGAAAGGGGGCATGTAGAGCAGTAGCAGTGTTGCCAGCTCTTGCACGATTTGGTCCTTTTTTAAGGTTCCTGGAGTCACAGGAGGAGCTCAGCTTTCCCTTTTTTCTTTTCTTTTTTTTAAACTAAATTTCTAGCCCTCTTGGTTGCAGAGAAAATGCTTGAAAATATGAACCCAGAAGGCTCAAAACCTAGAAGGCAAATAAAAAGAACCCCAAATCTATTCTTTTTCCAAAATCTTATGGCTTATGGGCCTGACTCATGAATTTTGAATGCTAGCTGTGAAATGGTGTGAAAACAATCCAGTAATCATGATGCTTCCACAGCACAGCTTACCTCAAGGAATGGGTATGCAGAGGACTAACAACAATTCTCACTCAGCATTAATTGCTCACTAAAGGTTTTGTGTTTATACAAAAAGTTTCAGAGGAAAATTCCTCCTCTATATCATAAAAATATTTATGGAGACCCCAGTGCAATCTTGTTTCAATATAAATATCTGCCCCAAAATATGAGTCTTAATTTCCTCCTGTAGTTCTGGCACTATCCATAACCTGAAAAGAGTTCATGACCTTTAGAGAATATTATAGTCATGAATTCATCCACGGCTGTTTTTTTATCTTCTATATATTGTACATGTGATCATAAATACTGAAAAACTGATGTACCTAAATACAGTCACAGTATTTTTTTAAAACTGGCAAAAATAATATGCATGCTGCGTGTGCTATAGTATCTACTGTGAATCAATTCATTTCAGTGACTATGTTCCTCCTCAGTTATCAAAGCTTATTAATGGAGTAGAGGTGATTTAATGTAGTTTGGTGATGTGCATAAAGCTTAATAAAAGGCTTTAAGACATGCAGGAAAGCTGTAAATAGATTTATAGGAGAGCTTCTTTTCAACCTTTAGATAAAATTAATTTAAAACTGCAATGTTTGCACTTTAATATCTGCTATTAAATTCAGCAATATTTGTAACTAGTATTGCAGTTGTGATGTCATCTAGTTAAACTTGGAAAAATTCATCGTTTGCATGGACACGCTATTAAATTCAGCAATATTTGTAACTAGTATTGCAGTTGTGATGCCATCTAGCTAAACTTGGAAAAATTCATAGTTTGCATGGACACTTCCTCCTTAGCTTTGGCTCTTGTGAAAAAGTGACATAAAACAGTGTAAGCTAAAGGCAGAATTCCAGACTTAAAGAGCATCTTTAACCTGAAAAGTGTCCATGTGAATGTCAATGTGGAGCTCCATATTTGTTGCACCTCACTGATATCCACGTCATTGTGCTCATTTTACTAGGAGAAAGATTGAGGGTTTCTTCCATTACTGCTGGGACCCCACAGTGAGGCTGGGCTCTGAAAGTCAAGCTGGGTCATTTTTCACCTTCACCTTATTTCACTTTCATCATTTAATAAAAGTTCTGCAAGATCAATGAGGCCGTCAGTGGCACGTGTGCAACTTCATTGCCTTTAGATCAGGCCTGGTCTGCAGTGAGTTTGCAAAGGTGTAACTGATTGGTACTTAATAAACACATGTGTTTATGAAGTGCTGGCTCTGCAGGGTAAAATAATTAAAAGCAGGAAAGGTGTATTTGTGTCACTGAAATCAATGAGATATGACTGAATACACACAAGGAGCAAATCTGTTGAGTAAAATGGGGCCTTTTTCATGTAGTCACTTGTCAGGGAATTGATTATAGGATGCTGTATTTTTTCCTTTCCTTTCCTTTCCTTTGCCATGGAAGATGGTTATTAAATGCAAAACAGCTCCTCTTAAGCTAATAACATTACTGAGCAAGTGCAGGGGGACACCAATGGTAGTGTGACTCTGATCGGAGCCCTCCTGGCAGGAGGGCCCAGAGGACTGCTGAACAGCGACAGAAGCTGTTCCTATGGGGTATATATACACTGCAGCAAGTGTGAGCCTCTCAGCCTGGGTAGACAGATTTGCAGTAGCAGGGCTCAAGCTACTCTGCTAAAACTAGCTATGTGGCAGTTGCGGCTCGGGCTGCCACTCAGGCTCTTAAGCCTAGTGGGTCAGGTGGGATTGAGAATTCGAACGGCAGGATTCACACTGCTATTTTTAGTGCACTAGATTCACCCCTGCTATTGTGAGTCTGTCATCCTGTGCTGGGAGGCTGGATCCCAGCTCCAGTGTAGACATACCCCTGGACATCTTCTGCCTACACAGATCTGGGTTGTGCTTTCCTGTAGATCCCCGTTATCCACTGGTTTGGAAGTCCTCATCCCTTCCTCATTTCACCATCCTTTAAATTCTCCCCATTTCAGGAACGTTTTGCAAGGAACTCCATGAAATAAAGCTCTCAGAATTCTCCTGCCTCTCTTTCCCCTCCCCAGGGGTTCTGCAAAGGAGAAGCCAGTTTGGACCATAGTTCTGAAGAATTTCCTTTTTTAAATAAAAATCCTATTCCAGGCTAAAACTATGTAGGCTATGTTTAATTTTAAATTGGATTGTTATTATCAGGTGATAAATTCCTAAAAAAGCTCTTTGAACTGGCATGAGTATTCTACTACAATCTAATTCATGCCTATATTCTCACTGCAAAGGCAGGTTCTGGCTTTCCAGCCATTTCTGACTTCTTTTAACCTCACTCTGTACTCTAAATTCACTGTTGTTCCTAGTGTTGTTGTAGCCTTGTTGGTCCCAGGATACTAGAGACACAAAGTGGGTGAAATAACATCTTTTATTGGACCAACTTGTGTTGCTGAAAGAGACAAGCTCTCGAGTTTACACAGAGCTCTTCTACAGTTCTAGGAAAGATACTTTGAGTATCACAGCTAAATACAAGGTGGGACAGATTGTTTAGCATAAGGAGTTAATGTGTTGTAAGAGACTATTCCAGGTGAAGTGGGAAGTTAACACCTCTGCAGTCTTAGAACAAAGGAGAACCTGCTTCAGTATGGGAGGGCAAAACCCCACACCACTAGTTGTCACCTATCACCCCGCAATGGAACCCATATGGGGTATCATTAAACAATTACTCATGGGGATCCCATCCTGAAAAAAATCTTTCCTGAACGCCCACTTCTGGCCTTCAAACAATCCTCCAACCTCCCTAAGCTCATTATCAGAACCCAGCTCCCCAAAGACAAGGACCTACCAACTCAAAGCAGCACCGTGCACCGGACCCACCAATAACAAAAGCTGCGAAACCTGCAGACATATCGCCTCTGCTAAGATGACCAGTACCCGCCCACAACACTCCGTTCAAGATCCTTGGTGCCACCTATGCCTATCACAACATGTGGTGTACCTCATCCAGTGCACTAAATGCCCCCATAACAGCTATGTGGTAAAATGAGACAAACATTGTGCTCTTGAATGAGCTCTCACAGAAAAATGATAGAAGACAAAAATGCCATATCACCTGTGGGCAAATGCTTTTCATAAAACAATCACTCCATATCTGACCTATCAGTCCTCATCCTCAAAGGAAATCTGCACAACACCTTTAAAAGATGAGCCTGGGAGCTCACCTTCAGAACTTTGTTAGACACTAAAAATCACAGACTTAATAAAGACACTGGATTTATGGATCATTGCAACAATCTGTAACCCACTAACCCTCCTTTATCTATGACTAAACAGAAGACGGTGCAATAAAAAAGATATTACCTGACCCACCATGTGTCTCTAAACTCCAGACCGTCCAGTGCTGTAGAATGTCACCCTAGTAATTTAGTGGGTGGCACTCTCTTCTCTCTGAAATCAGTTCTAAACCAGCATCCACGCCTGTTGCTAGAAGAGGAACCATACTGTTGTAACATAAAACAACTCTGAGCATCTGCAGCAATAAAAGACCCCATGCCACTTTTCATGGGAGCAGGGATGTCAGTCTCACTGTCCTGGCCAAATTCCATTTTGGATGCATATATTCCACCTGCCTGTATTCTCCCAGAAGTTTCAGTTTAAATATTTTTCATTTTCTGTCCTCAACTGAAAAGTAGTATTTTTCTGCACCTTTAAACAGCTGTACTGTTTCACTCCAGACATAGCTCCATTTTAGTGATGGGTGGATAACAGTTTGTAAAGCACTTTGAGATGAAAGCCATGATATAAAATGAAGGCTTTAATTTATTTATTTATTTATTATTCCTCACAATACTAATATAATGTAAGGGCAAGCAAAGTGGAAAGCAGAGGTTGGTCAGAAGAGTGCTTATATTTATGAAAACATTGATCTCTTTTTTTTTCTCTGCTCTCTTTCTTTCAACAGGTTGGTACAACCGTCTTTTTATAAACTTCGCCTTAAGAAGGCATATTTTCTTTTTTGTGCTACAATCCTATTTCCCAGCTATGCTGATGGTGATGCTGTCCTGGGTTTCATTTTGGATTGACAGAAGAGCTGTTCCTGCCAGGGTATCACTGGGTAAACCTTTTTGCAGTCTAGTCTTGGAGAGGGATAGGAGGGAGAGGGAAGAAGGCTTTAGGTAGTTTAACTGGGTTCTGATTGCAGTGTGTATGTGGCCACGTATCAGATGGGTGCCTGAGTGACAGCATCGTTGTCATCCTCACATATCCATTCCATTATACAGCCTCTGCCCTTGGAAAGGGGGAATTTTGCACTCCACAAATCAGTTTTATTGTGCTACAAAACGTGTGACGGGGCACTAGAGGGAGAGGTATCATGGAATGTCATTTAAATGCAGCTGTCACAAAGAATCAATTTGCTCCTCTGTGGACGAAGCAGGCAGTCTGGCCTTCCAAATCCTGCAAATTTTGGGGGGAGGGGAGAATATTTAGGAGGCACAGAGTTATCCATGTGGAGGACTTGTGACTCTGTACTAGCTCAGGGGCCCATTGACCTTCCCCGCCCCCCACCTTCTGGCTCCCTAGAAGTGTGCCTGCAATGCGGCTGTCCTGCCAGGACTTATCCCTCTGACAGATACCTGTGGAAAGCCCAGGGCTGGTGCAAGGAAGTTTTGCGCCCTAGGTGAAACTTCCACCTTGCCCCCCCCCCCAGCCTGCAGCAGCTCCCTGCTACCCCCTGCCCCTAAGGACCCCCCCCCCCGCGGTAGCTCCCTCCCCCTGCCCTGAGGCGCCCCCTCGCGGCAGCTCCCTCGCCTCCCCCAGGGAGCCATGCAGCACTCCCCCGAGGCAGGTCCCCCTCCCCCCCAGGGAGCCGTGCAGCACCTCTCCACACCGCCCCCGCTCTAATTCTCCTCCCCTCTCAGGCTTGCGGCACCAAACAGCTGATGATAAGGGAGGAACCACTATAAAAAAAAAAAATTGGGGGCACCGCTTTTTGGCGCCACCCAAATCTTGGCGCCTAGTCTGCCTTAATGGTAGCACTGGCCCTGGGAAAGCCATTCGCCTCCCCACCCCACAAGGCGATGTTCTGTAATACAGAAGGAGCAGGGAGTGCTGAGGAAAAGTTAATATGGACTTGGAGTGGAGGAGAGGAAAATATGCATGCCAGCCTGGCCTGAACCCACCTCCAACACTTGTATGAATCTTCAAACCCATGCAGGATTCTCAGTGGGTTCCTGGACAGCTGGCAGTGCCCCAGAGGCTGCTGACATCATACACCCCCTATAGGAGATTGAGATCTGTGCACAAACAGAAGTCCCTGTGTGTGGACTCTAGGAAAGGGATGATTTCCCTCCACACACAAAGTGAGCAGTTTCTCAGTGATGTTGTAAGTGCTATAGAATAGTGCTGTGAAGCAGATTAATATTTTGATTCTATCATTTAGAGTTGGGTTATGCTGCATTTCTAAATGTTATGTTGTATTAAAATGCATGGGGTAAAATTTAAAAAAGTCCCTATGTTACTTATCAACCTAAGTCTCATTGTCAAAAGTTGACATAGGTATTTAGGGCTTGATTTTCAAAGGTATCTAGGCATCTAAAGATTCAGATAGGTACCTAACCTGTTTTGGTGGTTTTGAAAATCGTGCTAGGTGCCTAACTCCCTCCTTGAAATCAATGGGAGTTAGGTGTCTAACCTGCTTAAGACCAGATTTTCAAAGGTATTTAGGTGCCTAACAATGCAGGTAGTCACATCGGAGCCTTGGTGCCTAAGTCACTTTTGAAAATAGGACCTAGGCTCTTGTGTCACTTAAGTGCTTTTGAAAATTTTGCGTTTGGTGCCTTAACACTTTGCTCAGTAAAGGCCTGACCTATGCACCCTTCTGGCTTCAACACTCACAGGATTGGGTATATAAGAAACTTACTAGTCACTTTTTATGATATGATAATTTTCTTCAGCAATTGATCACTTGAGATCATTTCAAACCCCTGTCTTTGATGGGAGATTAACACTAATGGGCTTGGAATTAATACAGTTTTTTTCCCCCAAGACTAACATCTGTTTGAGAATCTAGTGGAGACATATTGCTCTATCAAATGTACCCGTAATGCTTCCGAGTCCCATTGCTATAGGTTTAACAATTAATGGTGGCGTTGCTATTATTCATTCGTACTATCAGAGCATCTTTGATCTCAGAAGCCGATTGTTTTGTCATACTTACCAGACAAGGGAACACTTTGAGAGCTCTAGTGTAAAATAACAACATCAACTGGAGTTAGATCTGCTAAAGAAAATGTTTTTCTGTCACCATATTGATCCGTGAGGAAAAAGGAGACCTGTAAAGAATGTGATTCCTTTTTATTGGAACAATCAATAATTTATAATATATCAGAAGATAAGATATAAATTATTTGTTGGTTTAAGAAAAGTAGTTAGGAGATATCCTGTCTACTGCTATAAATGAAACTCCTGTTTCTCTTTAAGTATGGGAAAACTATCATGCATTATTTTATAAAGTAAAAATTCTTGAGTCTCAAAAGGTGATCTAAAAATGTTGATAAGACTGTGCTCTACTGAAGTCAGCAAGTTAGCAGTTTTCTTTCTTTAAATTATATGTGAATTGCTATAGATTCAAAAGAATTTGTCTGCATTCCAACAGCATAGTTTAGATAATTTCCAGTCAGGTTTAACAGGAATGGTTTGGAAACTTGATTGTTTTATAAAGCTGTAGTCCTATATATGCAATGCACATTGGTTTCCATAATGTGTATACCTTTTTAATACATAGGTTTACTCAGTTGAACACTGGAGTTTGAAATGTACCATGTAAGAGAATCTGCAGAGAGGAGAGGGGAAGATAACGTCATTGTAGATTTCAGTAGAGTTAAACCAGCATAAAACTGGAGTAGGACAATGGTGAATTAGGCTTTGTGCATTGAATCATAGGGTTGGAAGGGATCTCAGGAGGTCATCTAGTCCAACCCCCTGCTCAAAGCAGGCCCAATCCCCAGCCAGATTTTTGCCCTAGATCCCTAAATGGCCCCCTCAAGAATTGAACTCTCCACCCTGAGTTTAGCAGGCCAATGCTCAAACCAGTGAGCCAGTAGGAACTTTTCTGTCAAAATGAAATGTAGGTGGGAACATTTGGCAAAACTCCCATAACATATGTTCCCATTCTCATCTGTCATGAATCTGATCAGAATTGTTTCTAATTAGCTTTTGATGAAAAATAGCTAATTTTTGCTAATTATTGATTGGCTTGGTCGTTGTAGGCACTCAGCACCCACCAATATGAGGGCCTTACAATGGATAAAAAGCAATACATTTTTACACACATAATCACCCTTTGGAGCCCACTGCTACAAAACATTATTGAGGCAAAATAGCAAAGCAAATTCAGCGTAACATGAGATAGTTATATGAATAAGGGGTCACAGCATCTGTTCATCTACCAAGTATGGATAGCAATCCACAGGTATAGAATAATAGAATATCAGGGTTGGAAGGGATCTCAGGGGGTCATCTAGTCCAACCCCCTGCTCAATGTAGGACCAATCCCCAACTAAATCATCCCAACCAGGGCTTTGTCAAGCCTGACCTTAAAAACCTTTAGGGAAGGAGATTCCACCACCTCCCTAGGTAACCCATTCCATTGCTTCACCACTCTCTGAGTGAACAAGTTTTTCCTAATATCCAACCTAAACCTCCCCCACTGCAACTTGAGACCATTACTCCTTGTTCTGTCATCTGGTACCACTGAGAACAGTCTAGATCCATCCTCTTTGGAACCCTCTTTAAGGTAGTTGAAAGCAGCTATCAAATCCCCCCTCATTCTTCTCGTCTGCAGACTAAACAATCCCAGTTCCCTCAGCCTCTCCTCATAAGTCATGTGCTCCAGCCCCCTAATCATTTTTGTTGCCCTCCACTGGACTCTTTCCAAATTTTTCCATATCCTTGTAGTGTGGGGCCCAAAACTGGACACAGTCCTCCAGATGAGGCCTCACCAATGTCATATAGAGGGGAAATGATCAAGTCCCAACTATACATACCAAATCATTGGGTCTAAATTAGCTGTGACCACTCAAGAAAGATCTTAGAGTCAACGTGGCTCGTTCTCTGAAAAACACCCACTCCATGTGCAGCTGCAGTCAAAAAAGCTAACTGAATGCTAGGAAGCATTAGGGAAGGGATAGATAATAAGACTGAAAATATCATAATGCCACTATATAAAACCATGGTAAACCGACCCCTTCAATAGTGCATGCAGTTCTGGCTGCCCAGTCTTAAACGAGATGTTAGAAATGGAAAAGGTACAGAGAAGGGCAACAAAAGTCATTAAGGCTATAGCACAGCTTCCATACAAGGAGAAATTAAGATTAGAAAAGAGATGACTAAGGGGAATATGATAGAGGCCTATTAAGTCATTAATGGAGTGGAGAAAGCCAATAAGAAAGTGCTACCCCTTTGTATAGCACAAGAACCACGGGTCACTCAATGAAATTAATAGGTAGGAGGTTTAAAAAAAATACAAATAAAAGGAAGTACTTTTTCACACAATGCACAGTCAACCAGTGGAACTCATTGCCAGGGTTATGTTGTGAAGGCCAAAAGTATAATTAAGTTCAAAAAAAGAATTAGATACCTTCAGGGAAGATAGCTCCATTGCTGGCTGTTAACCAAGATGATCAGGGATACAACCCCATGCCCTGGGTGTCCCTAAGCCTCTGACTCCCAGATGCTGGGACTGGATGAATCACTTGATAATTGCCCTGTTTGGCCAATGCTAGGTGCTTCAAAATGGAATGANAGGTCCTTTTCTGCAGAACTGCTTCTTAGCCACTTGGTCCCTAGTCCGTAACAGTGCATGGGATTCTTCCATCCTAAGTGCAGGACTCTGCTGAACCTCATCAGATTTCTTTTGTCCCAATCCTCTAATTTGTCTAGGTCCCTCTGTATCCTATCCCTACTCTCCAGCGTTATCTACCACTCCTCCCAGTTTAGTATCAACTGCAAACTTGCTGAGGGTGCAGTCCACACCATCCTCCAAATCATTAATGAAGATATTGAACGAAACCGGCCCCAAGACTGACCCTTGGGGCACTCTGCTTGAGACCAGCTGCCAACTAGACATGGAGTCATTTATCACTACCTGTTGAGCCCGACGATTTAGCCAGCTTTCTATCCACCTTATAGTCCATTCGTCCAGCCCATACTACTTTTACTTGCCGACAAGAATACTGTGGGAAACCTATCTTGGCTACATCCCATTCCCACCCAGCCTCTCCCACCACTGGGGCTGCAATAGTTGGCTTCTAATCCTCTAGTTGAGAAGGGATTGAAAGTGGCTTGCACCAGTGAAGGTTGATTTTCTGACACCAGTGGCCTTGTGCCCTGAGTTATGCCTGTGTAAACCAGCTGATTTTGTCCCACTGTTACGGAAATAATTAAAAATTTCAAAGATGGTTCAGTTGTTTTGCATTTAAAGCATCTACAGTTCATAGATTTATAGCATTTAAGCCCAGAAGGGACCATTTAATGATCATTTAGTCTGATTTCCTGCATAACACAGGCCATAGAATTTCACCCAACAATAGCATCAAGCATATAACCTCTGTTTTGAGCTAAAGCAAATCTTTTATAAATATATCCAGTCTTGATTTACCCTTCAGACCATATCCTCATCAGCAACAGAGGTCAGGAAGAAATAACTCACTCTCCCCCCAACCCATTGTGGGATATTGCACAGCGTAGGGGTCGGCAACCTTTCAGAAGTGGTGTGCCGAGTCTTCATTTATTCACTCTAATTTAAGATTTCATGTGCCGGTCATACATTTTAATGTTTTTTAGAAGGTCTCTCTCTACAAGTCTATATATTATATAACTAAACTAGTGTTGTATTGTAAAATAAACAAGGTTTTCAAAATGTTTAAGAAGCTTCAATTAAATTAAAATGTTGATCTTACGCCACTGACCCACTCAGCCTGCTACTGGTCTGGGGTTCTGTTCACCTAGGCTGGCAGTGGGCTGAGTGGGGCCTGTGGCCGGAACCCCAGCTGGGAAAGGTCTGGCAGCCAGAACCCCAGACCAGCAACAGGCTGTGTGGGGCTGGTGGCCGGGACCCCAGACTGGCAGTGGGCTGAGCGGCTCAGCATACTGCCGCTCAGGGGTTCCATCCTCCAGCTCCAGCCAGCTGGGATCCCGGCTGCCGGACCCGCTCAGCTTGCTGCCAGTCTAGGGTCCCGGCCCTGCCCACATACAGTGGGTACCTACCTTCTCCCTGGTTCTGGCCCATTCTCTTCCTCTCTCTGCACTGAGCTGAGAGTTGGAGTGGACCGAGCACAGGGCTGGGGGTGAAGGGTCTGGCCAGGAGCTAAAATGAAGGAGGGGGCTCGGGTTTGGACGAGGTTTGGGTGTGGGGCATTACTGGGAGCTCCTGTGGTGTGAGGGTGCGGTGGGAATGTGAGTGAGGGTGGAGGGCTCCCGTTGGTGCTCAGGTGGGGGTGGGGTGTGCAGGTGCATGGGATGTGGGAGGGCTGGATGTGGGGGGTGCAAGAGTCAGGGCAGAGGGCGGGATGTCGAGGGGGGTGCAGGTGTCAGGGTGGGGGGCTGGGTATAGTGTGGAGGTGCCAGTCAGGGCTGGTCATGGGGGCGGTGAAGGAGTCAGAGGGCGTGGTATAGGGCCTCAGGCAGAGGGCTGGTGTGTATTGTGTGGGGGTCAGGGCTCAGGGCTGGGTGACTGCCCCCGCTTTCCCAGCTCCTTGTCCAACTACCCTTCTGGGACCCACACCTATCTAGCCTCCTCTGCCCCTTATTCCTGATGCCCCCCTAGAACCGTACCCTTACCTGTCCCTGACTGTCCCACTTTTATCCACCACGCCACACCCGACAGACCCCCAGGACTCCCATGCCTATCTAACCTCTCCCCGTCCCTGACAGGACCCCCAGAATTTGGACCCATCAACCACCCCCTCCCTGTGCCCCAACCCTCTCCACCCCTGCTTGACAGCCCCGACTCCGAAACTCATCCAACACCCCACAGCTCCTTGTCCCCTGACCACCTCCAGAGCCCCCCCACACCCTAAACTGCTTTCCCAGGACCCTTTGTCCCTGTCCCTGACTGCCCTGACCCTATCCATCCCCCAACAGACCCAGGACTCCCATGCCCCATCCACCCCCCTGCTCCTGACTGCCCCTCCAGAGACCCCCCACCCCCCCCCCGGTCCACCCACCCTTGCTCCCTGTCCCTTGACTGCCCCCAGCCCTTACTCAACCCCCCCCGGTCCCGGAGACGGCCCCCTTACCATGAGGCTCCTTGCCCATCCGGAGCCCTGCCACCGCCGCCACCCACGCAGCCCTGCTCTGCCCCGCCCGCCAGAGCGCTGCACGCATGGCAGCAGGGCTCTAGGGGAAGGGGGGAGGGGGGGCGGAGGCTTGCTGCGCTTGGTCCGGCACTCCTGCCTGGGACCGCGGACCCCGTGGCTTGCCGCGTCGGCAGGGTTTTTAATGGCATGCGGAGTCCCAGCGGGCAGCCACGTGCAATTAAAAATTGGCTCACGTACCATCTTTGGCACACGTGCCATCGGTTGCCGACCCCTGGCATAGTGGCATGTATTAAGACTTCCCTCTGAAGCATCTGGCTCTGAGCAGTATTGGAAAGAGGATATCAGTCTGTGAAAGTCAGTTGGTCTGTTCTGATATGGCAATTCCTATGTAGTCAGTCCCCATCCCTTTAAAGTTATTTCCATTGTGGCCAGTGCACTACCCAAAATAAAGAGAGGCGGCACTTGGTATTTAACAGCTGGAGAATCACTTCTCCATTTAGGGTTGCAGAGATGTAGCTTAGATCACAAGGTCCTGTTGTGTTATTTTTTCCTTTGAGTCAATGTGTGACAATGATGTGCCATCACGACACTTCACACTGTACTCATGTTACATGACATAATGTCATTGTACAACACAATGAATCTCTTGGGTCTCTCCTCAGTTGCTAGAATTGAGTGGGGGGATCCCTCCTCCCACCTGCTTGTCAAGGAGCTTCCATAGTAATCTAAAAAATACCTTCCTAATTTCTAAAGTGAATTATTGGGAAAATTGTTTGGCTTGATTGTGGTTTTTAAGGCGCTGGCTGTGCTTAGGGAGGGAGTGAGAAAGAGAATAGGAAAGAGTATTGCTCCCGTAGTAGCTCCCAGAGGCATAATGCCTGAGGTAGACACAACAGGCCTGATATTCCCCTCACTTACGCTAGTTTTACACTGATGTAATTCCACTGATTTCAGTTGATATAGTCTTGATGAATGCTGGTGTCAATGAGAAATTAATTAGGCCCAGCACACACAGCGGTGGCATCTTCTGCAACTTTTAACAGGATCCATTGGACACACTGTCCCCGGCACCAGCCTAGGTGTGCTGACCACAGCCCTGTCTTCACTCCAGTTCTTACTCATTTTCTAGTGCTGCTGTTGGTACTTCGGTTTCCTGGACCTCATATGGAATCACAAGGACCATCCTCTCTGTTTACACTCATGCAGAGCTAGGACTAGGCACATTGTAGTCCTTTATGTGATCATCCGATTTTCCACAGAATGAACACAGAGGTGACCTAATGAATCTGGTGGTGTATTTGGTAGACCCTGTAAAATGGCCCTTCATGGTACACTCCACATTTCATAGCCTGTACAAAGAGTTGAAAGGGGGATCAACTGGTTGCACCCACAAACCTTTGCTGATCAAGCAATTGGTGGCCAGTTAGATAAAAACAATTGGATCTTGTTTTGTGTTAATTGCTTCTTTCTTTGGCAGGTATAACTACTGTGCTGACCATGTCAACCATAATTACAGGAGTAAGTGCCTCAATGCCTCAGGTGTCTTACATAAAAGCTGTGGATGTATACTTATGGATCAGTTTTCTTTTTGTCTTCCTGTCCGTCATTGAATACGCAGCTGTGAATTATCTCACCACAGCAGAAGAGAGAAAACAACTCAAAAAAAGAGGGAAGGTACAAATGTGTGTGTGTGTTGTTGTTGTCAGACAGCCTCACAGAAGCCACAAAGTAATCCAAATACAGCAACATGCCATTGCATTCTGTGACGTGTGTGCTATGACTGTGTTTGTCTCTGCTCAGTGACTGATTGATTATTCATTCTTTCCTCCGCTTGGCTGATGGGAGGGAAGGTACGTCCCCTCTCTTGGATCCTGAGTAGGTCTACACTCCCTGATTCTTCTGGTGGGAGAAGATAAGGGGACTCCATACTTTTATTTCTCTCCTGGGGAGGTGGGAGTGAGAGTCTGTCCATACTTTCTCTGCCCCTTCTGGTCACTGAGAGGGAAGGTCTCCATCAACTCTTTCTCCTCATTCCTGGTAGTTGAGGGCCCCATCTTTCTTTATTCTGGGATCCTGAGTGGGATGGGATCTCCCCACATCCTGATGGCCAATGGGGTCTCCCTACTCCTGCTTCCTGAAAAGGAAGGGCCATTTCTCCTTTCTCCCTTCCCCCAATTTCTTTTAGTTATTTTTTATTGGTGAGAGAGGTCACATGGCATGCTCACAAGGGTGCTCATATAGCGCCAATGAATTCACTGTTTTATTCAAGAGAATATTCATAGAAAATGTTATGAGGTGTTCTAGCTGTAGTTAACATGGTGCTGCTGATACTAAGCAATTCCCACAGGTTGGTATTCACTTGCTCATGTTATGAGGTAGCCACATTTTTTTTCCATCTAGCACATCCATTAGCAGACAGAGCCTCCATGTGGATGATTATTCAGTGGATAAAGCTTCATTATTTAGCACTCCAATGGCTGCTGCTTTCTCACACAATAATTCTCTGTTGCCAGGTTTCAGGAATGTATAACATTGATGCAGTACAAGCAATGGCCTTTGATGGCTGCTATCACGACAATGAGGCTGACATTGATATGACCACCTTTGCGGTCCACTCTGAAGAGAGCTCAGCCCGGGGACGGGCGGCCAGCATCCCAAACCTGGATGCAACCCGCATAAAAAGGAAGAGATCCTTGAAAGGAAATGTGGGCAGGATTATTTTGCAGAACAATCACGTCATTGACACATATTCCAGGATTATATTTCCCACTGTGTATATTGTATTCAACTTTTTTTACTGGGGTTTGTATGTATGAAAGGAAAACACTATAATCTATGCACTATTTTGCATGTAAGGATAGCAGAATTATGTTTTTAAAAAAATCAACAGCAATAGAAGAAATGTTTAAAAGTTTCTGAAATTGATTCAGACATCGGTCAAGAGGATGTTGATTTGGTGACAGAAAAATTATGAATTAAAATCCCAAATAATTCTGGCTTCTTCATGCTTTGTAACTTCTGAATGTAAGAAGATTTTTAATTGGCCCACTGAGTGCTTCACTGTGGTAGCCTTACCCAGGCTACTTCCAGAGTTACATAGGAATTTGCATATCAAGGGACCTTGCACCACACTGCTAAATAGTTGTCAGCTCCAGTAAAAGGGGACTTAAATGTATTACCCAGTCTAGCTTGCTGTAACCATTCCTCCCTATGCAGCCTCTCTGTTGATTCCCCATTTGTGACACAGGTAAGTATGGTGCAGTCAACATGAGAATTCTTCTCCAAATGTCTCCTCTCTCTCTTAGCTTCCTGCATTCCTGTTGTGCTGGCCAGTTTGCTATATACCTCAGT
The DNA here is from genome assembly GCF_003597395.2 of Chelonoidis abingdonii. Lineage (NCBI taxonomy): Eukaryota > Metazoa > Chordata > Testudines > Testudinidae > Chelonoidis > Chelonoidis abingdonii. The sequence goes on along the minus strand of NC_133769.1, from coordinate 177,514,156 downwards.
AGCCTTTGTGCTTGGATGGCAACTTGGCAGAGGGGGATGATGGATGAGTGGTGAATAGGGAACCAGCCACAGGCAGGAAGTGAGCTGGATGGAGTTACATCATTAAGACCTCACACAACTTAAGGCTCTGTCTGACGTCCATGCAGCCACTCATGTTTTGGAGTGACCTTAGATCATCATTCCTTGAAATGTTGACAGTATTTTAGTAGCCTAGGGGATGAATGGGCTGGTACAAGGAGCAGACCTGTCAACTATACTTCATTACAAGGTATGTCACTCATTTTGGACCCCATCTAATTCAGCCTCACACAAACCTGCTGTTATCTTCCTGCTTCCATAAATCATTCAGATTGGAACTCTTAAGGCTGGGATTTTAGAAAACTTTATAACAGGAAAAGGAAAAAAAATCCCCACTTGTTACAAGATTCTGACTCTTCTGTTTTTTATTGTACACATCAGTTTGGGTTTTTATCTCACATCTTGGTCTTGGAGATGGAAAGTTATGGTGACGAGAATCTGTGAATGGCTGCCTGGTCCCATGATTCTGATCTTAGATCAAGGTATTGAAGATCATTGAGAGTGAGAACTACAACACAGAGGAAATTAAAGGAAAAAGTTATGCACAAGCAGAGCCACATTCTCTCATCCTGTCAATCCCCAGAAAGAATCTTGCATTGATTTCCCTTTGGTTCAGTCAATGGGAGTCAAACCTAGAGCACCACGGCAAAAAGAAGCTTAGCAACAGCAAAAAAGAATCAAGTAATTGTGGAATTACTTGTGTGACTTGTCCAAATTAGTAGCGCTCTTCCTAGGAAATTTTTGTCTCTTATTAATAAAATGAATTCAACGTGGAGATGTGTGTTGGTAGAAAATGTCAAAAGTTAAATGCCTGCTACTGCTGGGTTAAAATAAAGGAAATGGAAATAAAGTTGAAAACATGAATCACTTTCTGGCATGTATGATTTCACTGCTGTGATACTATTTGTTCATAGAATGATGATGTCTGCTACTCTGCAAAAAGCATTTGTCAAGATCCCAGATATGGATTTGGAAAAGTTGGTGAATCACTGCACACAGGGTGACTGAGATCCATGAGTGAGTGGGGTTTTTTTGGCAACCACTTTACTGCCAAACAAATTATCAGCACTAATATTGTTTGATACTGGTTCAGGGAATCCTGTCATGGAAAGCAGAACTGTGCAGTTGGAATCACAGTGTTGGGAAAGTGAAGCCAAAGGACACACAGATCCTACAACAAAGCCTTAGTATTGGTACATGAGGCATCAGGCTGAGCAGATTTATGTTTTATAAAAAACGTTAATACAGCATCCTTATTGTGCTGCCATCGCCACCCACAGATTACCCACTCCACCCTGCACATATGCTCCAGTCTGTCTGAGAAGGTCCCATCCAATTGTTCCAGTTGCGCTCTCTCAAATTTTTAACCCTGTGAACTACTGTAAAAACATCACTTACTGTTGTTCAGCTGTACTGGAACAAATATTTTCCCAGTAGCTGAAGGATAATCCACAGCTGCCAGTATAAATACCACCCCTGGAACTTCTTGGTTGTAATTAGGTAATTCCTACTCTAAATTCTTACTGAATAGCTCATAGCAAAAGTTCCATAATACTGAATGCACAACGCCTAAAACAGCCTGGCAAATGGGAGAGCAGGTGGAGATGTTTACAAAGGGAGAGGAAAAAAGTCATCTCTGTCTTTCCTTTCATAGCACAATTTCTTTAGTTTTCTGATGCGCTAGGCTAGTTTAATTTGTTCTGAAAGCTGCCCATTCCAAATTAGAAAGCAATTGGTTTGCATGGTGGAAGAAACAGGTATTTATATTGATACAGAAAGCAAATACAAACGTAGCCATTGGTAAAGTGCTTTCAACAGGAAAAGCAGAATGTAAATGCAAAGTTAAAATGCCAAAACAAAGACATGCCATTTGTTCAGACAGACAGTCTACACAAGTTGCATACATTGGCTGTGAGGCTTGTAATTTTTTGACAATGCAGTAGGAGATGATTCTGAACATGATGCAGTAAATTTTCAAAGGGCCGCAGAAAGACTTTGTTCACAAACCCATTATGTGTATGATTAATAAATAATGACAATTAGCACTTGTATACCATATTTCATCTTCACAGAGCTCTCCCAATATCAAGTTACTAATCGTCACAGAACCCTTTTGAAGTAAGTATCTTCCAGATCGGGAAAGTGACAGACATTTCTTAGTACAGTCAGTTTCTTTAGTGTTGACACACCATTTGCAGGAAATCTTATGGTCATTTGCAAACATTCAGGTAAACAAGGTTTTACCCACAAGTGCATTCAATTAAAGTTAAAATGTCACAAATACTTGTGCAAATATGTAACTGTATGGGGGCTTGTACACCACCACTTATGTTGCTCAGCTTGAGTGATGTAAGTTACACCGACCTGAGCGCTGGTGTGGACAGTGCTATGTCAGCAGGAGAGCCTCTCATAGAGGTGGGAGCTCTCTCGTCGGCATAGAGTGTCTTCACCAGACATGCTACAGCAGCACAGTGTATGTGTAGACTAGCTTGAGTGTTCACTCCAGAAGCATTCACACTGATTCTGAAAACTCTTTGTGGGTTTGGGAATTAACCAATCAAGGAGCAGAAATAACATCATGTGATGACGTAAGTCACAGTGACAAATCATGCTAGGATCTGGGCCACATATTTTAGCATCTGTTGCTACATCAATCAGTATGAAGAAATCAGACATCCTTTAATTGTTGATGTAAGCTTCAATATCACAAACCCCAAAGTCTGGAGAGTGATGATGATCTTTAAAGACTTATAATAAGAGACAGTGGTACATTTATATATGCATATAATTTGCATGGAGAAGTATCCAGTAGCTCATCTCAAGTGGTCTGTTTTTCAAAGAGCTCAAAATAAACACCATTGCAGGTACCCAGGTATCTTTGGAGTGATAACATAAATTTATAAATTTAAATAAATTTTGCTAATTATCGTGAATGCTGGGTGAGGTTATGGGTAATATTAACATGTGAAGCCAACAGCAAGACAAATTAAAGAATTTTTGATAATTATTTTTTTAATTCACAGCCAAATGAGGGGGAAAGAGACTTAACAGAGAGATTTAAGTTTCACTCTTTAATCCTCATGAAATAAATTTCTTATCTGTTTAGATTTGTCTGTTGAAAAGCTTTTTCCCTACCTAACCAGTCTGGATGTGCTCTGCACTAATCAACAGCCCATGATCATTTGTAGTTTTCAAAAGTGGGTTTATTTTTTTTAAATTGATCACCTGTTGACAAACTGGCACAACAGGACCAAATGGCACAAAATACAAATTTGTCCTTTCACCCCAATTACTATTATTATTTAGTGTATTATAGTTTACTATTTTATTTAGTCAGCATGCAGGAGTTTGCTAATACAATACTTTGCGAATAGAATTCTTTCAAAAGGGCCAAAATTAGTTGTAGTCTATAGAGTTATAAGTTTTTGTAATACGTACACGTATAGATTCGAAAAATGACTCAAACTACTTGTAGTTGGATTTAAACTGCTAATTTAAAAGTAAAAGGCTCTGTTATTCCTCATTACCAATTCCCTAAACCACTTAGTTAACATCTCTTAGTCATCTTTGTTATTTTTTTCTTGTATATATCTATCTTATGATGAAGTCTTTTAGTTAATTTTTTGCTTATTATACTATTTTGTATGTGGTAGGTATTTCATTACTATGAGCTATAAATGGACAGCAACAGAATTTTAGCAAGATCCAGTTAATATTTTCTGGCATTCCACTTAATGTAAATAAAACTATATTACTAGCTATGTTACTAAATGTAAATAATTATTTCTAGGATGATTAATATATTTAAAATGATTCTGAATGTTTATCTAAGATAGTAGATTATTATTAGAATGGTTCAAATCTCAGCTTTGGAAATATAGAGGAATGTGGCTAAATTTTACAATTTATATTGATCCTGTACAGGAAACCCCACAAAATGAATCAAAATTGAGTTTTCTATCTTGTTTAATGTATTAGACCAATTAACAACTAGTTCCAGTGTGGCTTATTATCTATTGTGAATTGTTATAATATAGTTTCCAGATTGGTTTGGGCAAAGGAGGAGGAACCATTTCATTGACAGTTTTTTTTTGGTAAAATGGTGGCTGCAAGAATCTTCTTGGGGGTTGAAATAAATTATAGTGAGATGCATTAGCCCTTGTATTGATTGGGAAAACAAACCCTGGTCAAAATTGTGTTATTTTCCCCTGAGGCTAGATCACAATCAGTGAGCATGTGCAAAAAAAGGCATTAACCTGTGTCTATAGTAGGGACAAAGATGCTATTGTCATTTTATTACTTAACATCGTTAGGTCTTGTTTGATGATATTTTAACTTATCAATCTAGGCAAGGCTTTAGTGGACAGAGATGGTTGAAGATGCATGATAAAATGTATTTGCCCTATGAATGTTGCCTCCACTTAGTATTATATGTGGTAAATATATGTGGAGCTGCTATCCAGGTGATAAAATGCAGAACCATAGGATACATTTTAGAATACCTTGGTTTTACAGCCTGGTATCTCCTCAGCCAGCAGGGCTTGGGGATGGGAGTTTTGTTACATTCAGAATGGGAAATTTCCTCTCCTTTCTAGTGCAACCCAGACTCAGGGCTAGCCAGGGAATGGCATAAGAAATTAGTCTGTAAAATCCTGACATTCTATATAGAAAAGCTGTTTTCTGTTTAGTTGTAGACATTCAGAAATTTTTTTATTTCTCTCTCACCCCTTGTTCAAATGGACTCATAGTAATTAAGGCCTCAATTCAGCAAGTATTTAAGCACATTCTTAATTTTAAGCCTGTGCTTAAATCCATCTATATTCAGCAAAGCATGTCTGTACAAAACAGCTTTCAGTATGGTGCCTAAGTCTTAACAGAAGGAGGGTTACAACGCATGGTTCTGAAAACATTTTAAAAACTCTCTTAAACAGTGCTGGAATAGTTTGTCTGTAACATATACAGAATAAATAAAGCCATGCTGTAAAGTTTTTGGTCCCACTCCTGCAAATATTTATGCACATGCTTTGCTTGAAGCTCAAGAGTTGTTCCATGGGAGAGAAAGTGTCATACTTGCACGCATTGAAGTTAAGTACACAAGCGTTTGCATTTGCACGCTTAAGACCACAATTATCCTTGGGCTGACTTGCATAACTCACTGTTGGCTTTACTCCTTGTTGTGTTGTCAGTGATCCTGAGTTTACTGAAAATGTTTGTGATGTATGGTGTTTTTCTCAAAACCAGTTCCGGGAAGAATGTGATCATGTGACAACCTTAGCTTTAAAAAAAGAGGGCGTTTATAGCCCTATTGTCTGCAGAAACGATTGATCACGTGAACTGTAAAACGCCTTGATGCTTAAGGGCAAATAGAGAGAGCACAATTATTGTTCTTAAAAACTGCGTGAAAGTGGGGCACCGGACACGATTTTTGAAGAGGTGGGGCTCACACAATCGGCTCGACAGTAAATTCAGGCCACCCAAACTTTGATCTCAACTCAACCCCTCCTAGCCTCCCCACGTACACACACAGGAGAGGGCTTGTAAAACAAGCTGCACGGCTCCTCCTTGCGTGTCCTCCCCTTTGCTAGGGGACAGTAGCAAGACACGTGGGTTTATTTTAAATCAAGTCAGGCAGAGCTGGAATAACACCCTGCAAAAATTGCCTGAGTTTTCCTCCGACCCTTGGTTGAGGCTCAATCGGGCTCCAGCAGCGGGAGGGGAGGAGGAGCCGAGGCCCCGTGACTGCCCGGGCCCAGCTGCGGAGGAAGCGCCGCGCGGATCAGTCTCCTCCTGCCAGTCCCCAGGCTCCGCAGCGCGCCCTGCAGCGGGCCGGTAAGTGCCCTGGCGGCTCCCCCACCCCGGCAGCCACGTTGGCGAGCAGCCCGGGCAGGAGCGGCGGGGCCCGGCCGGAACTTCAGCCTCTCGCTCTGGCTGCCGCGCCGCGCCCCCCGGGCCCCGTCCCGCAGCTCCGGGGGTGTAGCGCCCCCACCCCCACTGCCGCGCTCCTGCAAACCCGCCCAGGCTGCAGCCTTCGGACAAGCGCGTCTGTCTCTGCTCCCTGCTGGCCCTCCCCCATTGCCTGGCAGGCCGCGCTGGGCGGGGATCTGGGCGGGCTCAAAGGGGTGTCAAAGCCCTTGTTCCCCTACGTGCCCCCTCCCCCTCTTCCTCGTTGTGGTGGGGGGAGGGCGCCTGGGGCACAAGTGGGCTTGGCAGGATGCGGTTTTCATTGTTAATGTTGAGGGATAATATCGATGTTTGTTTTAAAGCATTTCCCCCGATTTAGTGTTTCACAGTTGTGCAACCTGATGAGCTCTCAGCATATTAAAAACATTGGTATCAAGTTAAATTTTCACAGTTGTTGGAAATTGGGGGGGAGGAGTTTGATAGTAATTGTTTAGTGACCGTAGACCAGAGGTTCTCAGACTGGGGGGGTCAGGACCCTTCAGGGGGTTGTGAGGTTATTACGTAGGGGGGGGCCACGAGCTGTCAGCCTCCACCCCAACCCCCCCTCTGCGTCCAGCATTTATAATGGTGTTAAATATATAAAGGTGTTTTTAATTTATAGGGGGGGGGCGGTTGCACTCAGAGGCTTGCTATGTGAAAGGCGTCACCAGTACAAAAGTTTGAGAACCACTGCCATAAACATTGAGATTCAAAAAGTTAAAAGCTTTATAATTGCTTACACACATCCTGTGAGCTTCCTGTGTGGAAATTAAGTAATTATCCTTCAGTTAACCTCTGATATGTTTTCAAGCAGCATTTATCATAGCTTTCTATTCAGATTTGAACCTTAGCGTGCATAACCTGAGAAGCTAGCATGAACCCCTCTAAGCTTAATTACCAGCTTAGATCTGATCTTGCTGCCACCAGCCAAGAATTTTTAGTGTCTTGGCTCACTTTGGTCTCCCCAAAACCTTCCCTGGGGAACCCCCAAGACTCAGATGCCCTGAGTCTACAACAAAGGGAAATAACCCACTCCCCCCCAACCTCTCTCCCACCCAGAATTTCCTCTCTGGGCTAACGTAAGAGTTACTGATGCAACCTCTTTACATCACAATACCAAGAAGCATGTCTCCTCTCTTCCACAAAGAGACAAATCCCAAAGACAAGGAAACAGAAAAGATTCTATCTTTCTTCCCCTTTAGCTTTTTCCCGCCCTGGGACACTAGGAGAGTTAAACACAGAGAGCAGCTTTTCCCCTCCCTCCTGTCTTTTCTTTCTCCCACCAATTTTCTGATGGGTCAACTAGAAAGAAAAAATCAGCAGGTCTTAAAAAGCAAAACTTTTAATAAAAATAGAAGAAAGAATAGAATAACAGTTCTCTGTAACTTAGATGGTATGATGCAGGGCTTTCAACTTATAGAAAATGAATAAACAATAGAAAAGGGATAAACAGCCTTACCCAAAAACAATACAATTTAAAGTACTTATAGCCAAATACACATAAAGACTCCACCAGCCAGATACACAGATGCAAATACAGCAAAACAATTTAAAAGACTATACTTTTGCTAACTTTGTACTTACAACTGGGAAACAGTAGATTAGAAGGACTGGAAATAGACCCTCTCATAGCTGAGAGAGCACAGAACAGACAAAGACCCAAGACCAAAAAAACCCCTCCCTTAAGCTTTGAAAAATCCGGTTTCCTGATTGGTTCTCTTTGTTAACCCTTTACAGGTGAAAGAAACATTAACCCTTAGCTATCTGTTTATGACAGCATTTTTCTGTAAATTCTGCCCATCTGTAAATTTCTGTAATGGATGGAAATTTGTTGCTGGTTTGTATGTGTGCAGAGAAATGGATTTTAGCTACCTTTACTGATAAAAATCGGATCTTTCCAAGCCTAGGCAGTAACCATTAAAATGTGCAGGAGATAGAGAAGAGGGGAGTAAAGGATGACGAATCCTCCCTGTTAAAGTGGTTGGGGTGGGGTAGAGGCTTCATGTGCTGTTAAACAACCAAGCTATATGTAGACTGCATAATATCTGATATTGATAACCACTTTGATCCCTTAAAGGTCCTGGAATACTAATATTCTTCATACATACAGTACTACTAAAATGCAAGCCCCTCTGTGGCACAAGGCAGCAGCTAATTGGCACACAGTGCAACAGTGTGGGGACATTTCAGAACATCTATTTAAGTTTAATCTAAAACTCCACATTCACATTCGTGCATGAAATGCTGTTTATCTACCTTGCAAAGCTGAAGGCCTGAGGTGACCGTGCTGGGATTTGATCCAGTATCTTCAGGAGGCCAGGGTGGTCCAAATCCTGAGAGTGGGTTCCATTTGACATTTTGATTAAAAAAACTAGAATATGAAATTAGTGATATACATCAGATGGATTAAAAGCTGGTTAACTGATAGGTCTTAAAATGCAATTGTAAATGGGGAATTGTCACTGAGTGGGTGTGTTTCTAATGGGTTCCTGCAAGTATTGGTTCTTGGCCCTATGCAGTTTAACTTTTTTATCAATGACCTGGCAGAAAATATAAATTCATCACTGATAAACTTTGCAGATGACACAAGTTGGGGGAGTGATAAATAATGAAGAAGACTGGTCACCGGACAGCTGGCCTTTAAGGGGTTGAGGGTGTGAGTCTGGGGTAGAGGGAGCTGTGGCTGGGCTCTGGAAGGCGATAAGTGTTAGAGCTGGGGGAAGGGAATGTGAGTGTCTGGGCTGGGAGGGAAGGGGGTGTTACCTGTCTGGGCCAGGTAGGGTCCCATGGCTGTGCTCTGGTTGGGGGAGGGATGTGAGTGTTTGGGCTGGGGGTAGTTGTGTCTGGGCTCTGGTGGGAAGGACTGTGAGTTTCTGGGCCGGAGGGGTTCTGTGCTGGCCTCTGGAGTAGAGGGGGTGAAAATGTCTGGGCTGGGGAAGGCCTCATGGCTGGGCTCTGGTGGGGAAGGGGATGTGAGTGTTTGGATCCCTGGCTGGGCTCTGTGGGGGAGAGGTGAGAAACAGGAACTGGATTCTTGTACAGGTTTCTTTAACTCTCTACACATGGGGGAATTTTTTGTGTATCTATATTGTTACAGACATACCCGCTGACAGGTATTTTGAAAGAAATTACCAAAATAATTGAAACTGGTATGATTATATAGTGTTTTTTGACAAAATATGCAGAATTTTAAAATATTGTGCACAGAATTTTTAATTTTTTGACACAGAATACAACCAGGAGTAATATTCAGGTCACTTCTATTTAATTGCTCAAATCTTTGTTTATGAGCCTAAGTTTCTGCACTCTGGTTTGAAACTTTTGGCCTCAGATCATTATTTGGCGTCAGTGATTTAATTCTCCTGTATTCAAAAATAAACAATGTAAAACTTTAGAACCTACAAGTCCCCTGAGTCCAACTTCAGCCAATCCCTCAGAAAAACAAGGCATGCACATGGCACTGTTGTAGCTGGCATCGCAAGATATGTACGTGCCAGATGTACTAAAAATTCATATGTCCTTTCATGCTTCAACCACCATTCCAGAAGATATACGTCCATGCTGATGATGGGTTCTGCTCGATAACGATCCAAAGCAGAGCCGACCGATGCATGTTCATTTTTATTATCTGAGTCAGATGCCACCAGCAGAAGGTTGATTTTCTTTTTTGGTGGTTCAGATTCTGTAGTTTCCACATTGGAGTGTTGCTTTTTTAAGACATCTGAAAGCATGCTCCACACCTCATTCCTCTCAGATTTTGGAAGGCACTTCAGATTCTTAAAACTTAGGTTGAGTGCTTTATCTATCCTTAGAAATCTCATATTGGTACCTTCTTTGCGTTTTGTCAAATCTGCAGTGAAAGTATTCTTAAAATGAACAACGTGCTGGGACATCATCCAGCACTGCTATAACATGAAATATATGGCAGAATGTGGGTAAAACAGAACAGAAGACATACAATTCTCCCCCAAGGAGTTCAGTCACAAATTTAAATAATGCATTATTTTTTTAACGAGCATCATCAGCATGGAAGCATGTCCTCTGGAATGGTGGCTGAAGCATGAAGGGGCATATGAATGTTTAGCATATCTGGCACATAAATACCTTGCAGTGCTGGCTACAAAAGTGCCATGCGAATGCCTGTTTTCACTTTTAGGTGACATTATAAATACGAAGCAGTCAGCAGTATCTCCCGTAAATGTAAACAAACTTGTTTGTCTTAGCAATTGGGCCAACAAGAAGTAGACCAAAGTAGACTTGTAGGCTCTAAAGTTTTACATTGTTTTGTTTTTGAGTGCAGTTATGTAAAAAAAATCTACATTTGTAAGTTACGCTTTCACAATAAAGAGATTGCACTACAGTACTTGTATGGGGTGAATTGAAAAATACAAATATATGCACTGTAAAAGTGATAAAGAAATAGGAATAAAAATAATATAAAGTGAGAATTGTACACTTCGTATTCTGTGTTGTAACTGAAATTATTTGAAAATGTAGAAAAACATCCAAAAATATTAAACAATAGAATACCAACTGAAATTTATTACAGTGCAATTAATCAATTACTTTTTTTAATTGCAGTTAATTTTTTTTAGTTAATCGCGTGAGTTAACTGCTATTAATCGACAGACCTAGTTTACATTTAAAGTTTACATTTAAAAACAGGTAAATGTGCCAAGAGGTTGGTGTGATTGGTATAGGTCTTAAACATACAGATAAACTCGTTTACATTTGTGTTATTGATGTATAGAAAAAGTCAGTTGTAGATTTTAACATTTTCAGCATTTTTACTTCTCCCCAGTACACTGTGTGCTACCTTTCAGCCTTTTGAAAGTGTTGCTGCAAACTTCCACCTGTTGAGGCAATGTGATGAATTGGACTCAGATAATAAAACAATGAACAGTGCATCGGTCGGCTTGCTTTGATCGTTATCGACGCAGAACCATCATCAGCGAATGGAACGTATATCTTCTGAATGGTGTTGAAGCCTAATGAAAGGACATATGAATTTAGTACATCTGGCCGTACTATCTGCTGCGATGCCAGCTACAACCAGTGCCATGTGCATGCTTGTTTCTGAGATTGGGCTGAGTGGACTAGGGGACTGTAGGTTCTAAGTTTTACATTGTTTATTTGAATACAGGAGAATAAATCACTGACGCCAAAATAAGATCTGAGGCCAAAAGTTTCACCCAGAGTGCAGAAACTTAGGCTCATAAAACAAAGATTTGACAATTAAATAGAATGACCTGATATTACTCCTGGTGTATTCTGTGGTCAAAAAATTAAAATCTGCTGCACAATATTTAAAATTCTGCATATTTTGCAAAAACACTATATAATCATTACCAGTTTCAATTATTGGTGTAATTTCTTCAAATACCGTCATCGGTATGTCGGGTAACAATATAGGATACACAAAAAATTCCCCATGTGTAGAGAGTTAAAGAAACCTGTACAAGGATCCAGTTCCTGTTTCTCACCTCTCCCCCACGAGCCCAGCCAGGGATCCAAACACTCACATCCCCTTCCCCACCAGAGCCCAGCCATTGAGGCTTCCCCAGCCCAGACATTTCACCCCCTCTACTCCACTGACCAGCACAGACCCCTCCGGCCCAAGAACTCACAGTCTCCCACCAGATCCCCAGACACAAAACTACCCCCAGCCCAAACACTCACATCCTCCCCCAACCAGAGCACAGCCATGGACCCTACCTGGCCCAACAGGTTAACACCCCTCTTCCCAGCCCAGACACTCACATCCTTCCCCCAAGCTCTAAACACTTACGCTTCCAGAGCCCAGCCACAGCTCCCTCTTACCCCAGACTCACACCCCTCAACCCCTTAAGTCCAGCTGTCCGGTGACCAGTCTTTCATTATTATCACTTCCCCCAACTTGTGTCATCGCAAGTATCAGTGAATGAATTAATTTCTGCCAGTGGGTCATTGATAAAAAAAGTTAACTGCATAGGCCAAGACCAATACTTGCAGGAACCCATTAGAAACACACCCACTTCAGTGACAATCCCCATTTACAATGTCATGACCTAACCGTAACCAGCCATCTGTAGACACTATAATACTAGTTTTAAATCAAAAGTCAATAAAGGACCCACTCTCAGAGAAATGGACCACCTGGCCTCTCAGAACTGATCAAATCCCCTCGTCACAGGCCTCACTTTGCAAGGTTAGATAAACAGCATTTCATGCCGACGAATGTGAATTGTGGAGTTTTAGATTAAACTTAAATAGATGTTCTGAAATGTCCCCCACCACTGTTGCCACTGTGTGCCAATTAGCTGCTGCCTTGTGCACAGAGGAGGCTGCATTTTAGTAGACTGTATGATGAAGAATATTAGTATTTCCAGGACCTTTTAAGGGATCAAAGTGGTTATCAATATCAGATATTATTGCATCTACATATAGCGTTGTTTAACAAGGGCCAACATGAAGCCTCTACCCCACCCCAACACTTTAACAGGGAGGATTCTCATCCTTACTCCCTTCTTTCTCTATCTCCTGCACATTAATGGTTACTGCTAGGCTTGAAAGCATCGATTTTATCAGTAAAGGTAGCTAAAATCCATTTCTCTGCCACACATACAAAACCAGCCAACAAAATTTCCATCCATTACAGAAATGTACAGATGGCAGAATTTTACAGAAGAAAAATGCTGTCATAAACAGATAGCTAAGGGTTAATGTTTCTTTCACCTGTAAAGGGTTAACAAAGAGAACAATCAGGGAAACCGGATTTTTCAGCTTAAGGGAGGGGTTTTTTGCGTCTTGGGTCTGTCTGTTCGGTGCTCTCCTCAGCGTATGAGAGGGTCATTCCAGTTTCTAATCTACTGTTCCCAGTTGTAAGTAAAAGTTAGCAAAAGTTAGTCTTTAAATTGTTTTGCCTGTATTGGCAATCTGTGTATCTGGCTGGTGGAGTCTTTATGTGTATTTTGGCTATTAAGTACTTTAAATTGTATTGTTTTATGGGGTAACGGCTGTTTATCCCTTTTTCTATTTGTTTATTCATTTTCTATAAGTTGAAAGCCCTGCCCATCATACCATCTAAAGTTACAGAGAACTGTTATTCTATTCTTTCTTCTATTTTATTTAAAAGTTTTGCTTTTTAAGACCTGCTGATTTTTTCTTTCTAGTTGACCCATCAGAAAATGGTGGGAGAGAAAGGAAAAGACAGGAGGAGGGGAAAAGCTGCTCTCTGTGGTTTAAACTCTCCTAGTGTCCCAGGGCGGGAAAAAGCTAAAGAAGAAGATAGAATCTTCGTTTCCTTGTCTTGGGATTGTCTCTTGTGGAAGAAGGAAGACATGCTTCTTGGTTTTGTGATGTAAAGAGGTTGCATCAGTAACTCTACGTTGCCCAGAGAGGAAATTCTGGGTGGGAGAGTAGGTGGGAGTGGCGTTATTCCCTTTGTTGTAGACTCAGGGCATCTGAGTCTTGGGGGTCCCCAGGGAAGGTTTGGGGAGACCAAAGTTGAGCCAAGGCACACTAAAAATTTCTTGGCTGGTGGCAAGCAAGATTCAGATCTAAGCTGGTAAATTAAGCTTAGAGGGGGTTATGCTAGCTTCTCAGGTTATGCACGCTTTAAGGTTTCAAAATTTGAATTAGAAAGCTATTGATAAATCTGCTTGAAAAACATATTCAGAGGATTAACTGAAGGATAATTACTTAATTTCCACACAGAAGCTCACAGGATGTGTGTAAAAGCAATTATAAAGCTTTTAACTTTCTTGAATCTCAATGTTTATGGCAGTGGTTCTCAAACTTTGTACTTGGTGACGCCTTTCACCATAGCAAGCCTCTGAGTGCAACCTCCCCCCCCTATAAATTAAAACACCTTTTATATATTTAACACCATTTATAAATGCTGGACGCAGAGGGGGGTTGGGGTGGCAGGCTGACAGCTCGTTGGCCCCCCCTACGTAATTAACCTCACAACCCCTGAAGGTTTCCTGAAGCCCCCCCAGTCTGAGAAACCTCTGGTCTACGGTTCACTAAACAATTACTATCAAACTTCCTCCCCCCAATTTCCAACAACTGTGGAAAATTTAACTTGAATTACCAATGTTTTAAAATGCTGCAGAGCTTCATCAGGGTTGCACAACTGTGAACACTAAATCGGGGAAAGCTTTAAAACAAACATCGTTATTATCCCTCAACTATTAACAATGAAAACCGCATTCCTGCCAAGCCCACTTGTGGCCCCAGGCGCCCTCCCACCACAACGAGGAGGGAGGGGGCACGTAGGGGAACAAGGGCTTTGACAACCCTTTTAGCCCGCCAGATCCCCGCCCAGCGCGGCCTGCCAGGCAAGGGGGAGGGCCAGCAGGAGCAGAGACAGACGCGCTTGTCGAAGGCTGCAGCCTGGGCGGGTTGCAGGAGCGCCCCCCCCCACGGCATTGGGGTGGGGGCGCTAACACCCCGGAGCTGGGACGGGGCCCGGAGGGGGGCGCTGGCGCGGGCAGGCCAGAGCGACGAGGCTGAAGTCCGGCCGGGCCCGCCGCTCCTGCCCTGGGTGCTCGCCAACGTGGCATGCCGGGGTGGGGAGCCGCCAGGGACTTACCGGCCCGCTGCAGGGCGCGCTTCGACCTGGGGACTGGCAGAAGGAGACTGATCCGCGCGGCGCTTCCTCCGCAGCTGGGCCGCGGCAGTCACGGGCCTCGGCTCCTCTCCCACTCCCGCTGCTGGAGCCCGATTGAGCCCTCAACCAATAGGTCGGAGAAAACTCAGGCAATTTGCAGGGTGTTATTCAGCTTCTTGCTCTGACTTTGATTTTAAAATAACCACACGTGTCTTGCTACTGTCCCCTAGCAAAGGGAAGGACACGCAAGGAGGAGCCGTTGCACAGCTTGTTTTACAAGCCCTCTCCTGTGTGTGTACGTGGGAGCTAGGAGGGGTTGAGTTGAGATCAAAAGTTTGGGTGGCCTGGAATTTAACTGTGAGCCGATTGTGTGAGCCCCACCTCTTTCAAAATCGTGTCGCGTGCCCCACTTTCACGCAGTTTTAAGAACAATAATGGCTCTCCCTATTTGCCCTTTAAGCATTCAAGGCCGTTTACAGTCACGTGATTCAATTCGTTTTGCAGACAATAGGCTATAAACGCCCTCTTTTTTTAAAGCTAAGGTTGTTCACATGATCACATTTCTTCCCGGAACTGGTTTTGAGAAAAACACCATACATCACAACATTTCAGTAAACTTCAGGATCACTGACAACACAACAAGGAGTAAAAGCCAACAGTGAGTTATTGCAAGTTCAGCCCAGGATAATTGTGGTTTAAGCGTGCAAATGCAACGCTTGGTGTACTTTTAACTTCAATAGGCGTGCAAGTATGACACTTTCTCTCCCATTGGAACAACTCTGAGCTTTCAGCAAAGCATGGCATAAATATGCAGGAAGTGGACCAAAACTTTACAGCATGGCTTATTATTCTGTATTATTTACAGGACAAACTATTCCAGCACTGTTTTAAGGAGAAGTTTTTTAAAATGTTTTCAGAACCATGTGCGTTGTAACCCTCCTTCTCGTTAAGACTTAGGCACCATACTGATAGCTGTTTTGTACAGACATGCTGCTGAATATAGATGGATTTAAGCACCAGGCTTAAAATAAGAATGTGCCTTAAATACTTGCTGAATTGAGGCCTTAATTATATGAGTCCATTTGAACAAGGGGTGAGTGAGAAATAAAAAATTCTGAATGTCTACAAACTAAACAGAAAACGCTTTTTCTATATAAGATTGTCAGGATTTATACAGACTAATTTCTTTATCCATTCCCTGGCTAGCCCTGAGTCTGGTGCACTAGAAGGAGAGTAAATTTCCCATCTGAATGTTAACAAAACTCCCATCCCAAAGCCCTGCGGCTGAGGAGATACCAGGCTGTTAAAAACCAGTATTCTTAAAATGTATCCTATGGCTCTGCATTTATCACCTGGATAGCAGCTTCCACATATATTTACCAACATTTATAATACTAAGTGAGGCAACATTCATAGGGCAAATACATTTATATCATGCATCTTCAACATCTCTTATGTCCACTAAAGCCTTGCTAGATTGATAGTTAAAATATCATCAAACAAGCCTAACGATGTTAAGTAATAAAAATGGACAATAGCATCTTCTGTCCCTACTAATAGAACACAGGTTTATGCCTTTTTTTGCACATCCACTGATTTGTGATCTAGCCTCAGGGGAAAATAACCAATTTGACCAGGTTGTTTTCCCAATCAATACAAGGCTTAATGCATTCACATAATTATTCAACCCAAGAAAGATTCTGCGCCACCATTTTACCAAAAAAAAAACTGTCAATGAAAGGTCCTCCTCTTTCCCAACCAATCTTGGAAACTATATTATAAACAATTCACAATAGATATAGCCACACTGGAACTAGTTGTTAATTGTTAATACATTAAACAAGATAGAAACTCAATTGATTCATTTGTGGTTTTCTGTACAGGATCAATATAAATTGTAAAATTTAAGCCACATTCGTCTATATTTTCAAAGCTGAGATTTGAACCATCTAATAATAATCTCTATCTTAGAAAACATTCAGAATCATTTTTAAATATATTAATCATCCTAGAATAATTATTTTACATTTATAACATAGCTAGTAATATAGTTTTATTTACATTAAGTGGAATGCCAGAAAATATTAACTGGATCTTGCTAAAATTCTGTTGCTGTCCATTTATAGCTCATAGTAATGAAATAACCTACCACATACAAATAGTATAAATAAGCACAAAAAATTAACTAAAAGACTTCATCATAAGATAGATATATACAAGAAAAAAAAAATAACAAAGATGACTAAAGAGATGTTAACTAAGTGTTTAGGGAATTTTGGGGTAATGAGGAATAAACAGAGCCTTTTACTTTTTTAAATTTAGCAGTTAAATCCCAAACTACAAGTAGTTTGAGTCATTTTTCGAATCTATACGTGTACGTATTACAAAACTATAACTCTAGTAGACTACAACTAATTTTGGCCTTTTGAAAGAATTCTATTCTCAATAGTATTGATAGAACTCCTGCATGCTACTAAATAAAACTAGTAAACTATAATACACTAAATAATAATAGTATTTGGTGTGAAAAGACAAAATTTGTATTTTGTGCCATTTTGGTCCTGTTTGTGCCAGTTTGTCAAAGCGTGATCAATTTAAAAAAATAAACCCACTTTTGAAAACTACAAATGATCATGGGCTGTTGATTATTGCAGGAGCCAACATCCAGATCTGTTAGGTAGGGGAAAAGCTTTTCAACAGACAAATCTAAACAGATACGAAATTATTCATGAGGATTATAAAGAGTGAAACTTAAATCCTCTGTTAAGTCTTCTTTCCCCCTCATTTGGCTTGTGAATTAAAAATAATTATCAAAAATTCTTTAATTTGTCTTGCTGGTGGCCTTCACATGTTAATATTACCCATAACCCTCACCAGATTCACATCTCTTCT
>NC_133769.1:177380957-177496628 GCF_003597395.2 Chelonoidis abingdonii | reverse complement strand
AGAAGAGATGTGAATCTGGTGAGGGTTATGGGTAATATTAACATGTGAAGGCCACCAGCAAGACAAATTAAAGAATTTTTGATAATTATTTTTAATTCACAAGCCAAATGAGGGGGAAAGAAGACTTAACAGAGGATTTAAGTTTCACTCTTTATAATCCTCATGAATAATTTCGTATCTGTTTAGATTTGTCTGTTGAAAAGCTTTTCCCCTACCTAACAGATCTGGATGTTGGCTCCTGCAATAATCAACAGCCCATGATCATTTGTAGTTTTCAAAAGTGGGTTTATTTTTTTAAATTGATCACGCTTTGACAAACTGGCACAAACAGGACCAAAATGGCACAAAATACAAATTTTGTCTTTTCACACCAAATACTATTATTATTTAGTGTATTATAGTTTACTAGTTTTATTTAGTAGCATGCAGGAGTTCTATCAATACTATTGAGAATAGAATTCTTTCAAAAGGCCAAAATTAGTTGTAGTCTACTAGAGTTATAGTTTTGTAATACGTACACGTATAGATTCGAAAAATGACTCAAACTACTTGTAGTTTGGGATTTAACTGCTAAATTTAAAAAAGTAAAAGGCTCTGTTTATTCCTCATTACCCCAAAATTCCCTAAACACTTAGTTAACATCTCTTTAGTCATCTTTGTTATTTTTTTTTTCTTGTATATATCTATCTTATGATGAAGTCTTTTAGTTAATTTTTTGTGCTTATTTATACTATTTGTATGTGGTAGGTTATTTCATTACTATGAGCTATAAATGGACAGCAACAGAATTTTAGCAAGATCCAGTTAATATTTTCTGGCATTCCACTTAATGTAAATAAAACTATATTACTAGCTATGTTATAAATGTAAAATAATTATTCTAGGATGATTAATATATTTAAAAATGATTCTGAATGTTTTCTAAGATAGAGATTATTATTAGATGGTTCAAATCTCAGCTTTGAAAATATAGACGAATGTGGCTTAAATTTTACAATTTATATTGATCCTGTACAGAAAACCACAAATGAATCAATTGAGTTTCTATCTTGTTTAATGTATTAACAATTAACAACTAGTTCCAGTGTGGCTATATCTATTGTGAATTGTTTATAATATAGTTTCCAAGATTGGTTGGGAAAGAGGAGGACCTTTCATTGACAGTTTTTTTTTTGGTAAAATGGTGGCGCAGAATCTTTCTTGGGTTGAATAATTATGTGAATGCATTAAGCCTTGTATTGATTGGGAAAACAACCTGGTCAAATTGGTTATTTTCCCCTGAGGCTAGATCACAAATCAGTGGATGTGCAAAAAAAGGCATAAACCTGTGTTCTATTAGTAGGGACAGAAGATGCTATTGTCCATTTTTATTACTTAACATCGTTAGGCTTGTTTGATGATATTTTAACTATCAATCTAGCAAGGCTTTAGTGGACATAAGAGATGTTGAAGATGCATGATATAAATGTATTTGCCCTATGAATGTTGCCTCACTTAGTATTATAAATGTTGGTAAATATATGTGGAAGCTGCTATCCAGGTGATAAATGCAGAGCCATAGGATACATTTTAAGAATACTGGTTTTTAACAGCCTGGTATCTCCTCAGCCGCAGGGCTTTGGGATGGGAGTTTTGTTAACATTCAGATGGGAAATTTACTCTCCTTCTAGTGCACCAGACTCAGGGCTAGCCAGGGAATGGATAAAGAAATTAGTCTGTATAAATCCTGACAATCTTATATAGAAAAAGCGTTTTCTGTTTAGTTTGTAGACATTCAGAATTTTTTATTTCTCACTCACCCCTTGTTCAAATGGACTCATATAATTAAGGCCTCAATTCAGCAAGTATTTAAGGCACATTCTTATTTTAAGCCTGGTGCTTAAATCCATCTATATTCAGCAGCATGTCTGTACAAAACAGCTATCAGTATGGTGCCTAAGTCTTAACGAGAAGGAGGGTTACAACGCACATGGTTCTGAAAACATTTTAAAAAACTTCTCCTTAAAACAGTGCTGGAATAGTTTGTCCTGTAAATAATACAGAATAATAAGCCATGCTGTAAAGTTTTGGTCCACTTCCTGCATATTTATGCCATGCTTTGCTGAAAGCTCAGAGTTGTTCCAATGGGAGAGAAAGTGTCATACTTGCACGCCTATTGAAGTTAAAAGTACACCAAGCGTTGCATTTGCACGCTTAAACCACAATTATCCTGGGCTGAACTTGCAATAACTCACTGTTGGCTTTTACTCCTTGTTGTGTTGTCAGTGATCCTGAAGTTTACTGAAATGTTGTGATGTATGGTGTTTTTCTCAAAACCAGTTCCGGGAAGAAATGTGATCATGTGAACAACCTTAGCTTTAAAAAAAGAGGGCGTTTATAGCCTATTGTCTGCAAAACGAATTGAATCACGTGACTGTAAACGGCCTTGAATGCTTAAAGGGCAAATAGGGAGAGCCATTATTGTTCTTAAAACTGCGTGAAAGTGGGGCACGCGACACGATTTTGAAAGAGGTGGGGCTCACACAATCGGCTCACAGTTAAATTCCAGGCCACCCAAACTTTTGATCTCAACTCAACCCCTCCTAGCTCCCACGTACACACACAGGAGAGGGCTTGTAAAACAAGCTGTGCAACGGCTCCTCCTTGCGTGTCCTTCCCTTTGCTAGGGGACAGTAGCAAGACACGTGTGGTTATTTTAAAATCAAAGTCAGAGCAAGAAGCTGAATAACACCCTGCAAATTGCCTGAGTTTTCTCCGACCTATTGGTTGAGGGCTCAATCGGGCTCCAGCAGCGGGAGTGGGAGAGGAGCCGAGGCCCGTGACTGCCGCGGCCCAGCTGCGGAGGAAGCGCCGCGCGGATCAGTCTCCTTCTGCCAGTCCCCAGGTCGAAGCGCGCCCTGCAGCGGGCCGGTAAGTCCCTGGCGGCTCCCCACCCCGGCATGCCACGTTGGCGAGCACCCAGGGCAGGAGCGGCGGGCCCGGCCGGACTTCAGCCTCGTCGCTCTGGCCTGCCCGCGCCAGCGCCCCCCTCCGGGCCCCGTCCCAGCTCCGGGGTGTTAGCGCCCCCACCCCAATGCCGTGGGGGGGGGCGCTCCTGCAACCCGCCCAGGCTGCAGCCTTCGACAAGCGCGTCTGTCTCTGCTCC
This sequence comes from Chelonoidis abingdonii, assembly GCF_003597395.2. Taxonomy (NCBI): domain Eukaryota; kingdom Metazoa; phylum Chordata; order Testudines; family Testudinidae; genus Chelonoidis; species Chelonoidis abingdonii. Next base: position 177,493,483 of record NC_133769.1, on the reverse strand, counting down.
TGCTGGCCCTCCCCCTTGCCTGGCAGGCCGCGCTGGGCGGGGATCTGGCGGGCTAAAAGGGTTGTCAAAGCCCTTGTTCCCCTACGTGCCCCCTCCCTCCTCGTTGTGGTGGGAGGGCGCCTGGGGCCACAAGTGGGCTTGGCAGGAATGCGGTTTTCATTGTTAATAGTTGAGGGATAATAACGATGTTTGTTTTAAAGCTTTCCCCGATTTAGTGTTCACAGTTGTGCAACCCTGATGAAGCTCTGCAGCATTTTAAAACATTGGTAATTCAAGTTAAATTTTCCACAGTTGTTGGAAATTGGGGGGAGGAAGTTTGATAGTAATTGTTTAGTGAACCGTAGACCAGAGGTTTCTCAGACTGGGGGGGCTTCAGGAAACCTTCAGGGGTTGTGAGGTTAATTACGTAGGGGGGGCCAACGAGCTGTCAGCCTGCCACCCCAACCCCCCTCTGCGTCCAGCATTTATAAATGGTGTTAAATATATAAAAGGTGTTTTAATTTATAGGGGGGGGAGGTTGCACTCAGAGGCTTGCTATGGTGAAAGGCGTCACCAAGTACAAAGTTTGAGAACCACTGCCATAAACATTGAGATTCAAGAAAGTTAAAAGCTTTATAATTGCTTTTACACACATCCTGTGAGCTTCTGTGTGGAAATTAAGTAATTATCCTTCAGTTAATCCTCTGAATATGTTTTTCAAGCAGATTTATCAATAGCTTTCTAATTCAAATTTTGAAACCTTAAAGCGTGCATAACCTGAGAAGCTAGCATAACCCCCTCTAAGCTTAATTTACCAGCTTAGATCTGAATCTTGCTTGCCACCAGCCAAGAAATTTTTAGTGTGCCTTGGCTCAACTTTGGTCTCCCCAAACCTTCCCTGGGGACCCCCAAGACTCAGATGCCCTGAGTCTACAACAAAGGGAATAACGCCACTCCCACCTACTCTCCCACCCAGAATTTCCTCTCTGGGCAACGTAGAGTTACTGATGCAACCTCTTTACATCACAAAACCAAGAAGCATGTCTTCCTTCTTCCACAAGAGACAATCCCAAGACAAGGAAACGAAGATTCTATCTTCTTCTTTAGCTTTTTCCCGCCCTGGGACACTAGGAGAGTTTAAACCACAGAGAGCAGCTTTTCCCCTCCTCCTGTCTTTTCCTTTCTCTCCCACCATTTTCTGATGGGTCAACTAGAAAGAAAAAATCAGCAGGTCTTAAAAAGCAAAACTTTTAAATAAAATAGAAGAAAGAATAGAATAACAGTTCTCTGTAACTTTAGATGGTATGATGGGCAGGGCTTTCAACTTATAGAAAATGAATAAACAAATAGAAAAAGGGATAAACAGCCGTTACCCCATAAAACAATACAATTTAAAGTACTTAATAGCCAAAATACACATAAAGACTCCACCAGCCAGATACACAGATTGCCAATACAGGCAAAACAATTTAAAGACTAACTTTTGCTAACTTTTACTTACAACTGGGAACAGTAGATTAGAAACTGGAATGACCCTCTCATACGCTGAGGAGAGCACCGAACAGACAGACCCAAGACGCAAAAAACCCCTCCCTTAAGCTGAAAAATCCGGTTTCCCTGATTGTTCTCTTTGTTAACCCTTTACAGGTGAAAGAAACATTAACCCTTAGCTATCTGTTTATGACAGCATTTTTCTTCTGTAAAATTCTGCCATCTGTACATTTCTGTAATGGATGGAAATTTTGTTGGCTGGTTTTGTATGTGTGGCAGAGAAATGGATTTTAGCTACCTTTACTGATAAAATCGATGCTTTCAAGCCTAGCAGTAACCATTAATGTGCAGGAGATAGAGAAAGAAGGGAGTAAGGATGAGAATCCTCCCTGTTAAAGTGTTGGGGTGGGGTAGAGGCTTCATGTTGGCCCTTGTTAAACAACGCTATATGTAGATGCAATAATATCTGATATTGATAACCACTTTGATCCCTTAAAAGGTCCTGGAAATACTAATATTCTTCATCATACAGTCTACTAAAATGCAGCCTCCTCTGTGCACAAGGCAGCAGCTAATTGGCACACAGTGGCAACAGTGGTGGGGGACATTTCAGAACATCTATTTAAGTTTAATCTAAAACTCCACAATTCACATTCGTCGGCATGAAATGCTGTTTATCTAACCTTGCAAAGTGAGGCCTGTGACGAGGGGATTTGATCAGTTCTGAGAGGCCAGGTGGTCCATTTCTCTGAGAGTGGGTCCTTTATTGACTTTTGATTTAAAACTAGTATTATAGTGTCTACAGATGGCTGGTTACGGTTAGGTCATGACATTGTAAATGGGGATTGTCACTGAAGTGGGTGTGTTTCTAATGGGTTCCTGCAAGTATTGGTCTTGGCCTATGCAGTTAACTTTTTTTATCAATGACCCACTGGCAGAAATTAATTCATTCACTGATACTTGCGATGACACAAGTTGGGGGAAGTGATAATAATGAAAGACTGGTCACCGGACAGCTGGACTTAAGGGGTTGAGGGGTGTGAGTCTGGGGTAAGAGGGAGCTGTGGCTGGGCTCTGGAAGCGTAAGTGTTTAGAGCTTGGGGGAAGGATGTGAGTGTCTGGGCTGGGAAGAGGGGTGTTAACCTGTTGGGCCAGGTAGGGTCCATGGCTGTGCTCTGGTTGGGGGAGGATGTGAGTGTTTGGGCTGGGGGTAGTTTTGTGTCTGGGGATCTGGTGGGAGACTGTGAGTTCTTGGGCCGGAGGGGTCTGTGCTGGTCAGTGGAGTAGAGGGGGTGAAATGTCTGGGCTGGGGAAGCCTCAATGGCTGGGCTCTGGTGGGGAAGGGGATGTGAGTGTTTGGATCCCTGGCTGGGCTCGTGGGGGAGAGGTGAGAAACAGGAACTGGATCCTTGTACAGGTTTCTTTAACTCTCTACACATGGGGAATTTTTTGTGTATCCTATATTGTTACCCGACATACCGATGACGGTATTTGAAGAAATTACACCAATAATTGAAACTGGTAATGATTATATAGTGTTTTTGCAAAATATGCAGAATTTTAAATATTGTGCAGCAGATTTTAATTTTTTGACCACAGAATACACCAGGAGTAATATCAGGTCATTCTATTTAATTGTCAAATCTTTGTTTTATGAGCCTAAGTTTCTGCACTCTGGGTGAAACTTTTGGCCTCAGATCTTATTTTGGCGTCAGTGATTTATTCTCCTGTATTCAAATAAACAATGTAAAACTTAGAACCTACAGTCCCCTAGTCCACTCAGCCCAATCTCAGAAACAAGCATGCACATGGCACTGGTTGTAGCTGGCATCGCAGCAGATAGTACGGCCAGATGTACTAAATTCATATGTCCTTTCATTAGGCTTCAACACCATTCAGAAGATATACGTTCCATTCGCTGATGATGGTTCTGCGTCGATAACGATCAAAGCAAGCCGACCGATGCACTGTTCATTGTTTTATTATCTGAGTCCAGATGCCACCAGCAGAAGGTTGATTTTCTTTTTTGGTGGTTCAGATTCTGTAGTTTCCACATTGGAGTGTTGCTTTTTTAAGACATCTGAAAGCATGCTCCACACCTCATTCCTCTCAGATTTTGGAAGGCACTTCAGATTCTTAAAACTTAGGTTGAGTGCTTTATCTATCCTTAGAAATCTCATATTGGTACCTTCTTTGCGTTTTGTCAAATCTGCAGTGAAAGTATTCTTAAAATGAACAACGTGCTGGGACATCATCCAGCACTGCTATAACATGAAATATATGGCAGAATGTGGGTAAAACAGAACAGAAGACATACAATTCTCCCCCAAGGAGTTCAGTCACAAATTTAAATAATGCATTATTTTTTTAACGAGCATCATCAGCATGGAAGCATGTCCTCTGGAATGGTGGCTGAAGCATGAAGGGGCATATGAATGTTTAGCATATCTGGCACATAAATACCTTGCAGTGCTGGCTACAAAAGTGCCATGCGAATGCCTGTTTTCACTTTTAGGTGACATTATAAATACGAAGCAGTCAGCAGTATCTCCCGTAAATGTAAACAAACTTGTTTGTCTTAGCAATTGGGCCAAGAAGAAGTAGACCAAAGTAGACTTGTAGGCTCTAAAGTTTTACATTGTTTTGTTTTTGAGTGCAGTTATGTAAAAAAAATCTACATTTGTAAGTTACGCTTTCACAATAAAGAGATTGCACTACAGTACTTGTATGGGGTGAATTGAAAAATACAAATATATGCACTGTAAAAGTGATAAAGAAATAGGAATAAAAATAATATAAAGTGAGAATTGTACACTTCGTATTCTGTGTTGTAACTGAAATTATTTGAAAATGTAGAAAAACATCCAAAAATATTAAACAATAGAATACCAACTGAAATTTATTACAGTGCAATTAATCAATTACTTTTTTTAATTGCAGTTAATTTTTTTTAGTTAATCGCGTGAGTTAACTGCTATTAATCGACAGACCTAGTTTACATTTAAAGTTTACATTTAAAAACAGGTAAATGTGCCAAGAGGTTGGTGTGATTGGTATAGGTCTTAAACATACAGATAAACTCGTTTACATTTGTGTTATTGATGTATAGAAAAAGTCAGTTGTAGATTTTAACATTTTCAGCATTTTTACTTCTCCCCAGTACACTGTGTGCTACCTTTCAGCCTTTTGAAAGTGTTGCTGCAAACTTCCACCTGTTGAGGCAATGTGATGAATTGACTTTGTTTTTACATAATGACACACAAGCTTTTTGTCTACCTAGAAGAGAAAAATAAACAAGTTTCAGCTGTACAATTACTAGTCTGTAATGAAAGGGTCCTAGTGACAGTATAAACCAGGGTGGATAAAAATCAATGATTTAAAAAAAAAAATAAAAAAAAAATTGGATTTTTTTGATTTAAATCAGATATTTTTGAGAAAATGCTTTTTGAGGACAAAACCTATCTAAAGATACATTATATCTCATCATGGACTAGGGATTATAAATTCTAATTCTATAGTATGAGACAATATATTCATGTAATGTTTAAGAAAAGTTTTGTAAATGAGTTCCAATAGTTCATGGATTACGGACCCAATTTTATGGGGTTCCACAGGCTTCTGTATAGATTATTTAGGTTAATCTTTTTATCTACTCAATGGGACTCAGTGCTCAGTCTATAAGATACCATCAGAGATGCTTAGTTTCGCAGTTCTCAAACTGTGAATTTGTCTCTCCAGAAGTAACATGCTTGTTAACAGCAAAAATGTTTTTAAATAAATAAATAATATACAGAGGTGAGAAATAACAGACCTCAACTCTGTTGTCTCTCTGCAAATTTATGTACACAGAGTCAATCCCTTACCGCTCTCTAGAAGTGCAAAGTTTCAGAAAGTTAAATGAATAGAAGATTGTTGGGGTTGGAATAGATCTGGACGAGGAGAAGAAGTTTGGAGATAAATGTGAGAAGCAAGGGACATATGCTTGTTTTGTTAAAATATTATATGTTTGCTGTTGAAAAAAAATCCAGAATACTTAACATTATTTTAGTTAAATAAAACAATTTAAATGTCTGTCTGGTGATGTGCTTCGAATATAGTATAGCAAGAAAATCCTCAAAATATTAACCATTAACCTGTTGAATTGGAGATAGTTCACCTCCCAATGACTTCATAAATATCTGCTTCGATGACCTTTGGAAATAAAATACCCAAACAATCATTAGTTTTACAGCTATATCAGAAAATGAATCTGAAAAGTTTTCAAAATAAATCACTGTTTAAAAATGTATAGTGTGTACCTTCTAAAAATGAAACCTGCGAGTTGTGAAGAATATGTAGAATGCACTTTTATGTAGAAATCCATGATTAAATTGAGTCTTCCTGACTAGTGATTTAAATCAAATCTACTCTGGTATAAACACAAAAAGCTTGACTGTTTTGCACAAGATCAAAGTGCAGCCTTACAATATATATGGTTACAGTGTATAATTCTGTAGTGGCAACAGAAAGGCCTTCTGTGTTTTGAGAGTTTTAATGCTTTGTTAAGGTTAATGCCTTTTTGATTCTTTCCAATGTAATTTTTTTCTCTTTTGTATAAACTGAGTATTGCCAATGCCTAGCATTCACAAATCATAAGATTTAAAAAATATAATTGCGTGTTACTTGCCTTTGAGTCATAATATTTTACCTTTGGGGGAAGCTGCTCATCCTAAATTCTTACGTGATGATCTCAGGTTCAAAGTGAAACCTTAAACACAAATGCCTCCCAGTTTGCTACTCTGCTTACACTCTATCTCCTGGGGTGCTCCTGTTCTGTTCCCCACCCTGACTAAACAGGACAGCCAGTTACCCCGTTCACATCTTCTTCCATGTTCCCTCGCCATCTTCTACTCCCTACACTCACTTGTCCTTCTCATTTCCTTCCCTTTTCCTTGACAGTCCCCTATCCATCACATTGTACTGCACCCTTCTCAGCGTGTGCATTATCCTCCCTGCCTTTTCCTGAACCCCCGATTCTTCATAGTTTCCTGTCATGTTTTCTAACAGAGTCATCTTCCCTACTGCCTTGACAGTGTCATTCCAGCACCTCCATGTTCTGGCTCTCCAATGGTGGCTAAGAGGCCACCATCCTCCCTGAGGTCAGGCTGGCTTAATTTCCCTCACCTCCACTGGAAGCCATGGGAGGTGTTGGCCATGTTGCCAAGGTCAGTCTGTGACTTCCGTGCTGCTGACAAAAATTAAAAGTGGTGACCATTCTTTGTAAGGGCAAAACTGTGAGCTTTAAGGCAGTAATCAAAAATAAATGAGGCACTAGTATCGCCAGCCTCAGACAGCCAACAATCATAAATCAACCCTCCAGTTCCCCCCAAAATGTGAAGCCAGTTGCAGGATTGGGGCCTAAGTGAGCAACAGCTACCTGCAGAGGTCTCGGAATGGCTCAGTGTTCGTGAGAGGAACTGAGGTGCATGTAAATGTTCTCCCTGGTCCTTATGGAATGATTTGGAGGAGAAGGGAGAATCTGAAAGGAGCTCTTCATGCAGTTCCCCTGCCCCAGATTCTCATGTATTAAAGCGAGAGGGGCTGTAACCCCTGTAGCTGATTTACTGTATTGTTTTTAGTTGCCTTACTTTCTTTATTAACTTGAACAGGAACATGTCCAAGAAGGGAGGGAAACAAACTGAAACAGGAAGGGAAGTACATGTACCATGTAAACGAGCAAAGGTGGAAGCATCTTGCCCTTCTTCACCTATGAACTATGACAGCCCAGACAGTGTCTTTGAAAGTTTGATCTTTCCCATCGAACAAGAGAAATTCTTCAAGGAGTATTGGGAACAAAAGCCACTGCTTATTCAGAGAGATGACCCTTCAGTGGCTGCGTACTACCAGTCTCTCTTCCAGTTAATGGATTTGAAGGAGCTGTCCAGCCAGGGTTTATACTATGGAAGAGATGTTAATATCTGCAGATGCATGAATGGAAAAAAGAAGGTTTTAAATAAAGATGGCAAAGTGAACTATATGCAGCTGAAGAGAGACTTTGATCAGAAAAAAGCAACGATACAGTTTCACCAGCCTCAGAGATTTAAGGTTAGATCTGCTGTTGCCCATAGATTGTGGCTCATGTCCTGCTTATTATGTGTTTTTGTAAACTATAAATGCTTCATGTTTACCTAGTTGCTGTCTTATTTGCCTCAGTCAGGCTGGATGCACAGTGTACCGTAGTATATCACAATGTATTTTGAGCTGCTGGCCAGCAGGCTAACACCAATTACTTTATAAATGAACTATCTGAATTAAAACACTGTTTTATACTTTGCTCTATGCATCATCCTTCCATGCTGTAGCAAGAGGCACATCTAAAAGCTGATCTAGGGTCTAAAAAGATTAGAACTCCTCCTTAAAAGCTTGTTTTGTTACCATCATTATAATTTAGGGAAAGATAAACACACACACTTAATTATTACCCATCTTTATTTTCTTAAAGTTCACCACCCACCATTTCTTGTTATAGTTTCTGTGTGCAAGTGCAGGTTTTAATACTGGTTCTTTTGAGGCAAGGCAAGGTGTGAAATATTTCCAAAACACTCCACCTTCTGACAAACAAAACACCCTAGTATTGAATTACAGCATAGTTAGTAGCATGCTGTCCATTTTAGCAACTGCTCACTCTGCTCTCTCCTTTTTGCTTGTCTTTCTTACTATTTAGTGTTCATTGTGCACTGACTTAGTCAGTGACCCTGGGAAAGAGAGGATAGTTCCACATACAGTTTACAAAGGGATGAAATGTCGATACGCTGGGCTGGGTATTAGGCACAATTATGCCAATGTACAGTTTAATTTTGTATTGGCCTCTTGGGAGGTACCTGTTTAAAATTGTGCCCCAAATGTAATGTCTTGCTTAGGCTATTTTTGATTTCACTGTAGTCTTGGGGCGCAGTGTCATATTTGGGATTTGAAGATGGAGTGGATACTGCAGTCTAGAGCGTTAGTTGAATGCACATACATTGATAGCATTTCTTTGCCTCCTTGTATAAGGGTAGCTCCTATCACTTAAGTTCCTCTGTGTCTGAAGTCTGTGTGGACTGATACCATACTTAGAGCAATACATCAAACGTTAACTTAAAATAACAAACGCCACACTTGCTTTTAGCCGCGATGTTTATTTGTGATAATTTCACTTGCTTTCATTAAAGGATGAGTTGTGGAGGATCCAGGAGAAGCTGGAATGCTACTTTGGCTCTTTGGTTGGCTCCAATGTTTACATTACTCCTCCAGGGTCCCAGGGTCTGCCTCCCCACTACGATGATGTTGAGGTGAGAGAACAAGCTTGCAATCTGTAAATTTACAAGCAGCTTTTTCAAGGGAGGAAGTGTGTTCACTTTATGGAAGTCATTAAATGGATCCATTTAGTGGGAACAGGTTTATGCTCTCTCTAGGTATAGATTTGGTCAAAGTAACCTACAAGGATTTTTTCATTTTAAAGAAAAGATGGTGAGTAATTGATGGTAATATCCTGTTAAACGTGCTTTCCAGAACTGTTGTGTGGGATTTTTCATTTGCTGCCGACAAACTTCCCAGCAGGCTTTATCTTTCAGTGTAGAAGTGTTACAGCGGTGGCGGTGGTGATTTTAAAAAGTGACAAGGTCGGGTCAAAAAAATCAATTAAAAAACTTGCAAGCCTACCTTTGTTACCAGTAACACATCGAGGGCCCGATCCTGAGAGATCCTGCTGACTTCAGGGGGAGTTGTAGGTGCCTAGCACTTCTTGGGGTCAGACCCTCCAATTACTAAAACTGTAAAAACATGGAAATCATCTTCTTTTCTTTGCAATTTCTTCAGCTCGTACAATAGAAATAGACTGGTCACACTCTGGTACTTGTGTAGTAGCACAGCACTGCAATGACTAGCTTGTAAATGCTGCCAAGGAAAGACTTAAATCTAGATGTGTCTTTATTTTACTTTTAAAAATAACGGAAACATTTATTACATTTTATTAAAAGACCAAAACCTGAAGTTTGGGACTTATGCTCCCAACTCTCTCTTCTTTTTGCCATCATGTTTTAAAAATAAAGCAAATATTTTCTAGCTGGTTTTAGAAATATTACAAATAAAAGGCATAAATGTCTCATCATGAATTAGAGGTTGTTTTTATTTTATTTTTAATTTCACTTCAGATAAATGCATCTAGCAGTTTTGTTTGTTAAGGAATTTTAGCTACACAGAAACATACTCTTCAGCTACCTAGCACATGCAGAATATACCTGTCATCTGTCTGCAAAGCCCTCTGATAGAATTCAGTGTCCCATTTGGACCTGTTATGCGACTGGGTATTTCACATGCTCTGTGTTCTTATGTGACTGGCAGAGAACTATTTTTGAACTTTTACAGAGCTCTGGGTGTCACCAGTAAGACCATCGCTTTGACTTTTTTTTTTGTCTTTGCTACCTATCTCCCTCACTTGGTCTCCTGGGTATTTTCAGAGTTCAAAATTTGAGCAGCTGGAGGTTTGAGGTGCAGCATGGCTTTTTGATACATATTGTCTTGTGGCCCTTTGCAGGTGTTTATCCTTCAGCTGGAAGGAGAGAAACACTGGCGTCTCTACAAACCTACTGTGCATTTAGCTCGAGAGTATAATGTTGAATCAGAGGATCATATTGGGAATCCAACACATGAATTCATATTAAAGGTACTGGTATTCGCTGCACATGGCTTTCTTGGCTTTAGCTGTGAGATATATAGTGTAATAACTTTATTTGCTGATACATCGTTTAAGAAGAATGCCCTGAATGTACAGTCAAACCTCGCAATAACATGCCCCGCTGTAACACGAAATCACATATAACGCGATCATAGGTTGGATCCCCTTTAAGGCAGATACAACTTAGATAATGTTTTCACAGTACTGTACAGTACCAGTGGTCCCCAACACCGTTGCAGGGGAGAGAAGCTGCAGCCCCGCACCTGCCGGGGACAGAGAACTCCGAGGCTGCTGGCCCTGGTGCTCTCTGTCCCCGGCAGGTGTGGGCCGTAGCTTCTCTCCGGCTTCAAGAGGAGCCACGGCCCTGCACCTGCCGGGGACAGAGAGCACTGGCGCCCTCAGCTCCGGAGTTCTGTCCCTGGCAGGCGAGGGGCCGCGACCCCGCATTTAGTGCGATGGAAGTTTTTTGGGCCCCAAATGTCGCATTATAGCGGGGTTTCATTGTATGTATAAAAATGACATTCAGAGCACTTGAAACAGTCTGGCATATAGGGCAGTCAGGTATCCTATAGGTAAACTGGAGAATTGGTCTGAAATTCACAAGATGAAATTCAGTAAAGACAAGTACAAAGTACTACACTTAAGAAGGAAAAATCAAATGTACAACTACAAAATGGGGAATGGCCTGCAAGGTGGTAGTATTGCAGAAAAGAGTGTGTGGGCTACAGTGGATCACAAATTGAATGAGAGTCGTCAGTGTGATGCAGTTGCAAAAGGGGTGTCATGTGTAAGACATGGGAGATAATTGTTCTGCTCTAGTTGGCACTGGTGAGACTGCAACTGGAGTATTTGTGTGGCGCCTCAAACTGGCCACTTTACGAAAGATGTGGACAAAGTGAAGAGAGTCCAGAGGAGTGACCTCCTACATTGAGAACCCATGGTCCTCATTATTTTGCAGTCCTTAATTTATAGCAACTTAATGTTGATAATGGACTTATGTATGAACCAGTTTTCCCTTAAAGACTTGGACCGAGATCCTGCTTTGCCTTACTCATATAAGTAGTCTGTTGAAGTCAGTGGGTCTATCAAGTGAATAAGGCAAGCAGAATTTGGCCCTTAAAGTGTAGGTCAGCTCTGATGAGTGACTCTGTAAACTGACTTCTTTCTGCCCAACAGATCTGTTCCTCTTTTATGTATTGTTGAGCATCTAGTAACTTTATTCCCTAATCATCAGAATGATAGTCTAGAGAAAGGTAGATCAGGTAGGACAAATGATTAGCCATTGTTCCTTGTAATGTAAGGTCATGGATATGACCCCTGCAATTTGTCACATCAGGTTTCATACCATGCCTCAGGAAACCCATGATTTAGAAAAGCAAGATAGTTCAAAGTTATTAATAATGAATCATTCTTTAAAGAAGTAATAAACCAATGTTAGCATTCAGTTACAATCTCTTCTGTTGTAACTCTCCTGCGGGGAGCTACCAACAGGGCTAACCCCTTCTGGAGAGTTAGGGTATGTCTATACTACCTGCCGGATCGGCGGGTAGTGTTTGATGTATCAGGGATTGATTTATCGTGTCTCATCTGGGTACGATAAATCGATCTGCTAATCGACTCCCGTACTCCACCTCGGCAGGCGGAGTAAGCGGAGTTGACGGGGGAGCCGCGGCAGTCCACTCGCTGCTGTGAGGACGGCCAGGTAAGTCAAACTAAGATACTTCGACTTTGCGAAATTGCGTATCTTAGTTCGAACCCCCCTGGCTAGTGTAGCCCAGGCCTTAAATGGACTCCTTGTAAGAGGTGTTCCTCTCTAGGTGAGCTGGAACGTAAGTTGTTGACTCCACAAGTCAATCCTTTCTAGTTGTGATAGATAATCAAGACAATTTATTAATGGCAGAGGGAAGCTTTTTAAAAGGTAAGTGAATCACATGTGGTTTACCTGTGACAAACCACCGCTCTTTATAAATGGAGAAACGTAAGTGATCTTCCTAAATCCTGTGAAATTCTGTAATTGGAGGATACCTTTAATTCACCTACTTGAAGAAGCCATTTGAAGAGTGTTCACTTAAAATCTTTTTTAAGCCCACTAATCTGCCTAAAGAGTGGTTTGAACCTGGCAATTAAATGAAATTTAAGATTAAAATGTATTTTGTGTTTTACCATAGTTATTTTATGACTCTCTCTTGGAATGTGTTGTCCAGGTATTCAGCTGTACATTTAGCTTTACTTGCAGTAGCAGTCACATATCTAATTATTCCTGAAATTGATTTTAAAGTTAACCAAATTCTTGGCAGTGCTTACGTAACATTTGATCTTGGGAACTGAAGCGTGTAATTTGGTGGTGGCATATTCTTGCAGAGCTGTGCTGGGCCTGAAATATTTTTCTGTGATGAGTTTCTTTTAGTGGTGCAAATTTTTTTTTATAGTAGTGTTCCTTTGTCTGTTCTGTGCTCCCTCGTCTTTATTTTCTGTTATCGCCATTCCACTAAATTGCATCACTTTTGAAGAGTCCTTTCTTGCAAGGGTTGTTAAGACAGGAGGATGGGAGAGCAGGGGGAGGAAAGACAAGTGGTCATTTTGTGTAAGACCTGTTACTAGAACTGGTTAAACTGTTTTTAAAAATACATTAGTACCTAGCATAGATGAGTTTTATTAGCATTCCTAGTTTTTTTTTCCCCTTTCGAGGGTGTTAGATTGGATCCAGATAGCATTTCACTTGTTTGTCGCTCTTTCACTGTCTCACTTTGTCAATGGGCCAGTCTCAGTCACTTCTTAATTTTGTGTGTACCTAGTTTAATGTGCATATTAGTAAATTTTAATTTGCTTAGACTTCACAAATAATAAGGAAGAATTTAGTTCAGCTCTTAGGCTCTCCAGTCTTAAGAGGTCCCCTTTTGTAGCTTAGCTGTGTGGCATGTAAAGGAGGGTCTATTGTATTGCGTGATTTTATATTCAACTGTCAGCACTGCTATCTAGGGAGTAATTTCTTTATTTTGCTATCATTGCAGAAAAGTAGTTACCAAGAGACTCAAATACTTAATTGTTTTTTCCATCTATTTTCTTTTAGCCAGGAGATTTGTTATACTTTCCAAGAGGAACTATCCACCAAGCTGACACTCCTCTGGGGGGATCATATTCTACTCACGTGACCATCAGCACCTACCAAAACAAGTAATTATTCTTTATCATTTTCATAGCGTGGTTTCCTTGGACACAGTTTGGATAAATGCTAATGGTGACCTAAAATGTGTGTGTTTCAGAGAAATAGTGCTATCTGTTGGCTAGAGCAAAGGCCTTGTAGTTGGGTCTCTTGGATTCTGTTCCTTATTCAGCCACTGAACTTGCTGTGTGACCATGGGCAAATACCCTAGCTTTTGTGCCTCAGTTTCCCCATCAGTAATATGGGGATAATATTTTACCTGCCTCCCTTGCAGGGCTTTTGTGAAATGTTTGTTTGTAAGGTGCTATGAAATCTTCTGATGAATGATACCATAGAAGTGCAACACTGTAATGAAATCTAAGCCAGTATTCATGTAGGAGTAATAAAGGTTTGTGAAGGCAAATCATTAGTTAAAAACATAGCAAGTAGGCTGCTTTTAACAGAATCATTTTTAATTACTTACTTATTACTTACCAGCTGGGGACTTTAGGTGACAAGTACAAATTCAGTGTTGCATTTCATACATTCTCTCACCAGCTGGAGAGGTTATTGCACATCTCTTAACGCAGAGACTATTAAGCACATCAAGGCTGAGTTGTTAGTTTTTTTTCTCCTATGCTGCCGTCACCAGGTACCCAAACTTCTCTTGGCTTCAAACTGTCCCTTTATCAAAATATCCTCATGCTTTTCATCTACGCCTTTCAGCCTTTCCCCAGAGATCAACTTCCACCTCAACATTGTTTCCTACACCTTCCCCCTGCTGGTGCTTCTTCCCACTGGGGGATCACTGCTCCCACCTAACCTGTTTCTCCACTGCTGGCCTCTGATTCAATGGTATGGGTGAGGAATCAGATGTGGGAAGGATTTCTAGCAGTAGGGGTGTCTCATCCTGCCCATATTCCAAAGCAACACATTCCTAATATACCAGGTTTCATAGCTTCTGGAAAACCTGCTGGACCCTGGAGTAACACTTCTTACTTGAGTCACTGGTGACCCTGTAAAATGACCAGCTTTCAGATTTTCTCCACCTAGTTCATGTTCTAAAGCAGGGGTCAGCAACCTTTCAGAAGTGGTGTGTCGAGTCTTCATTTATTCACTCTGATTTAAGCTTTCGTGTGCCAGTAATACATTTTAACATTTTTAGAAGGTCTCTTTCTATAAGTCTATCATATATAACTGAACTATTGATGTATGTAAAGTAAATAAGGTTTCAAAATGTTTAAGAAGCTTCATTTAAAATGCAGAGCCTCCCAGACTGGTGGCCAGGATCCAGGCAGTGTGAGTGCCACTGAAAATCAGCTCATGTGCCGCCTTTGGCACACGTGCCATAGGTTGCGCACTGCTGTTCTAAAAGTTGAGATGAAATGGCTTTGAGCAGAGGACGTGTCTCTCCCATACAGTAGCTGAATCTTTACTGCTTTACGGTGGGATTCAGTTTTGGTATCAAAAGTTACTTTACAGTGCGTTTGCTGCTTTTATTATGGAGAGGCAACATTAGAACCAGACTTCCTGACCTGCTTTTGGCCTAGCAGAACTCATGCTGTCTTGTCATGGTGCAGATTTTGCTGAGTAAGTTCACTGCTTTATGGATCCACTTGCAGTGATCATTTTTTATGATCAGAAGAGGAATTGCTCAAATCAATCCTTACAACTATTATTATATCTATCAAATAGTATTGAAAGAGGAGGATTTACACTAGATTGCATCAGGTCCCCGTCACATAATTGCTGAAGGCCTGAGAGGTTGGTGTTGAGTGAACATAATCCATCAGCTATGGTGTAAGGCAATGCCAGTTCAATGAGTTACTTGAGAAGCGGTACCATCAAGGAGCATGTTCCCTAGAGTGTTCTGAGAACGAGCAAGAGGCTAGAAGCATGCTGTTCCTTTAACAGGAAAAGTATGACCTAGTACTTACCCATGCTTGTCAGGCTAATGGTAACAAGATGGAAGCTTCCTTCACATTCTCTTAAGAATCTCAGGCAGCACGGGCAGCAATCTTAGGAAAAGCTGCTGCTTTGTATTTTGCATGCCTGGGGGGTAAAGCGCAGTGATGAGACTGACTATAAATATCAGGAACATGTGGTACGTGCTGTTTGTTTTGGGGAAAATTTCCAAGTGCTTTTACAATGCAACAATCATCATAGTCGTCTTTTGTGCTCTTCCTTGGCGTCATGATCAGTGTTTCTTGTAAGCGTTGTTTTCCTTGACTGAGTGACTGAGGGCAATGGAATGAATGTGACGTTTACTTGCAGTCTTAGCTTGTGTTCCACTGACTTCACAGAGGAACAGCAGGATGGGGGTTTATTATGTAGGCAGTTTAATATGGCTGGGTGTCTGCATTCATCAAGTAATATGTATGCCCAAGAAGTGGATATGCAGAATTCGAAATACACCGCCAGCTGGAGTGGTGGTGCACTCTAAACATATATTACACACAAACAACTGTTATAAGAAAACCTAAGGTTGCAAAGTTAAGCACTCAAAAGGAAATGCCAGAATTGAGATTCTTGTGCAACCTTAACTCGTGCCTGTGCCTCAGTCTGTGCTCAGCCAGTGCCAGTCTCTGCCCTTCCACCTCCACAAACTAAACTCCCAGTCAGTTTTTCTTCCTCTTCTTCTCAATTCCCAGGCCCACCTCTTGTCCCCTCTGCATTTGAATCACACTGCTGCTTCCTTCCCACTGCCTGGAGGTGGGGAACCACTGAAAGCACAGGAGCTTGTTCTCAGTTTTGGTGGCAGGCTGTATTGCAGAGCAGCAATCACAGGAAGAATCTGCCTTTGCCCCTTTAGACTTGGGCTGAAACATGCTTAGTTGCTCTGTGGGGATGATGCATGTGTAGCCAGGTCACACTAGGAGCTGTGAGGGGAGGGAGTGTGCTCTATGAAGACAGAATCTGAGGAGATTTTAGCTGCTGAAGTCCAAGAAGTTTCTGCTGAGTATGTACAAAAGGGAGAAAAAGATGGTAAACTTTTCTGAATCGGAGGTGGTGGCGTTATTATTCATGTATCACTTGTATTACAGTGCCTAGAGTAGTGGTCTCCAGACTGTGGGGTGCACCCCCCAAGGTGGGCACAGAGGAACATCTGGGTGGTGGTGCTGGGGCCCCAGCCAGCCCCTCTAAGGGGGCAGGGAGGGAGCGCCACCCAGCCTCAGCTCCGCTTTAGCCCCTGGCCACGTCGCTGCTCCCAGCCATGCCTCAGCCGCCATCCCCTGCTCCTGACCTCCACTCCCAGCCTCGGCTCTGCTCCTGGCCCAGCAGGGGGAGAAGGTGGGGTGGGGGGGAAGAGGAGAGTTTGGCTCTCATAGAGTGCAGTGGGAGATGGCAGCCATTGTGAACGAATTGTGGAATTTTCTGAAGATGATTATTCATCAGCCTCTGAAGCAAAAACTTTCATCTTGGGAAATAATGGCAAAAAATTACCATTAATCCTAAAACAAAATTTTCAAATGTAGCCACTGCATAATGGTTCAGTAATTTTTTGGAAAGCTAATCTGCATTATTTTGTTATGACCACTGGAATCAAAGGTCTGACATTGTGCTCAGTTCCTTAAAGTTTTCAATTTAATTTTAACTCATACAGTAATGGATTTGTAGATTTATTCGTAAAGTCTCCATACCCAAAGAGTAAGTGCGGTAAAGTTGGGAAGGATACCCTGTATTTTTCAGACATAACTAAGAATCCTTAGCTTTAAGTGCAAATCTAAACTCAACATTAACAAACTGTGACCAATGCTAATAAAGAGAATCTTGCTTTATCCAAGTTAGCTATACATAGCTTCCACTCTGTGCAGACGAGAAGCAGCTTAGATAGTCTCTTTGAGCCTTATTTCAGTGTCACCATTTCAGTTGTTTTTGTTTCCCTCTATCCTGCAGTTCTTGGGGAGATTTCTTGTTAGATGCGATTCCTGGGCTTGTGTTTGATACAGCGAAGGAAAATGTGGATCTACGGACAAGTATACCAAGGCAACTACTGATGGTAAAGAGATGAGATTGTGAGGGGAAATGTAGCATGAATTTCTGTATGTTAAAGAAAGATTCAGGAGAAGGCAGCTCTCTTGGAGGGAGGGGATAGCTCAGTGGTTTGAGCATTGGCCTGCTAAACCTGGGGTTGTGAGTTTAATCCTTGGGGGGATCATTTACAGATTTGGGACAAAAATCTCTCTGGGGGTTGGTCCTGCTTTGAGCAGGGGGTTGGACTAGATGCCCTCCTGAGGTTCCTTCCAACCTTGATATTCTGTGATTCCCAGATAGCCCTATTGACATGTTGGCCCCATCACATAGTACCAAAACCACCTCCTTTGAGGTTTGCAGTTCACCTCCATTTTCAAGCCCAAGGAGTAGGCCTCCCACAAGCCATGTCCAGGTTGTTGAACTGCCCTCTCTACATATCCAATGTGCTCCCAAGTTCCAACGCTTTCCTCTCAGTCGTGGTGTTGTTTTTGGGTCCCTCTCAGGTGCCACTTCCTTCTGGCAGAATTCTTAGTGATGCTAAGACTTGTTTTCACTACCAGGGCAAGTTGACTTGTTACGCTACTCCATCTATGTGAATAACTTGATTTATCCCGGTGTCCTAACTGTGCTGCATCAATGGGAGTTGCTCTCTAGTTGACTTCCCTTACTCTTCTTGGGGAGCTGGAGTACTGGTGGGTTGACTGGAGAATGCTTTGCCATTGACTTTTTTTTTCATTTTTTCATGGAGAAAAAACAGTTCAAAGGGATACTGACAGCCCCAAATGTGAGCACTCTCCTCATGCAACTTCACAGACTCCACACAGTAGCATGGTTCCCAGCATCTGTAATGCTTTGAGGATTTTGACCCATCCCTTCTCCAGTGAATTAGGATTGTCTCTGATGATTAACTTGGGCACATGTGTGAGAGGCTGTGTGTGTTCAGCAGGTGGATATAGCTGACTCAACAAGGAGATTAAGCAGCTTTCTGAGAAGTCTTGCAGACCGGCTGGAAAACACCAAAGAACTGAGATCCTCTGACATGAAGAAGGATTTCATCATGAACCGATTACCACCTTTCTTGGGAAACAGCTCTGATCCCTTGGCTCCAGGTGGCATTTAAGTTTACTCTTGATTCCCTTGGTGGGGGATTATGATTACTATCTGTATTGTGATAGCATTAGAGGACTCCGTATGCGAGCAACTCCCCATCCTGTTAAACACTTTGTGTGCACACCAAATGCAGTCCTTGTATGTAAGGCAAGAGACAACGGGTGGATACAGAAGACAGATGGGAGCACAAGGTAGCAATGAGATGGTTATAATTAGTGTAATGAGCTCTGATGACAGCACATCAGCTGCCTAACCATGGCACCTGACTTGGTACTGGAGGAAATTTCTGAAGCTTTGCAGCAAGTGCTGTCAAGTGATTAGATCACAGAGATTCTACCAGTCCTTCCTACCCCTTGCTCTGCTACTGACTGTGTGTGTGAATCCTGGCAGGTCATTTTATTTGTGCTCCAGTTTCAGTGTAGCCTTCTGTAAAATGGGGCAAATACCTAACCTTCCTGTAAGGAGAGATGCTGTGAGGCTTAACTAATGTCTGTTGTTGAACTGCTTTGAGATCCATGCATTAAAGGTGCTGATTGGGGCAAAGTGATAATAGTAGATCGTTTACATACGAGTGAATTTTGAACTGAATACTTTTCTCTTTAAAATGAGTGAAGCAAATGTTTAATGTTGTGTTTGATTTTTAGAATTACGTATTTATTCTGAGTGCATATTGTTTTAACTGGTGGAGGTTGTTGCTAATATGCCAACTTGCTCTCATAGCTATTTGCATCTGATGAATCTGAGTGTAAATGCCTCAGAATCTGAAAGAATACTCTTTCCTCCATGTATCTGAGAATAAGCAGAAGTCAAAAGTAGAGCTATTCATGCCGAGACTTTTTTCTTCCTGTAGCGTACCAAAGCTTAACAAAATTCTCAGCAAAGATTGGTTTGGTTTCCTTCCTTTCTGAAGGACAGTATGTTTTTCTCTTAGGTGGAAAATTACCAAAATTAGACAGCAAAATCAGATTGCGGTTTAAAGATCATGCCATAATTACTGTGGAACCTGATCAAGACAATTCTGTAAGTACAATGAAACTGCCTCCATAGATATTTCTGCTGCTTTGTTGTGCTGTCCTGGACTATTTGTAGGAGTGTTTGTTTAGTTGCTCAGCATCTGATTAGGATTTGTCATGAGATTTCAGTGATGTAATACAATTTTATTCTACAATGTATTGTTTTCATTCTGAAGTTTTACAAAGTAGAATTACTCTGGGATTTTGTGTATCATACACAGAGCTTTCACCAAGAATTGGCTGATGGCCTTAGATCCAGAAAAAGCCTGGTATCATATACTCAGATAGCTCTTGCTGCTCTCTGGCAAAGGATTTGCTTTTGAAACACATTCTTTTCAAGATAGGACATTAAATAGGATTTAAAGTCACTTCACCTCTTTGTGCTTCAGTTTCCCCCTATCTGAAATGGAGAGAATGATCCTTACCACCTTTGTAAAGAGCTGTGAGATCCACCTATGAAAAGCACTGTGTAACAGCTAGGTCATGTTATTTGTTTAAGATCTTGTGCCAGAGGGTGCAGCTCTGTTGACTTCAGTGCAGCAGCCAAGGCCTGCTTTATGATTGTAAGTAACCCTCTGTGTCTCTCTTACCCTTGGACCTCCCATGCTGGCTGTGGGTACTGAGTTGTTCCATGGAGGAGATGGTAACATGGTGATCTCTGATGAGTACTCTTGACACAATGTGAACCAAGGCCTGCTGGCAGAGGTTTTTTCGGAGGGGAAGGGGGTTAGTGGAGAAAGGATCTAGACTGACAGTCGTAGAAACTAGTCTTCTGTCTACAGCACAGGCACAACAGGTAGTATGAGCTTGCTTGGATTGGAGGGTTTACCCTTAGGAGTCAGAGGGCAGCTGACCCTCTGTCACAGAAACTACTACTTGCAATTGGCAGACAGACAATTGCCCCTTGGAATTTGTGTGATAGTAACAAATTCAGATCACTGCTGGCCTAGGCCCCCTTTGGGCCTGTGACGTAGACAAGATACATATCCTAACAAGCCATCTAGTCCTTTATGAAGGCCCTGCAGGATGTGTACCCTGAGGGAAAGTCCACGTTGTAAATACAATAACTTAAGTTCCATTCTATAGTCTTAACCTATTGATGCCTTTAGTTATGAAGGCTGTATCTACCCATGGTTCTTTCTGCCTCACATGGTCCAGGGGAGACTAGGTGCCTGCCCCCATACACATCTGGTCAGCATTATAGGCTGAAAAATAGAAGTCTCTGAAAGTCACTTCAAGACTAGCATTCTGCAGCCTTGTCTCCACTTAAAGCAGGTGGCACCTGGACTAGGGTGGGTAGTAAAGAGTTCCTGGGTTAGTCTTACAATGAGCTGCTTAAGTAAGGAGGTAATTCAATGTGATCAAAGCAATTAACTTACCCTGTCTCGTGTGATAATGGTTTTCCTCCTGCTGTCTTTTAGGAGGAGCTTCGCAAAGAGATGGTTTATGTCTATCACTCTTTAAAGAACAGGAGAGAGAGGCACATGATGGGGAATGAAGATGATGACACTAGTGAAGAAGGGATATCTGAGGTTTGTTGTTTATTCTTAGATGTGCCCATCAGTGCTTAGAGTGCCCCATAACCAGCCCTAAATGTATAACAGAGTGGACTGTATCCCTGCAACAAAGAGAAAGGAATCTCTACAGCTTCTCATGTTTAAATTGTTGTTTCCCCAATTTAGGCTTCATGTAGACTGATTTTTAGTCAAAATGTGCTGGAAGATTAGTAGAAACTCATTGCTTTTCTCACTCCCCTTTCTATGTGCTCTGCTGCTGTCTCTGTCAAGACGAGTCGGACGTGAGGCGAAGGGGCAGAAGCCAAGTGAGGGCACACTGCACCCAATTCTAAACCAGCCAGAATAGCTGGATGTTTCTGCTAGCTATTTCACTGCTGTTTGTTTTAACACTAAAACTATGAGGAGTCTGGTGGCATCTTACAGACTAACAGATTTATTTGGGGATAAGCTTTCGTGGATATGCCCAAATAAATCTGTTAGTCTTTAAGGTAACACTAAACTCCTTGTTGATTTTGTGGATATGGACTAACGCGGCTACGTCCTGATACTTGTTTTAACATTGGTGACATTGCAAATGTTCACTATTAGGTTCCACAGTCAACACCTTACTGAGTTAAACAGCAGTGTTCCACCCACAGGTTTTTGTTTCTCTCTGTCCGTTTGCAGATTCTGGCAGTGCTGTTCAAAAGGGTTTACTCTGGGCAACAGAGCTAGTCAGGTTTGTTTTTTATTCAAATAACCTCTTACATTCTGTGGAGACCAGACAGTGTGTTCGCTCAGTCTGACCCCTGCACTTCACATTCTGTGTGATTTTTAAACCTCATGCAATAATTAAGTTATGGGCCAACAGAGGTGTGTTTTTTTTTTTGTTTTTTTTGTTAAATCTAAACTTCATGAAGACTCTTCCTTTAGAGAGCCTGTGATTGGTGCTTTTATCACGATGCCTGAAGGGATCCTCCCTTTCTTGCTCAGGACAATGTTGATGACTTCAACAGTGTGACTGGCCTTCGCTTCATCTGTGATCATGTATATTTTACTGAGCAGAGTGTCAATGCCTCTGGGATGTGTCCGAATGTCTGATTAACATAAATCTGAACCAACTAAAGCTTTGACCTGAAAGAGTTGAGAGTGCAGGATTCTTCAAAAACAGCTATGCTGTACAAAATATTTAGAGGCAAAAGATATTGTAGGCTATTTGTCTAGCACTTGTTTTTTGCTTTGGTAATTGGAACCAGGCTTTACATATGCCCTCATAACTCTTGTACAACTTAAATGTTGCTCTGCCACCTCAAATAGTCTCACTTTGATTGGCATTTTTTAATGTAATAACACAGGCCTTGTTTATACTAGAGAAATTTGGTGTGCTTGACTGCTATCGCCTGTATTTGTAGCAAACCGTGTGTCTATGCTCACAATTTCTTCCCTGGCACACAGATATCCTGCACTGGCTTTAGGATTAGACTTCATGTAGGCAAGTCTAATCATCGTGTGGGTCTAAGGCAAGGCCTGGCAGAAATCCCACAATGCGCCTGACCTTGCTGCAGTGAGGACTTAGAGTAGAACAGGGTCACAGCAAAGCCCTCCATATTAAGTAGCACCATGGTATGGAGTCCCCAACCCATGCCTTCCGATGGCTGAAACATCCCTTGAGAGCTCCACTGGAGGGGCAAATGCTGGATTGCCCAGAGAAAAGAGGAAAAAACACCAAGAAACAAATGACAAGAATGAAAGTGAAGCTCTCTCTCTCCCTATGCACTCAGCCTAAGGGAGGATGCGGTCAATGGAAAAACCCTCAGGCCCATGACATCTCTGTGAGCACTGGTTGTGGCTACCACATGCTACCTACATGTGGTCTTTAAAATAGGCAGTGGTGCAGCCCAAAAATATGAATGAGGTAAATGTATGTGACACCCCCCAGAGCCACTATGCTCCTTTCAGCAGGGAGCTATGTACAGGGGACAATAATCCAGATGCTTCATGTTCCCGGAACAGGATACCTACTGTGGATGCTCTGCACTGTTGGTGTTCACGCTTGCATCACATCAGTGCAGGTCATGATGGAATAACTCTCTAGTGCAACGTGTAAAAATACATATGGTGTTGTGGGAGAGACTTTCTAAAATATCTGCATGTTGTTTCAATTAGGCCTTAATTTTACCCTTGTCTGATTTTTTTTTTTTTTTTTTTTTGGGGGGGTGTGTGTGAATTTCCTTTTTAGACTCATGGATTACGTTTTCCTTTATCTCACATGGATGCATTGAAGCAAATCTGGAGAAGTGCTACTGTCGCTATTAAGGAACTGAGCCTTAAATCAGATGCAGAGAAAGAAAACCTTGTGTTATCACTCTGGGCTGAATGTCTCATTGAGGTAATCTGAGTCTTTCAAAAATCAGCCATGTTCCTGGAGCCTAACATTTCATCTCTGGAGTATGCACTGACAAAGGACCATCTGATTCCTCCTCTTCTGTGAAGCTGCCGCCTTGTATTGACAGCAAAGTAAAAAATGGCAACTGGTACAATCTAGTGCTGTATTTCTTTTTTAAAGAGGCTTCACAGTCACTGTCTTCTGCATGCCTTAGGGAAATCTAAATCCAAAAGGTAAGGTGGCTTGAAATCTTAAATGTAAAATGAGGATAATTTAGGCAGTGGGACACAGTTTAAGTGTAACAGGAAAGGAGAAGAATTGGTCAAAAGTTGTAATAACGTCACAGCAAGTGCAGACTGAGCCGTAAAGCCTACATTTAGCAAATTTCACTTTTAAAATTCTTTAAAAGGCCTTTGTAAAGGCCTAAATATGTGCTCTCTTGCAAGGAGTAGGTCTGTCTCACTCCTGCTAAAACCAAAAGAACTATTTTAATATAAAGAGAGTAATTCCTTTGTGACAGTTTGTTTGGTAAGAGTCCCTGCAGTTTAGCACACTTCCTATCACCATGATTCTTGCTTTAGCTGTCCCCTGCGTTAAGAGCGGAGTTCAACTCCCTGTATTTAATGCCTCTGGAAAATTGTGCCTCCCTTTACTATTGCCTTTTTGCACTAAGGGTGAGATGTGCACAGAGGGACTTAGGCACCTAACGTTATGCATTCCAACACCAGGAGTAGGATTTACACAAGCCAGCAAGGCTGCCTAAGAAAGACTGAGGTGTGGTTTAATCTCCACCCCTCAAAGCAACCTAGGTGGTGCTGCTGTCCCCTGACTTCCACACAATAGCTCAGTGATTAGAACACTAAAGATGGGGGGAGACCTGGCTTCAAGTCCCCAAACCAGTGTGTCTGTCTAGTGTACTCTGACCTTCAGTGTCTCCCACTGAAGTTGTTCCTCTTAAGTGGCTTTGCACATGCACAGTGGTGAAAATTTAGATGCCTGCAAGGTGAGGGACCAAGGGTTGGTAGGTTCTAAATGCCTAATGTAGCTGGGAGGGCTGGATCTACTACAGGAGTCATTCAGTAAGAAACAGGTCCACTGCAACAAGCATCTAGTAAAATTGTGTTGCATGTCTCACAGGTTCCGCATTCACCTAATTAGATTGACAGTTACTTAGTAAACAATGTGTCACTCCTTGTTTAATCTCAACCATGGTGACTTTCCTTGGCTTTGTGCTGTAGTTAAATTCTATGACCTAGTGAGACATTTACCCATGCTGAAAATTAGTCTCCCTGTGGGCCTCAGCAGAAGCTCACTGGGTTTATCATCCTTGGTTCCCAAATACTCATCTTATTTTTGCTCCGCCAATCAGTGCACACCATGGTGTATCCAGAAAAGGACAGCCAGTGTTTTTTTGCTGAGCCTGCTTGGTCTCGACCTCTTTCAACACTAGTAAGGGAATGTGTATAGCACTGGTATAAAAGCTACTTCTTGGCTGAAATCTCAGCTGATGCATGGGGTGTTTTTTTCCCCTAATTTTAACATCCAACATGGAGCAAACATTGTGGCCTCTGACACATTTTTAAAATATGCCTAAGCATGAAGAAATATCTACCTGCCTTTTATTTCACTGCATAGTAGAAGAATTTCAAGTATGGCCATTAGTTACACCTAGAACCTGAAGGAGGACTGCAAACAAAGCCACAGTTGTTACAATAAGATGAACTACCCCGTGGCAAATAATGTGACTAACTCCCATTTCAAGTCTACAGTTGTCTTTGCTTGGGTTTTCCCCCACAAAATGGGTACCTGCTGCAAACAACTAAGGTGGGGCGACAGGACTAGTCTGAGTAAATGACTTGTGGTAAGGCCGGCTAACCTGTTTTTCACAGCTCTGCCCATCATCAGCTAGGAAGTAAGCCTGCCAGCAAAAAGGCAGAGGTAAGTACAAAAACATTCATGCTGTTCGGTGTCCCTCACCTGAGACACAACTCTGTCTAGAGTTTTGTTGTCTGGCCCTGGGGCAACAGGTTAAAAAAAATTTGTGCCTTTTCTCCACAGCCCTGGGAGAGAACTGGTTACCTCAATGCTACCCCATCCCCACCTTTTGTAAAAAAGGTACCACACCAGGACTTTGTAGGAAATATTACAGTTACTTAAGACCTATCATCACGTGCGAACAAAAAAAAAATCTTCCACTGAAGGAGTGACTGAATTTCAGGGCTAAGTGAAGCATTGAAACAGCATTAGAAAAGGTAATCTCTCTGATGCAATTTAGCTAGACACTCCTATTCGTTCAAGAACTGCCATTAATTTTAGTGACCATAAAGGCATATCTTCCAGTGTGCTATCTCCCTAACTCTGAATAACCAGCAGCACTTGAGTATTTATCTCCTATATGCGGTTACTCTGAAATGGCTTCACAGAATTGAGGGTAAATATGCAGATATTTCACATCCTGTTGTAATAACTGTTCCTATGCAGATTTTTAATCCAGTGAGAGAGAAAGGTGTCAGTCAGTGTAGATATGCCATTTGTTTAAATGCTATAAACTGGTGTTTTGAGGAAGGAAATCACTCCTCAGTGATTTTTGTGCCTTACCGTTTTAGCTAAACACAAAAATTATTGCATTTACACAGTACAAGATACTACAGGCTAAAGAATCCTCCAGAAGTTTTTACAATTAAAATATACATGCTTTACTTTACTATATAACACTGATACACCAGCTGTGATCTACTCATTGTTTTGAGGGAAAAGGGATTATATTACAACTCGAAAGCACAAATCATATTTAAAACTTGTGTTATATTGACAGTCTTTCATAGAAAAATCTACACAAGTGCTTCAATGAGAAAATATATACAGTCACTTACAGATCTGTATTTGATTTTGGCTTCTAGAATGTAAAAGTAAATAAGTGCAAGTAGGTATAGGTATTCAAAATATATCACTCTAGAATTCCCCCTCATACAAAAATAATCTTACACCTGTTTCACTTTTCTGTGGGAAAAAATTGACTTTTTGGCTTTAGAGTGAGATATTAACATAAAATAGCTATAGGAAACAATACAATCCTTCATGTTTTGGTTTAGCTAATCTGTACTCCTCCTTTCAGAGTTTAATCAATACAAAAACCACAGGAGCCAGAGATGATTCCTCATTTAAAAAGAATTACATATTGAACTGCATTCTGGGGGAACTTCATAATGGAAATTTTAAACACTTTTCTCCAGTGGGCGAAAGAATAAACCGAAAACCATGGACCCCTTTTAATACAATCTGCCTCACATAAAAAGTTAACACTTTTTTCCCTCAGAAATGCAAACATGTTCTTTATTAATTGAAAAAAACGTTGCATAGCATTGAGATTTCACTGAAGGTTGTGCTTCTGGAAGTCACCAGCATCTTCAGGTCTTTTCCTAAAGAATGAGCAATTGCTTCAGCTGAGGGACACAGTGCTGATGTTAGCATGCATCAGGTTGCTTCTTTAACCTTCCCGCAGCACAAGGTATTAATTAGCACACATACATACAAGATAGATTTGTTTTGTAAAGGTGCTATTGAATAGTTTTAAGACCAAAATGTATTGCATTAATTTAACCTGTATACTCAGCAAGGTCTTCTAGCCTGATCCAGTCTATATTTGCATGTACGACTCTCTACTTTCTACCCTGACTCATGGGCTGGCACCTGGCCTACATAAGATAAGGGCTTAATTTTACACAGGTGATCCAAAATCACCAGAACATCTCCTTTAACTTTTGAGGAGACAGGAAAGTCTAGTTCATATTATACCTTAACAGGTCACACAGGAAAGGCTATTTAGAAATAAACTGCCAAGTTTTTGCTACTGTATCAATCTTTAAGTGAAGGCAAAGATATAACAGGACTAGTGAAAGTTAAAGGAACGTAAGCTTAAATAGTGCCTTAAGAAGAGGAAGACCTCAACAGGGAGTCATGTGTGAATATTAGGGAAAAAACATTACATTAACCTCGCCTCGCCAATGTGCAAAATTCAGTTGTTTGGGAGTCAGTGTCTAACAGGAAGACGTAGAATGGACTTGCTGAGTAACATTCCAGTGGCATGTGACTTCAGTAGTTCCTTCTCTCAAACACAGTGTTCATAACACACTTAGGGCTATATTTCCAGGATCTTTGTACTGGTTTTATTCACAATATTTCAATGTCCCATTTCTGTGAGAATTCACTCTCCAGGGGATGATTGACAATTACGTAGTTCTTGTCATAATAATTTCCTCCTAAAAATAGAAGTTCATTAAAGCAAGGTTAATGCAGCATACTTACAAACAAACCAGACTGATGCTTGTTCAATGGAGTATATATATTGTATATTGAAAATTAAGTGTCTAGAGAAAACTCATTGCAAAGTTACTCAGACTTCCAAGCGAATCTCATGTTAAAAATGGACTTTTTCCTAGAGCAACCAAAAGTTGCATGAGGTTTTGGAGGTGGAGAGTGGGTTATTGTCACTGGGAGTACAGCATTGATTCTTCATGTCTTTGTGTGTTAATTTATTCAGCTGTAAAATGGCTACAGTGCCTGTCACTCTGTCCAATGGCATAGAGGTGCTGTGTCTTAATGCAATGTTCATAAAGAGCAGGAGCTCTCCACCTTCCACTCCCTCTGTCTGCTCGAGGGCTCTCAGCTTCTTTCTACTTTAAACACCATGACTTGTCAACTCCACCCTGTGTCTCTTCTACTCACTCTCTCCATCTCTGCTCTCCAAGTCTGCAAACTCAATCTTCACTTGACCCCTCTTCCCCACACTTCTTTCCATCTCCCTCCACCACAGTCAAATTTGAGTGCTTTGAATTTCCCCCCTCCACTCAGAGCCTTTGAATGGGGAGGATAATAGCGTTACACACAACCTCTTCTCTGCTGCCTTTGTACTCCTGGCCCCTCCTGGAGATCTCTGTCCTGGGTCTTCTGAGATTGTGCCCTTTTTCTCCTCACCTTGCTGATTGTACCTTATGGCCTTCCCTGGAGGCACAGGTCACTAAAATACTGATCACAGAAATGAGAGGTGGGAGAGGCCTATAACAAAGTCAGCAGGCTTATCCTGTACAGCATTGTACTTCCCAGTACATTTTCTGGTTCTTAAAACTAGACCCAATAAACAGTGTCAAGCAAAGGATTTGCTACCGCTTCCCTCTGGAAATCACTAGAGAGCCTAATATTTCCCCCCTGCATATTCATCCTAAATCTCACTCCCTTCATCCCACTGTTAACTCTGTTCCCTTGTATTGTCTTCCCTGAACTCTCGCCAGCTTGTCAATAGATTTCTTATATTATAGCACTCAGAACCAAACATTAAGATTTCAGCTGCCAGTTTCATCCATATTGGCCAAATAAGAGTTACATAATTGCCAGAGAGCTAGAAAGCATGCTCTCAGTTTTATTATTTCCCTCAGAAGGATTTTTAGTTTCAAGTGTACCTCTGTGCTCAGGAAAAGCCTTTTTGCCAGGGTGAAGAATTAAGGGACTGTAGAACTGAACATTGGCTCTCAGCCATTCCCTTAAATGCATTTCTGCTTCTTGTAACTAGCAAATCCAGAGCTCCAGCTACAACTATCAGCATAGTTTACAGGTGTAGAATGCCACAATCCTGAGCCAGGGTTTGCCTTTCAGTTTCCCTTGTGACTCCAGGTAGCATAGATGACAACTGTGGTAGCACTCTTGTGCGTTTTGCATTAACAGGTCACAAACCGTAAATACCAAAGAGTTAAATGCTCCTAGGGACCTGCTATTTATAACTGCATTTTAAATGTCTTTTCAGACACCCAAAGAATATAGTATTCAACAACTCTATTACTCCTGTACCAACCTGGTCACTTCAATATTAGATCCTGCATTAAATAAAGCAGTACAGGTTTAAGCAATTTCAACATGTATCCTGTTAAATAGACACTGCTTTTTAAAATATCTGATTTCATATTTTAAAACCTGTCATCCATGGTACTAATAAGGAAAACTTTGTATTTAATGATTTAGGATCAAGCTACGCACAACAAAATTAATGATTAATTAAAATTAAAACTTAGGAGCCCGAATTCCTCTTAATTTAACCCCTGTGGGCTGGGAACTCTTTATTGGTGCTGATATATTTTTCATTGGGTCTGTAAGTTCTAGTTGCAAGAATCAAGATGATTTAATCATTAACAACAGCGTCAGTAAACTTGTAAATAAAGTGAACTATAATTTTCAAAACAAAGGTGGTCCTGGACATTTTCTCTCCCATTTACCATTGTGCAAACCATTTCCTGCATTTGTGACTGTAAAACACCCTTCGTGTAGCTACAGCAATTGGCTACATGGAAAAGGATTAATAAAGTAATGTATTTTTAGCTCTTTTAAAGCATCTCAACAGCTGGAAATGAAGAGGAGACAGTACTATCAGATTAGCTTACTCTCTGCTCACCATGGTTAGAGAATCACTGTACCATTATATGCTCCCAGAGCTACCACACTATTGGCAGGTCTTGAGAAATTCTGCTTCCTAAACAGCAATGCTCCCTTTTAGCTGCACTGCCAGCAACAGTTCTGCCCAGCAAGAATTAGCTGTAGAGCCCAGGTTGCCTAACTCCTAATCCTATGTGCCAACCACTATCCTGAAAATTTTAAGAGCAAATAATCTGCCCTCCCAAGTGGTTGTGTAGCTGATTTATACTCTACTCCTGCTGTCATTAAAAGTACATGGTAAGAAGAGCTGGCTCTTTATTACGGTAGTTGGAAGTGAGGCTCTACCACAGCATACTGGAAAGACTCAGTATGAAGAAGCCACTGGATACTAATCTGGTTTTACACAGGGCAATGTATATAGATGGATATTTTACAGTTTTTGGCAGTTTTTCATTGTACCAAAATAGGGTTATGGTAAGGGGGCGTGGGAGTTTTGTTGAACATAAAATTGCATTTTCATCTTGTACAAATACTGCTTCCAGACACTGTCTTTCTGCACTCCCTAAAGGAAAACTGATAAGTGGCTGGTCAAACAGCTGGGATCAGCTACAAGGAGCAATGTTCAAAAAAAAAAAAAAAAGTCTGTTTTTCTGAAGTCATCTGCAATGTAGTGTTCAAAATGTTCCCCTTAGTAAATGTTGGTAACTTTCACCAATTTCCACTTCACAACTAAGATTTAGGGAGTTATGGAAGAGCATGACTCTGCTTTTCTCAGTCTCACACACTAAAAGTGATTGGCAAAAATACATAGTTGTGGATTGGAACATTTGTCACCTCTCCCAACAGAGTAAGCTGACTGTTTAATATTGTGCAAGCTGGTTGAGGGAACAGACAACTGGAACATCCCAGCCAGCCACAACTGCCTACAGCAAAAACATGCATTTGTAATAGCAGATGAGCTTTTTAGTACCTTTGACATCGAGAACCAATTGATCACTGAGGTACGAACTGATGGTTCCATCCTTATTGTGCCTCCACTTCTGCCTAGCCTTTCCATGTTCTGTCCACAGTGCTACTTTAGCTCCAGGTAGGTCTCTGCCACTGACAATATCAAGACATGCAGCAATAGCCTAAGAGATTTGGAGAAAAAAAAACAACAGTAGAATCTGGTCGTTGCAACCGACACCTCAAAATAAGAGTGTTGTAATTAGCACTGGACCCCACCACTAAGCTCTGAGCAGATTACATTCATCACACTTACAACTAATAGCTTGTTCACTGGTTAGACTAGCAGACGTTATTCCTGACATCTCTAAAGGTAAATAATCACGGTTTTATTTTAATTAAGTAGAACTTTCAGGCAGGCTTTATGCAAGAAAAAGAAAACCATCAGCAATTCTTTACTCCTTTCTTTGCAGGTCACTTAAAATATCTGAAGGCTTTATTGGGTACACGTACAGAGTCAGCAGAAGCAAACTTTCCAACCCAGGTTGAAAGACTTGGGGCTTGCGCTAACTCTAGCTGTGCAGACAGCACTTTGTGGCTTGGGTTGGAGCTCAGACTCTGAAGCCTAGGAAGGGACAGCTCAGTGGTTTGAGCACTGGCCTACTAAACCCAGGATTGTGAGCTCAGTCCTTGAGGGGGCCACTTAGGGATCTGGGGCAAAATCAGTACTTGGTCCTGCTAGCAAAGGCAGGAGCCTGGACTCGATGATCCTTTGGCATCCCTTCCAGTTCTAGGAGATAGGTATATCTCCATTATTAAAAAAAACAGGAGTGGGCTCCCCAGCCCCAGCTTCAATACGCTGTCTACACAGCTATTTTTAGAGTGCTAGCACGAGCCCTGCTACCTCAAGTCCGTCAATCTGGGCAGCTCACTGCCGTGGCCTATGGAGACATACCCATTGTGATCGCCCCTTATGCAGACTGGAGAGACCGTGTAAGGCCTGCACACTGCCAGGGTGGATTAATTTTAATCATGATTTAAATTAGCAAGCAGGAAACTTTGATTTAAACAATCTATTTTAATCATGTTTCGATTTGTATTTTAGTTATTTCCCTAAACAAAGATTCATTCTCACTGGGTTGATAAAACACGGATTTGAAGTTAAATATAGCCTTGACACTAAAATTTGGTGCTGCTTTTTGCTCACCAGGAGTATGCCGTATACCAGTGATCACCAACTGGTCGATCGTGATCTCTGGTGGTGTAGCAGGGTTGCCGCTAAGGCAGGCTCCCTGTTGCCCCAGCCCCACGCCACTCCTAGCAGCGGCCAGCGCAGCCCCGGGGTGGCAGGAGTCTCCGTCCCTGCACAGCTCCTGCCTGCAAGCACTGCCCCTGCAGCTCCCATTGGCCAGCACCCTAAACCCCCTCCTGCACCCAAACTCCCTCCCAGAGCCTGCACCCCCAACACTCTGCCCCAGCTAAGAGCCCCCTCCCACACTACAAACCTCTCGACCCCAGCCCAGAGCCCACACCCCCTCCCAACCCCCAAACCCCTACCAGCCCAGTGAAGGGGCGGGGTAAGAGCTAGTGATTGGGGGAGGGGGGGGTAGAGTGATGGAGGCAGGGCTTTGGGGAAGGGCCTCGGTAGATCCTGAGTTGCCCTTAAATTCAAAAAGTGCTCTTGGGTGTAAAAATGTTGAAGACCAACTGCACTATACCTATACACATATTTTTGTAGTTTAATTTGCATTCACTCAGTTTCTTAATTTTTTTGTTTTTTTCATTATGTTAGGAAATGGTGAATGATATATTTGAGGAGTTTTTTTTGTTTTGTTTTGTGTCAAGCACTATTTGGATGGAAATTCAAATTAAATCAAAAGTGCATAAAAGACAGCATTTGATTTTTTTAACTAAATAAAAGTATCTTAAATGTGCTGGACACATGGAAAAAGAAAGTTTATCAAAACATGTTTTGCATTTAAAACAAAACGATTTATTAAACAGAGAAAGTATTATCTGTAGTTAGTGAACTGAACAGATTGTTTTGGGTCACTACGTCCTTCGAGATTTTAGAACCAGATGATCTCATCTTCTCACACTTTATTCATAGATTGGAAGAGGAAAACAAACTTTTCTGCTTTTTCAATTTCCAATTGGTTTAACTTTGAATGAACTAGTTCCTGAACTGAACTACCTGAATAAGCCAATATGGAAAAAAAAATTCTCTGCACCTGCAGAAGAGGCTACAACTGTCAAAAGCTGGTTTAGCACTTGAACAAACTCTAGTTCCAGGGGCTTAGCCAGTGACTTCCACCAGTTCAGTGGTTTGACTTTCTTAAACTTGTCAGCAAATATGTATTGATGAATATTGTGTATTTTATTTAAATTATATTAATAGATTACAATAAGTTGAGACCTTAACACAGGTTGACAATTTTAAAAAACAGACCTGTGTTTAATTTAAACAAAAAAACCCTTATTTAAATTTTTAAAAATCATTGATTTTTATCCACTCCGGGAGCAGAGGGAGGAGTACTCCTCTTGCACATGTGTTGGAATTTGGTCTCCCCAAGGTAGAATTCATCCAAAAGCACTGCCTGGGGACCTGAGACTCTGCACTGGGCCCCACTCAGAGTTGTCTCTAAACAGCACAACTGCGCATCAAAACTGCAGTTTTTCCTCCTTCAACTCAATTTATATAATTATCACTGTATGAATTAATACAATTTATATAATTTTTACTGAGACGATACTGCCAGCATATTACTATTACACAAGCAAAGCAAAATGAGGAATGATGGTGCCTAGTGCTTATGGCGCTAGCCTGGGACTTTGGAAACCCAGGTTCAAGTTCCATTCCCTGCTCCCCCACAGACTTCCTGTGTGATCCTGGGAAAGTTACTTTGTCTTGTTGTGCTTCTGTTCCCATCCGTGAAATGGGGATAATAGCACTTCCCTATCTAATGGGGGTGTTGTGAGGAGAAGCACATTAAAGATTATGAAGTGCTCAGATATTATGGAAGTGGAGGGGGGCCATTAAAAAGTACCTAACAGATAGAAAGCAAAACACAACGGGGAAACAGAATGTCATAACATGTCCAGGGGTTCGTTTTCATCTCAATGCACAGAGGTTTACACAAGAAGCGACTATATCGCATATTGACATGTTCAGAGCAAGTGCGCCTTTACCTGAAAACACGCTGGAAAGTTAAAAAAGTTTGTTTAAAAGCTGTACAGGGTTAAAAGGCTTTTGGGTTGTTTTTTTAAATCAACGTTTTTCACTTACGTAACAACCAAAGCGCTTGCACAGTGCTTTATACAGATGACTTGGTTCGTGCCAGGAGGAATTTCTGTCTAATTTAGACACCGATAATAGGAAGAAGTAAGATGTAAGGCTCAGGCATGGGAGCAGCAGAGATGCTTGATCTAGGGGTGCTGGCTTGAAGTGGTTTTCATTAGGTGCAGGGTTCCAGTTTGGTTCAATGGCTCTCAGCACCCCCACTATATAAATTGTTCCAGCACCCCAGGGAGCAGACAGTGAAGACAATCAGTGATAGAAGGAAGTGCGGTTTAAGGAGAGCTCTGATGGAAGAAAGGCGCATGAGGAGAGGAAGGCTATTATAAGGATGCAGGAGGGGACCATGGAGCCATGGAAAATGACTCACAGTCAAGACAAAAGGAGAGTGGGTTTATACATTGCACCTCCAACATTCAGTAACTCACCTTGGATTTGAAGAGTCCATGACAGTAGTGCCAGATCTGGGTATTCTTGCCATTGTATGGAGAAACACACACTGAAGTAGCTCTTGCATCTGATAGGTTTCCAGTGACCGTCAAGTATTTATCCTGGGCTCGGTTCTTTATTCTGATGTAAACTGCCGGCTGATAGTTAGAAAAGGACCATTATACTGTATATGTTGTATAAGCAGGTGTGAGCAAAGCCTCCCACCATCTCCTGCATAGCTAGCATTCTTACAGCAGTTTTCCCCAATTTATATTCCATTCCAACGTCTTTTACATATTCAGATGTGAAGTGGGTTTGGGGAATGGAAGAACATGCTATAAAAAATTGTTGCAAGAGATGAGGTATGGCAGGTGGATGGCCACAAGCAACAATGGTGGGGATGCCTTCTAATTTATAGCCATTCATGTTACACTTTTTTGCTCAGGAACACACACTAAAAAGGGCACTGAACAGGTATCACCAATGACTGAGCTCATTACAGGGGAAGTCTGCAAAGCTATTTCTGAGAGGTTTTAGCTTAAGAAACAGTTCCTCCATGACATACCTCAGGGCCACTGAAACAGCACCAGTATAGTGCATTGTGAGTTAGAGGGATCTTTATTGAAAAAAGGAGGTTCAAAGCTGCTGACAAAATTCCTCCTGAGATTTTTTTAAAACTGAAATCTAAATATCACGCTCATTAAAATCCTGCCCTGAAAAGCCCACCCCAAAACATTTGCAACTATGTGCACAATTATGCCCCACCATTAGAGAGAATCTTCATTATAAAGTCATTAAGGGAATCATTTTTGTCCATCCATTAAGCAGTAGTCACTTCTGACATGTTTCACTCTCTTTTTGCTAGTTATTAAGTTGAAAACTTTGATTTTGCTCTGTTGCACATCACTGAGAAGGCAGGAGAATATAAGCAAACAAGCTGCAGATTGTTTCTGCGATATTGTCCTGCTCTTCTTTGGGAGTGGATCATATCCCTACACTGAAGACACTGGCATCTAGACAAATATGAATGACCTTTAGCGATCCAAGTAGCTTTACATGCATACATAAAAAACAGCATTTAAAAAAAATAGCAGCATCTTGTAACATTCCTTGGAGCCTCTGTGCTGGCAAGAGAATGGACGTAGCAGATCTGCATGCCCAAATGGAAGTGACATGAAAGGGTAATGTGATGTTTCTGAAGTGAAAGGCTGTAACTTTAACAGACAGTAAGAGTCTGGATCAGCTGTCCAACGGTAAGTCTATGGAGCAAGCAAGGCCAGTGCCTACGGCAAGGGTGGTCAAACTGGCTCGCGAGCCAGGTGCGGTTCTTTTACCATTATGTGTGGCTCGCGGAACCCCACCACACACACACACACACACACACACACACACAACCATTTCCATCTACCAGCCCGGGGGTGGGGGGAGTTTTTATTACGTTAAAAAATTCTCACTGTAGAAAAGAGCCTGGGTCACTTGCAGTTTTAAACGAAAATATTTGGTGGATTCTCTGTAACTTGAAGTCTTTAAACAAGTCTATTCCTCTCTATAAGCCTGATCCAAAGCTCACTGCAGTCAATGGAAAGGCTCTCCTTGACTTCAGTGACTTTTGATAGGGCCAAGTAGCCCACACCAGGACCCAATTTCAGAGGTAAAATACTGCTCCCATTGAAATCAGTGGCAGAACTCTCAGTAGCTTCGATTGGATCAGGATTTGGTCAGATTTCTCAGCCGATACTTATGTATTAAATAATTTTTTTTAAAGGAGTGAAAAGGGGCTTATTCCCAAAACACTTTTTCCTACAGTACCTGCTTCATAGGACGAAGGGAGCCAATTACGCTCCAGCCACTGAATTCAGTCCAGTTTGAAATCTTGCTGGGCTCTAGCAGAATTTGTTTTCCTGAGAAATTTCCTCCTTCGTATGCAATCCACCTGAATAAAGATAGAAAACAAAACCCTAAGGTGCTACACTCTAAATATGGCAAAACAAAGCTACATAAATAACACTGAATATTTTTAAAAGCCAAAGGCTTTCCATGATAGCATTATACTGTATTTATATTACTGTGCCAGATATGTAGAGTACCTGAAGTGGGTTAAGAGCTTTTTTCTATCTCAAGATCTATTTTGTATTCCCTAATATTAATATGAAACCTGGAAACTACTTTAAACTTTTGACCTGGTCATATGAAGATTAAAAAAATCCCTCTGTAGACATGAATGGGCATGTGCCTGGGATTGCTGCATTGCACAAGCGAGCTACATAACTCACTCCAGGGAGCACCGAGACAGGCTTTGCAGCACACTACACTGCCACAAAGGTTAGTTATCAGAGGGCAAAACAGGATCTCACGTAACTATGTCAACATGTGAAACAAACTACAGAAGAGCCAAACAAGGTTATACCAAACTGCACTACAGAACCAAGAACAGGTATGAGAAATTTAATCCTAACTAACTTTCAGAAAGTTATAAACTGCTACAACAGGATTTTACATAGTAAAAACATCTTTTCAATCATAGTATTACTAACTACAGTAGCCTAACACATCCATGATACCATTTATACCTGTACTAGAATACCATCTTCAAAATATACCAAGAGCAACACACAAATTGCTCCTCCACTATACACTATCCAGTCTACACACATCACAGTGTTGCTTGCAAGCTGTATCTTTGAGCATCAGTGATATTCCCATCTTGGATTTGTATCTGAAGGATGTTCTTTTGTGGACTGTGAATTCTCCATGCTCTTCTCATGAGCTCATCTGAGCATAAAGCACACACTATTTTTACTACGTTTCCTATTTTATTTGCTTGAAGTGTGATGAGAGGTCTAGCCTCCATCATTGCCTCTCTCACTGTACGTACTATGGAGAAAGTTCTTCTGATCATGCACACTTCACTCATAGGCAGTGTATGTTTGTGTATAAGCCTCAAAGGGGTCCCGTCAGTCCTGACTAACAGCTATTCAATAAGACCGACAACAGTTATAAATTCTTTCGTTTTTATTTTACCATATTGCTGACAATTGTATTTTTTTAAAATGTTTTTGGGCAAAATCACTGCACACTCAGAGGTATGAGCTTCAGCAGTGCCCAACAGTCTCAATGTAAATACAGTGTCTATTACCAAAGCATTGTTCTAGTGCATAAAAGACAGGAGAGAGGGAAAGAAGATTTTTTTGAATAATAGAAAGACAAGTGTGGAACTGCACCTGTATTCAAAAAAACAAGAGAATGTGAATTGCAGCCATAAAAACACATCACTTACCCTGGGTATTCAATAGAGAACATGAGGGTACAACTCTGTGCTCATGAGGAAATCGGTGCAGTGCAATTAGTCCTGTCACTCAGGTGACACAAACCTCAGCCAAAGGAATGCACAAACAAAGGTGCAGATTCAAATAGGATTAAGAGAACAAAGATTTAAGCTGCTTTTTCAACCCATTGTCTTGCAAAGGACATATATTTGTCACACTCAGCTGCAGAGACATAACCGTGTCTTGTTCACGGAAATAAACCTAGGAAGAGTCACTTAGACTGACCCCTGATCTACACCACAGAATTACTTTGGTATAACTACGTAGCTTGTGGGGGTGAATAAGCCACACCCCCGAGCAACATAGTTACACCGACCTAAGTGCTGGGTTAGACTGTGAGCTTCTCCCACTGACATAGCTACCAATTCTTGCAGATGTGGAGTTATTAAGCTGACGGGAGAGCTTAGAGCATCTTCACCAGAAGCGCTACACTGGTGCAGCTGCAGTGGCGCCGATGCAAGTTTGTAGTGTAGACCTACTCTGAGCATTTTGTTAGCCCAACTAGCTAGAATGACTGTCTGTGACCTGGCACACCTGACAGAGTTCTAACAGCTGATCAAAGTTTAATATGAAGATAATGTAAATGTCAACTGTGGGTGTGTTGCCAATAAAGTTCTTATTGCTTTTATAGTTTAAAGGTCTCTGCTGCAGTTTTACTGAACTTCTAAATCACAGTAAAACTTAACTCAAAAGATAACCAAAACTGGTACCCAGCAGCCATCAGTCCTTATGGTCGCCTTCCAACCAAAGCCATTAAGGTCTATAGGCATGTCCATGCCCAGCCACTCGGGGATATGGCCCCCCTCCAAGCTGCAATCCCTACCTAGCCTTCTTCCCTTGCTGCCTTCGGCCTGTGCATGACAGTGAGATCCCACCCATATACACAAACTTGCAGTTGTCTTTAGCCTCTTTACTTACCAAAAGCTGACCTTGCCTTTTGGGACAACAGGTCAAGAGAACACTAAATCTTGCTGCATGGACTCTTATTTGAGACAAACCACCCAGAAGGAATCCCAATGAAAGCGCTACAATTGTCCAACACCTGTTCCCTCAATCTTGACCCAGAGATTTTACAACATGCTCAGAAACAGGTGAAAAACCACCAGCAGCTCAGCCAAAACTGTTATGGGGGGCGGGGGGGGGATTTCTTTCCAACGCTGAACTAGCCCTGAGGGAGACTCTCTCAGGACTTTTCCATACCTGCACTGACTCTTCCCAGATGTAGAGAGTCTGTTAACATGGCCAGCGATAGTAAGGAGTGAGAAGGAAGGTTAGTGCTCCTTACTCCCCAACCTCATTTCTCCCTTGTATGGGCCTTGGCCTCCCACCCCAGCCAATCCTGTCAAGGTGGAGGATTTAATATCCCCCACCCCCATTCCAATGTGAGGCAGAGAAAGCCCATAAACGTCCCCGTGAGCAGATTCTTAAGGGAAAGGACATCCTCTATGGTGGCCCATGGCAAACCATGCTAACTCCAAGGAGGTAGGAATATGCATGTTCACATTTATAATGAAATGTTAGCAGCTAGGTGGCAAATGCACACAACACTAGCCTTTCCAAAGGTCTCAGGCTAAAACTGGATTAGGTCACAAGGAAAATTAATTTGTTATTCTCAACCTCAAATCTTGCTGCTGTTTGTCACTGGCCTCTAAGCTACCTCACAACAAGAACAAATAATCTGTATTTAGTAAGGGCTCCGGACTGGAATGGCAGTGATGTTGAAACCAGAGGGAAAGCACACCGGCAAAGCTGTCTGAGGCAGTTTACACTCACTCACAGGTCTACAGGCACTGGTAATACCCACTTAAATCACCCAGAAAGTTAGTTCAATCATTAACCACCTTTGCAAAAACTGGTCATGTGAAAAATAAGGTTGTGCATTTCAATGAGGCCAACCCAATGCCACTCCCAACCATGTCATGTTACTGCAAGTGCTTCAGGCCATATGAAGATAATCCTCAAAGAGCACTCAGAGGAACATGGACATGGGCATGGCTGGATCACAGATGGCTCACGGAGGGTGAAGATTTCACTCATCCTTACCTTTACCTTAATTTTCCTGTAAAAAGCACTTTAATGTCCTTTGTCTGAAGTGGGCACCAACTTTATACAAAGGCCACTATACTTAGCACTGACCACCCACACCTACTGCTAAGTCTGCTTCACACTACAGGGCCAATAGAAGGGTGGGAACAGCCTTACGACACCAGACATTTCTATCATTTCCATTAATCGTATAACCGAGCAGCCTAGTAAGGGACAAGCTCCCCTTGTACTACGTCTTGTACAAACACAGAATAAAAAGAAGAAGGATGCTCAGCACTGATATCACGTATACTGTTACTCTGCAAAAGTTACAATTCTCTCTGGTGATTGAATGTATGGGCCCAGGACAGGCACAGAAGTGTTATTTTTAAAATACTGCATAAAAGTATAGAAATGTACATTACACATGGTAGTGAAGGAAAAATAGAGGTCTAAATTCATTTTTTGGAATTCGCTTCAGGAGTCTGTAATGGTGACGTTAAACTGCTCAAAGGCAGCTCCGAGGCCAACCTGGTCATATGAATATGGAGACTAAACAGGAAGATGAGCTGAAGGTTAACTTAAAAAATAAAAAAAGGAAGCTATTTGTTGTATACTCAATGGCCGCTAAGAATCGTAGTCAACAATCTCCAGCACAACTTGGTGGCTATATGGGACTCCATGCAAAAAGGGGGCTGATGGAGGCTTTTGAATCCAGGCCACAAAGCATAGCCAGGATAAAGGGTATCTGGAATTTTCTGAGGGTGAGGAGAAGCGGGGGCAGTGGAGAAAGGGTCACTTCATGGATGCAAGATGCTTCTCATGGAAGTCTAAAAATGGTTTACTTTTTGCTCCTTGGTTTGTCCTACTCAACACCTTATTGGTCACTGTTTGTTCTTTTTGGTCACTGTTTGTTCTTTTAAGCAGCTAAAAAAGCAGATTCTTGCACGAGGGGGTTTGATTTACTGACTGGATCACATTTGTATCCTGTTCAGGTCCAGGTACAAACGAGTTCCAATGTTGATTTCCCCCAAATGTTGGGAAACTCTGGTTTTACTTGTCACACACAGCCAAAACAAATACAGCAAAAGCTCATCATATAGGAAGGGAATTGGAAGGAGAACACAAATTCAGTCTCTGAAATATTTCTACCATACTTACAATCCGCTTCTCACCCATACGGATTGGGTGTAAAAGTGAAGGTCCTTGTTTAGAACAGAACTGACAGCTTCTTTGAAGTGCAACTCTCTGCCCTCACAACATTCCAGTGCAAACACACTGATGGAAGGCTCAGCAAAAACCTATGAGAGAAGTAGCTATAGTTACTCAAAACAGCCTAATTGCACCTTGTTGGCATGCTACCTAGGACCGTCATTTGTCTATTTCAGTTTTTAACCTCTCTGTGATTCTGGTCTAATCTGAATGTGAACATTTATCAGTATTCTAGCTTTTTGATTTGGATAATAAACTTTCCTAGGAATTGATATTTGTCGAGGAAGCATGGTCTAATGCAGGGGTAGGCAACCTATGGCATGGGTGCCAAAGGCGGCACGCGAGCTGATTTTCAGTGGCACTCACACTGCCCAGGTCCTGGCCACCAGTCTGGGGGTCTTTACATTTTAATTTAATTTTAAATGAGCTTCTAAACATTTTAAAAGCCTTATTTACTTTACATACAACAATAGTTTAGTTACATATTATAGACTTGTAGAAAGAGACCTTCTAAAAACGTTAAAATATTTTACTGGCACGCGAAACCTTAAATTAGAGTGAATAAAAGAAGATTCGGCACATCACTTCTGAAAGGTTGCTGATCCTGGGTCTAATGGTTTGCCACCACAGTGTAGTGCCCATTGACATCAGTGGCTGTTGGATGGACACTAATGACCAGATTTGCTAAGTTATTTAGGCTCTTAAAAATGCAGACTAGGTGCCTAGTGGGACTTTCAAAAGCACATAAGCAGGTCAGGCCTGCAACTTCCACTGATTTCAAGTAGGAAGTTAGGTGCCTAGGCAGGTTAGGTGCTGAATATTCCTCTACCTGAATCTTTAGTTACCTAAATACTGTTGAAAATCTGTCCCTAAATATTGAACAAAGAAATACACTGCAAAACTGTGGATTTTTTTAATCAAGAATTTGAATTTTCCCTTCAAAAGATCTAGAAAAAAATCAAGTAATTAGGAATTACTTAAATTCAAATTTTTTCACCTAATGTTATTTTTAACTTATTTTGGTAACAAGTCTTTTGGCACTATTGACTCTAGATAAAGATCATAACCGTTATGAAAATGGTTGA
Organism: Chelonoidis abingdonii; assembly: GCF_003597395.2. Taxonomy (NCBI): domain Eukaryota; kingdom Metazoa; phylum Chordata; order Testudines; family Testudinidae; genus Chelonoidis; species Chelonoidis abingdonii. The sequence continues at coordinate 177,451,459 of NC_133769.1, read as the reverse complement.
GGTACAAGGATGAAAATGAGGTACAAGGTTGAAAATGAGGTACAAGGATGAAATCTGTAGAGCATACATAGTACTACTTCACAAATAAGGAAGCTATATCTTCACTGCAAAAAAGACACGTTTTTGCATCGAGTTAGATAACTCAATGCAAAATCCTAGTGGAGACCAGGGACTTTAGAATTTTTAGTTTGATGTAGCTAGTCAAGGAAAACTCTAGGTAGGGGTATAGAGATGACCTCACTAGCTACATCTAGGTAAAAATTACCAGTGCCTTCACCAGGATATACATAGAGATTGTTTTCTTGAAGCAAAACCACACCCTTTTTCCCCCTCAGTGAAGACATGGCCTAAGAGTTGGAAGATGCACAAACCAAACACAAAAATCTAACATTAATGTTTACGCCCATGCAGTCATTAAGGGGATATAAACTTCATGAACCAAGGAGGTACAGTTATAAAGAGTTTCTAGTGACATGTATTTCACAAAGACTTCGATTGTGATTCAGGCTTTATGAATTTATTGTCACTGGCTCACTGCCCTTGGTATGTGACTGCTTGTTACACCTCCAGGAAACTGCTTCCCTCTGCTAGCTAGTACTGTGTAGCACATGATGAGAGAAAAGTTTGCCAAGCATCTTGAAAATGAGGAGAATCTATGTTACCCATCCTGAGATAACCTTGAAAGAGCTTTCACTTGAACCCTCCAAAACACAAAATGAGATTCAAAGACATAACATCCTTATTATGAAATGTCATTCATCTTCCTTTGCTGCCATCCACCCCTCTGAAGAGGCAGGACAATTTATGCAGCTGGGAGTGGGGTGGGGGTGAGGGGAGGAGGAATGTGCTTGATTTCAATATTTCCATAGTTAATTTTAGGGCTAACGAAAGTGAAACTCATAGCAAAAGACAGAACACAGGGAGCTGCTGCTGAGATTTCTCCATCTAGCCACAAAGTCTGCAACAATCTTATTTTCTCAATTCCAAGTCTTTACCTGAAGAGAGACTGACAGCCATACTAAACTCTGTCTGTCTAGATGAGGAACTGACAAGAAAAAAAAAGGTGTTTTTAAAAAAGGAATTAACATCATCTGAAACACCACTTAGCACTTAGTATAGATACAGTTTAATACACCAGCATGAGCTAACATGATCAGCTAATATGATTTAAAAATTTTTTGCTATATTACTAGCTGTGCCTCCAATTTGAAAAAAATATTTTATTGCATCAGAGGCTAATGGAGTTCACAGAATGAACAACTAGCCTGTGGAACTCATTGCCCCAAGACAACACTGAGGCCAACAGCTTAGCAAGATTGAAAGAGTTATAATATTAAAAAACTAAATGTATGGAAGGGATATGAAATTGTGCTTCAGGGCATAAGTCAACCTTTAACTAATGGGGACTGGGAAGAAATTTGTCCTGTGGGCAAGCTATTCCACAACTCCCCATATTAGGGTTTTCTTTGAACTTTCTTCTGAAGTATCTCGTACCAGCCAATCAGAGCCAGGATACTGGACTAGACGGACCACTGATCTGATCTAGCATGATCATGTCTGCGTTAAGAGTTAAGGCAGGAAACTTGCTCGACAGTTGTTGGGAGCCAAAAGGGGTCCAACCCTCAAACAACTTTAGTAAAGTTATTCAAACTTGGCTGGCCTAAGAAAGCTCACCAGATATTTTGCAGTCCCAATCTACAAGTTTACACTGTGCATTCATTGAAGATATTTATTAGCATTTATTAGATGGAAAACCATAGGAGAAAGCAAGATTCAATACCTTTCTTGTGAAACTCTAACATGGAACCAACCTTGTTACAAAAATAAAGAGCAAAGAGGAAAAAATTGCTGTCTTAAACAATGTGGCTCAATATTCTACAGCCATGTAAAATGCAATGATTTGATTACATGCTTTACATCATTACACGCCAACGGCTGGCAGCAGCAATTCAGCCTTGCTTTTTTCTCCGATTTTGTTTTCATAGCTCCCATGGAAACTACTATAACAGATTAAAGTAGGTAGGTCTTGAGAGTAAGCTACTAAACTAACAGAAGAAAAATCCAGTGCACCACCCAACTTTGTGAAATGCTGAGATGCATTTACATACCTGCGGGCCTAATCCTGCCAGCTTTACTCATGCTGAGAAATACCTTACCTACTGAGTAATAGTAATACCCAGCTTCTATATTGTGTCATCATCTCTAGATCTCAGAGTGCTTTACAAAGGAAGGTGAATATCATTACCTCGGGTTTATGAATTGGGACGCAAAGTGACTCTCCCAGTGGAACATGAGTCGGTAGCAAAGTAGGGAACAGAATCCTCAGGTTTCCTAACTCACAGCCCACTGAACCACGCTGTCCCCTGTGTGAGTTCAGTGACACTACTTCCACAGTAAAGGAACTTTCTCCAACATGCGACAGGGTGACAGAATTGGGCCCTAAATGAAAAGTTCCTGGAATGGGCTGATACACAAGAAACCCTGTATCTCACTGCTTCTCATGCCAGCTTTAAGAGGGGTACCTGAATAGCTGTTTCACATTCCTTGCCCATATGCCTGACTCCTCAGCAGGAGGCAGCAGAATAATGTAGTTTCCATTCCTGTGGATCCCTGGCCTTTCTGATGAGACTGCCAACAAGGGTGCTGATTATGATGGTGATTTTTTTTTTTTAAATGCTGAGGACACCTCTGGACTGACGCCGAACCCATTTCACAGGAGAGGCCATTAATGAAGGATAGCTATGGTAGAGTCCTGAGAGTCCAGAGGATAGTTTGTTGCAGGGCAGCAGCACTGTGGCTGCTCAGGATTCTAACAGGTCAATTCTTACACTAAATAAATGGTGAGTTTGGGGAGTGGGAGGAGAGACCATGAAGGAAAGGGGGAACGGACACACAGAGGAAAACCTCAGTCTCCCCAGTTCCCAAGAAAAAAGCCTGAACCACCTAGCTCCTCTCAAGAGAGTGTGTGCGGAGAGAGGGAAGCACTGGAGGAAAGGAGGTTGACTGTCGTTGGATAAGGTCTCCATGTGTTCTGGCTACTAAGCTGAACTCCCATTCCCTTGAGAGCTTTGCAATCCGAGATATCCAAATTAAAGTCACCTATAATTCTCCAGGATGTGGAAATATCTGCCCCAGCCCAGCTCAGGGCCGCTCTAAAAGTTCTCTCAGGAAAATATTTTGAAACTATGTTATACTTGTAACCTTTGTAAAAAATCTTCCCTATTACAAGCATGAAGAAGTACTGACGAATTCTTTTAAAGTGACCTTTGTATGTAAATGAAACCATCTTGCTCATACAAACATTAATACTGGGGAAAGCCTCATTTATGATGCAAGGAGTCAAAACACAGGGAGCATTATATGATCTATAGCATAGTCTTGTGAGAAAGGCACCATACTTGTACATAGTATTTCAGGAAGGAGTATCCACAAGTAAAGAATATCTTTGTACTTAACTCTTTAGGCTAACAGGTGCAAATACTCCGGTATTAATACATCAGATGGTGTGGGGGTGCTGCCAAACTCATTTCTCTCTCCACAGTAGCATTTCAGTTGCTGTATTAAGCCACATATTACTTGCATTACCTTCAGCTTCTACAACACTAACCTCTCACACAGTTTCTCTCAACTCACTGAGCCCTATTCACAAATCATCTCACCTTCATTTAGCATATCTAAACCACTCTATCAATGGAATTTTATATTTTACCAATGCAGAAAGCACATACAAAAATCTCATACTAAAAAGAAAGACAAAAACAAGATCAGCTTCCTTCAAAATGCTTTTGTTTCCATTTTCACTTTTAAGTGCCCATAGCATGAAAACCAAATTCAAAGCCATCCAACCTCAACACAAAGAGACAGACCCGCAGAAGTTAAGTTGCTACACAAAATAGCTTCAAGACACCATACACATAAACACATTGCTATCATAAAATGAAAAATATAAATTCATTGTTCTTTTGGAAGTGCAGATAATCTTTCATGACAAATATAATGAAAATGTTATTAATAAATTCGATTTGAGAAGGTGTCACCAAAAATATCTCCTCCTCCCACTTCACTGCAACCTCCAAAATTAAAATTACATACATTTTTCATACGAAAGAGTCCTATTCCAATGAAGTCAGCAGAAGGTTGCTCATCAACTTTAGTGGGTTTTGGACTCGGGCCTAATTGCCTTCCCTGTTACAAAAACTTGTGGTAGTTTTTTCCCCCACCTCTTGTTTGCACTGAATTATCTGCTGAATAAATGGAATGTATCAGGGATCGAGTGGATATTAAATGTTTGTAGTATCACATGGATGTACTCAGGGGGAGAGGTTGTGGGTGTCGGGCCCCCTAGCTGAGCTCTAGGGGTGGAGTGGGGAAAGGGCAAAGAAACAAACTGAATTATCATAGGGGTTTCTTTAACTCTCTACTCCTGGGGCAATTCTTGTATGTCTATATTGTTAGAGACATACTTGCTGACAGGTATTTTGAGATAAATTACTAAAATAATAGAAACGGGCCTGATTATGTAGTGTTATTTTGACAACTAAAATTTGCAGAATTTTAAAATATTGTGTGCAGAATTTTTATTTTTTTGGTGTAGAATTCCCCCCAGGAGTATCAAGTTGTAAGTTCTCTCATTTTTATTAGTTCATGGTACTGTACAAAGTGAGCCTTGTGGGCTGTCTATTGGTTACAGCCGATGAAAGAGTTAGGACTGTTGGGATCTATTCCTGACTCAGGAACTGACTCCCAGGGTAAACATGGGCAAGTCACTCATCCTCTCTGTGTCTTGGTTTTATGTACCTGGATTATGGGTCTAAATGCCTGCCACAGTGTACTTTATTAAAAAAAATCTGTACATTTCTTTGAGGTCCTTGGATGACAGGGGTTATTAGTCTGAATGCTGCCATTGCAACCACCTAGAGGCTTTTTAACAGTAGCTGCGATGGAGCAGTCACAACTTCTAGGAGTACTACGGTGCTGTATTTCTAAGAAATACTTTACTTTGGTGGAGTGACATATTTACACTGATATCCTTCCCCATTCAAAACAGAACATTAAAAAAAATTTAATGGGCGCTTACAGAAGCGGCACTTTTTACAGCAGTAGAAGCAGCTCACGGTATCACAAATTTATATTTTAAGTAAAATCAAGATTAGTTCCTTGCTCTTGGAGGGCTCTCGTTTCCCTTCCCATGATGCTCAGTGAGCACGAGAGATTATCAAGCTATAAACAGGCTTGTGCCCAATGGCCTATAGATTACACTCTTATTACCTTAGACGTTCCCAAGAGGCCAGATTCCTTCAGCATGAGTACAAAAAAAAAAAAAGCAACGTACAAAAAAGGTAAGGCTTCAGTGAAACCTTTTATTTGTGGGGGGAGAGAAAGGGAGCAAGCCAAGCAGGGAAAGAGGCTCCTGTAACCAAAAGGAACCATTCGTTCCCTTCCTCTCCTGCTCCCCAAGGGCAGGAGGGAAAATTTGATCAGTTATCAGAAGGCAGGAGATAGGAAGAGAGATTGGAATTTTTCCATTCAATTTAGGGCATTTTAAAACTATTTCAAGAATGTTTTTAGCTCTCAGACAATATATCTGCTCATCCAGTCCAGCGCTGAACAGAAATAGACACATGCTCTCCTATTATGCTTGAGGATTAGAGTAATGCAATGAGAAGGTGTTAAGACTCTGCCATAATGTTTGACTTGGTGACACCACCACAAATGATACCAAGGTTTGGGAATCATGTCAGGATTCATCATGGAGGTAACATGCTTGGGCCAGCTCACATGTTGCTTGGAAAAAGAGAATACCTCCCATATATATATATATGAACTTATAATAGATTTTGCTCTGCTACTTCCCAGCCAATAATCATCATGATCATAATAGTGATCTTTGTTCTGAAAGATGCTCATTCAGAGAGATACTAGTATGGAAACACGAACCAACCAAAGTGGAGCCAAGTTCACTTATTTTTCTGTTTCTCTCATGTAATTTATATTTGCCAGACTTAAATCAGGAAAATCGTCAGGCAGAGAAATTATTTTCAAGCTTCTAATAACACACACAAGTATATCTGGCAGCCCATCTTGAACAGCCATAAGTTAGAACAAAATTAAATAGATATAAAGAACTGTAGTATTCCCTAATCAAAGCCTGTTCTTCTCTCCCAGTTCGGTAGCCTATTGATATAAACAAATCATTCCCTCAGTCAGACTCCCACCACACTGCACTCACACAAGTCACAGTCTTAGAAATGATGTATTTTCAAGCTGCTCCCTGAGACTAACTCATACCACGATAGAGCGATCATTACCACACCACATCACAAAACTGTATGCCCACATCACAGTTGTAACACTGAGTCCAAAAAGGCCCATGCTATGATGGAACATTGTAACATTTGATATTTTGGGACCTGCTGCACATTTCAGGCTCATCACCAAAATGGTAGGATGACCCTGGAAATCTTGTGACAAGTAGCAACGCTACAAAAACCACACACACTGTTACAAACTGTAGGTGTGGATTGTTAAACCTGAATATGTACTTAACAAGATCACCCGGCACTGCTCATCAGTCTACCTACATGTCTCAGGAGTCTGCAACCTTCGCACCCGTTGTTCTCACGGTCATCACAAACTCAACTGTATATATTTCTGATAATCAAATCCGTCACTGCTATTAACTGTCTCTTCCTAACAACAGTGGTCCCCTCCCCCAGAGAGATATCCTCAGGGCAAGAGAATACCGTGATATCATCTGGAAGGAGGGTCCCAACTATGGGATTATTTTCCTCTGCTCCAGCTCAGTGTTGTTCTTCCTCAATACTTTCATCCTCTTCAAAAGCACAGAGGCTGTCGGACTGCGGGATGGGACTGGTCTACTGTGTCCCGGAAAGTCTCATTTATCTATCTCTCTGTCTCCCTTAGTTCCTCCCATTCAGCCACTCTGGTATCAAGAGCTGGTACTTGGTCTCCGAGGGCCATGAGTTGCTCGCACCGAATGCATACATGCCATCTGCTCACAAGGCAGATAATCGTACATGCTGTGTTCAGTGCAAAAAACTGGGTAGGCCCCACTTTGCTGCTTGACTTCTGCCCATATTATATTGATTATTGCAGGGTTTTGTTGTTCTTTGTTTGTATGTGGTTACTTTTCTTTGGGAGGCGTTACTGGCCCAAGTTTAGAGAATGATTATTAGGTGTATCTGGCTCTCACACTCCCTCTCAAAACTCCCCTGTTCGCTAGCTCCTGTCCTGTTTGCTAAGTGCTGTGGTTGCTTCAGAGCAGGCTTTTTAAACCCCTGTTTTCACTGAATTAGCCCCATCTCATCAAGGTATTCTAAAGTGGTTAGGGATGAAGTCCAAGGGCCAGATTCTCAGCTGGTGGAAACTAGTGTAGCTCCACTGAAGTCACTGCAGCCAGGCTCATTTACACCAGCCAAGGGTCTGGTCCAAGGCCTCACTCAGTCAAATATCCTTGCCACCCTTACCCCCACCCCCCCCAATGAACTTTTTATTTAACTTGTTCATGGCTAGAAAAAAAGAATTTGACATTTTTAATAAATATCACCAGCTTGGAAACTTTTGAAATATGGTTTTAAAAGGTTTTATCTGTTGAGATGTTTTAATATTGTATACCGAATCTGCAGCAGAAATATAAACCTTTATTCTGGATGGCAAAACATAGTAGTATTAACAAGTGACACATAATTTGATGCCCATTTAGAAAAGGCAAATCTTACACTCCTGTAAAATATTCCCCTAAAATTATGGCTAGCAAATTTAACATCATGCTTGCAGCTATATGCATTGTAATGTAGCTTACAGGTTCTTCTGTGCAGAGTATTTTTGTTAAAGTCTGAATTTCTGCTGAGGAAGAGACTGTAAAGGGAACCCCATAATGAGACAGAAGTACAATATTCCATTTGCATAAAGCTACTCCCTACTATCTTGCTGGGATGCTCTATAAGGACCATTGAAAAAGCAAATATGAATTCAGCTCATACAAAAACAGAGTTATCTTCTGCCCAGAATGTGTGTGTGGAACTGAAAATCCACAAGCCTAAAAAACAATTTAAATATTTCTTCTGAGCATCACACACTGTTCTTTAATACAATCACTGCTGTATATGACCGTAGGGCAAGAGTTCTATAATATAATTCTTTCTATAAAGCTCTTACATATTCCACAGGCTTGAAGGATTTGAGTACTACTGTTGGACAGCCACAGGAAGTGAGGTCAGTGTAGAGGCCTTCTTCCAGCACACAATGATTATCAGCAATTTCCCCTTGGTAAAACAGGAGCCAACTGAAAGAATAAACATAACAAAAAAATTTATCTGATGCAGTCAGTTATTAACAAGTTCTCTCAAGATCAAATATTTTCTAGGGGAATGAGAAATAAAACAAGGTTTGTTTGTTTTTTAAAGTGGTACTCTTAAAAAAAGTGAAACCAAAGATTGATTTGATTTTTTGCTTCTGCTGCTCTTCCACGTGGTATACAAATCTCAACCTGGACTTTAACAGGGGTTAATGGAATGCAGCTAGATTTATCCTATTGAGTCCCTGAAATTTTGAACAAGTCATAAGGGCAGATTCAAATCACAGCAACTGTGTGATTTTCCCATAGGAAAGCAAAAGCATTAAGTTCCCTTCCATCAGAAAGATGAGAGTTATCAAAGCAGGTTGCAAGAGAGTAGGTATAGGACAATATGGAGTGTGATAGTAATGCACTGGACACATTTGATTATTTGAAATTTAATGAAGGTCAAAAAGTGCTCTCAAACTACTTTAAATGGTGATGGGTAAAACACCACACTTACCATCCCCGAAGAACCTTAAAAGAACATGGTATGAATGATGTAAAATCAGAAACTTCTGTTGTGAAATCTACACATGCTCCTTGGAAATGTGTGTTACTGAAAGCTTTGAGCTACAAGAACAACAACAACAAAAATATGATGACTAGAAAGAAAATATACTCAATATCATCACTATAAGTAGAGCAAACTGCAGGCACAGGGAAATATCAATGCAAATTTACAGAAGTACTGATGCAAATCTAATGGACTCCCAAGAGAAGAAATGTCTTAAATTTCTATAGCGCCTTTTCTCTTAAAAGGTCCCCAAGCATTTTATGAGCTATGGGCAGTCCTTAACTGAGGCAGATCTCCTATTGATATCAATGGCAGTGGTAGAAAGTATATATTCATTTTATGGTAACAGGAGTGTTTCCAGAGAAAGCACAATGATAGGACTGAAAAATCTGGCCTTAAACACACAGCACCACTCATATGCAGCCAGATTTTGGGTACAGGTCAGCAACCAATTGAAGCACAACAAGAAGGGGAAAGGAAATACTGGTAAAAAGATACTAAGGCAGTACATTAAAAAAAAGTGCCCTGGAATTTAAAAAACTTGCACAAGAATTTCTGGTAGGACTCGCTGTGTCAGGAGTGTTTGTATTCCAACCCAACAAGTTTGCACACACAGATATCCTTAGCAAAGAGTTATGGAGCCATTTAGAACTACATCCTGCCCAGGAAGTGTGTGTCGATCTCTCCATCAACAGGGAGTTCTGCTTTAAAAGAAGTTAAAAACAAAATCTACAGCAGAATACAGCCCATGGTCTACAATGGGGGAAGAAGCTAAGAATTCTGTGCCCCTCAGGTATTATTTGTTCCTGGATAACGGATCACTTTAGGTGGCCACTGATGTGCTGAAATCTATTGAGCAAGAGCAATACAACTAAAAATTAAGGAAAAAAGATGAAGAAATCTGGTTCGCATTTCTACCATTGTTTTTGACAAGAGGGTTCAGATGTCATTTAGTCATGTACTTTATTCCCTTAACCCACTGCAGGATGTATTTTCTAATGCTATGCCTAATCTCCTGGTAAATGAATGACACAATGGCTTCTGCAATTAGAACCTTGACCCCATGATACGCAGAGCGCCACTTTGCAAGGCTCTGAGCTCTCAAGTACCACTGCAAACAGTGGGAGCTGAAGACACCTTGTAGGATCAGGCAGTATACTTTTCCAGCTACTAGTGTAGGCCTCAGTAATACGAGGCTGAAGAGAGAGTTTGTTAGGGACCCAAAAATTCATTAGAAAAGTACTGCTCGGAGTGTCTTATTGATACTGAATGGCTTGAATACATACAAATAGGCAAATAGTAGATTATTTGTTGTGCAGCGCCATTCAAAATTGGACATTTACCATCTGAATTAGTTGAATTTACCATGGCATTTCCCATTTTAAGATTAGGGAATCCTTGGTAAATACTGACCATTGATTTTTAATGGAACTCATCATACGTGTGAAATCTGACCACTACTTTAAAAACATCATTAGTTTCCAGAGTGCTAGTGCTATTTCATAATACACTTGAATCACATACTCCAAAAGGACACTCAGTCTTCTGATATATCCAAATTGTTTTGTAGGTTGCCTTTAGGAATACCTTAATTAAGACAGGGTGCAATGGATGGTACATTCTATCAGGTGATGTGACCAACTTTTATCAGGTGTTATGAAAATTGCCTGGTACTTCGAAGACTGAGGGAACTTCCTTATTTCTTATTTTATAACTGACTTCTGGTGCCACAAAACCACTTGTTTAGTTTCCTCTATAAGGGAGAATTTCACCCAAGCACACAAGCTCTAAGCAGGGGCCTCTATACCACTTCACCCTCCAAGAGATATATGGAGCAGAGAGCCCTGCATGGCCACCCTGTCCTGAGGCGAATTTCACACTAAAATATGACACAGCATTCTGTAACACAGAAGAAAAATGTTGTTGCTAGCGCTCCTCCCTCACTCATGCCCCAAAGTGGCCCCTCTCCCTGCCAAAGAAAAGAAATCCAATCTACAGAGACTGAGAAAAAGCCAAAACCACATATTAGAAAATGGTTTTATGGAAAAAGTCTTTTTTTTTTTTTTTTTTTTAAGAAACAATATATTTCTTGTTACAAAGAACAAGAAGGGCTTAATCTTGCCCTTATGTGACACACAACTGTGAACTGAAAAAGACAAGCCAGCTACATGGGCTGGATACATTGCTGGATACATTTGGAACTGAATTACTGAGCATAACATTGATATTTAGGCTACACTTACATTGCGCCTTTCATCCATAGATCTCAAAACACTTTACAGAGGAAGGTGACTATCATTTTCTCCATTTTTACCAATACAGAAAACTGAAGCACAAAGATGGAGCGATTTGGCCACGGTCAAACAGCAGCTCAGTGACAGAGTCAGGAACAGAACTCAGGTCTCCAGGTTCCTAGTTTAGTGCCTGACACTTCCTCCTTACAGCCTGTGCCCCAGGCTATGTGACAGCTTTAGAAAAACTGTGACAGGGAAGATTATGCAATGTATATTTTAAATAATAAACTGAGAAAAATGTTTTCCCAAAATAAATAGGAAGAAAACAGTTGAATGGAGAGATTTGATGGTTCTGATTTCAGAACAATTAGAGAAGAAATTGATCCATTAGTGATACCACTGCATTTGTACAGTCTGACCACAAATGCAGCTAGTTATAACTTAAAATATATTAAATCTGATGTGACACATTTAAAAGAGCCCTTTAGCTCCATTTCCTAAAAACTCAACAGGCAGTAAGTGGAAAGATACACAGTGCAAAGTTACCATAAATAATTATAGGGGTCTGCTAAAGTATTTGAGCAAGCCAACTGCCATAGGCAGATTAATGAAAGGAGCTTAGTTTTCCTTGGGAGAGTAAAGGAAAAAATATTGTTTTATTTTTAATGAATAGAGCTATTGTATTTTAAACCTGGAGACTTTAGTCTTACTTGGAACATGCATATAGTTTATGAAGGAGCCTGGCAAAGATGAAAAGACCAAGACCACTTATTGCAAGATTTCAAAATAGAACACTTAAGGTCAGCTGAAAGCAACAGCAAGTGACAAGGTTTCTCTCTTATAGAAAGAGAGTAGGATTTCCTTATTTTACTATCTATGCCTATAATACATAGGAAAAAATACAGAGAGCTATATTCCTACACTGAGAATTCAGACTTGTAAGATTCAGCATCCAGCTGTGTTAAGGATTCTCTGACTCTGGTGAGCCATCCTTAGCAACTGTTGCAAACATGAAAATTGTGATATTATCTTTAAACTAGAAGAGGAAAGGACAGATTTATTTTCTCAAATACTGTCTTCTACTTACCCTGACTCAGTAAGTAATCTTAACAAGTTTCCCACAACTCCTTACTCATAATAAAGTATGTTTGTTCCCTAAGGTAACTATGACAATTTGAACACAGCAGTGACATGCTCGCCTCTTTCCTTAGCTTCATCACAGAGGTTCTGTAACAACTCAAGATTGTTGAACTTTTTCCTGTGGCAAAAGTGACATCAGGGCAGCATGATATGGCATGCATATTTGTACACAGCAAGTGGTTTTTGTTTGTTTGTTTGTTTTTTAAAGAATTTTCTGATGTACGGGTGGATGGGATGGGATGGGAGGTAAGGTGAAAGGAAAGGAATTGCAAGGTTGAATCAATTGCAGATAGTCTCATTGCTGCTGATGGGTGAGACTCTTCCAAGATTTGGAGAAACATGCATATGTTTGTATGCTTATATTAACCATCTGAATCTCTCGGGTCTGCAAAACTGGTCTAAGACACTCACAGGAACAGCATTTGACATATTCTGAAGAAGAAGAGAGTTGAGGAAGGGGATAAAAAGTTATTAAAACTATCTGGAATCTCTGAAAAAAGTTTGGTTTGGTACCTGTTTCATTTTTCAATCAGTTATTTTATCTGAAAAGGTTTACCATGCCTTTTGGGTGAAAGTGTTTCGGATTCTTTGGATTTGGCTGCAAACAGCCACATGAATATATCTGGCAGGAAACCAGTGTTTAAGACTGAAGTAAATACACCATTTCTCTCTGTAGACAACAAACATTTCCTGCAAGCCTAAGTAAATCATAAACATTTTAGAACCTGAACATAGTTGGAGTAAAGAAAGGGTGCATTCAGGCTGTCCTAAGTAACGTAATATGTACATTTTCCATGTGTAGGTGTGTATAACACACAAGTATAAGCAATAAGGATACTGAAAATCCTATCTCGACAACAAAATACTTAAGATATCTTAAACTAGATTTTCAAGGTTTTGGGCTGTTTATTAAAACATGTATCTTTATATGTCATTTTCTAATGTTTTCTTTATTAAAAGTGACAGAAAGAGAGAGAGAAAAAGAACTCTACTGTTCATATCCCACTGCACTCCTCTTCCCCAAGGTACAGCATTAACAACTAATATTTCTTTGTAGGCAAAGAATGCCTAATGAAAGAAGGAGAGAAGTCAAACTAAATATAAGGGAATTGAGATATGCTCTGCTAGAAGAGAATCCCCAGCAGATAAGGATTCTGGATGAGCATGTGCATGTGGAGAGGTTTCTAAATTTAGAAAGATTACACGGAAGAATGTTATTATGGTTTTAACATAATCTTATAAAAATTCTGATAAAAAATGGAAACCCAAACTAAGCCACTCTGAAAACAAAAACATATTACAGTGAAATCTTCTTATAATGAAGCAATATTGTCATAGAATTTCACTAAAATTATGTTTAACTTTATATTAGGATTTGCTACAAATGGCTCTCCTTTATATTATTAAATCACTAGTGTGTGCTCAGTCAAACTTAGTGTGCGGGGGAGAGAAGCTGAGAGTGAGTTGGAAACAGCAGCTACAGCAAAGGTCATGTACTTTTGAAAGGAGTTAGCGAAACTGCCCTCATCATGCCATCACATAGGAAGTGTCAATACAAACTGCAGAGTTGCCAAAATAGAATATATTTTTAAAAAAAGCACTGAAGGAAAACAAATGACAGACAGCTAATTGTGTGTGGACTTGTGAATAGTTTTCAGCAGTTCAAGTTTCACAATTCTGCACTTCAGATATTAAGAAGTTACAGTAACAAAGTGGGACGTATTAATTACAATGCAAAGACAATATCCCATGTAGAAAAAGGTAAATGAGTGTGACAGTGAATTTCCAGAAAGGCAGAGAGACTGAAAGGAAGAACATGAAAAGAAATGGTGATACAGATCCAAAGTGATCCCAAGCCTATTAAGCAGATGGTACTATGGGGACACAATAAAAAAGGGTGTAAACAGGACCACCACAATGAATGAGATTCTTGGCTAACTTAGCCTCTGTGTCTCTACTGGTTTCCTCAAGTAAGAGGTGGCTTTGTCACTGTACAGTAGTGAAGATCTTATCTGAGACAGCGGGGGGAAATTCAACATAAAGCATGTGTGCTTAATAATATGCAATTTACCCCTAGAAATGGCATTATAAGATGTGAACATACCAAATGTGGAGGCTCATTCTTTCCAAGTGGTTCCTGCATATTAAAAAAATATAAATAATATAAACATTACAATTATTTTTAACAGGCGGTCAAATCCCTTAAAGAACTTTTTCAATTTTTTTTTTTAGGAATTCTGGGGCTGAAATTCTTTAATAGGCATTGCACTCCTGGCACATTTCCCTCCCCACATCTCTACGAAATTAGGGGCATACTGGCTCATGGTTGCCTCTCTGTTAGCTTAGGCCTTGTCCACACATTAAACTTGCACCAATATAATTAACTGCTTAGAAACCCATTTACAGAGTCAGAGCAACCCCTTTGTGTAGACACTCAAACTGGTTTAAAAGTGGTTTGGTTTATACCAATTCCTTATCAAGAGATAATGTGAGAGAATGGGAGGGAGGACCTTCTCTCTCCCTCACTGTCACTACCCTGCAATGCACCTGTCATTTCCATTCAAGAAAGGTTAAACAAGTTCAGTTTCCTTTCTAGCTTTCCGAGTTGTGGATGCAGTGTCATTTATTATATTGGTGGTTGGGTTTGTTTGTTTATTGTATAGTAGGGCTGTAGGAGTCTTGGAATTAATCTATCTGGGCAAGCTGCCTTTTTATTTTTCTGGATTGAAATAGAAAAAAAAGAAGAAAACAATAAGTTATAGCTCAGTTTTAGCAGACAGTAATAAGAAAGTTAAAGGACTAAAATAGACGACAAGTCATCAGTAAGGTGATAGGCCTGTTTTGTGGTAAATTAGGTTTTTAGGGCCAATATGTTCCATTTGTGGACATAACTTGCTAAATTCTCCTTGTGGAGTTTTCCCAGCATTTACTTGTTGGGAGCTGGATTGATACAGAGTTTGCACTGCAGAATAAATGGGAAATTCAGTCCCCATAATTAGCAGTTTCCTTGAATTCTGTGAGGATCTTTTCTTTTCTTCTAACCTTTCATCAATTCAATAGACAAGTTAGCTTTATTACTTAGCCTGCACAATAAAATCATTGTATCACCAGAGTTTTGAATTCTTGCTGCTTTTTTATTTTTCTTTTTGATGAATTAACGGTAACTCACCAACTTAATGGGACGAATTGACATGATGGTTTCACTGGATCCTCCCCAGTCTAAAAAGCATTTATATTTTCCTTTTTCCAGTATATACTGTTCTCCACAGAAATATTTCTGCTGATATGCAACCCACCTGAGGAGTGACACACAAGAAATGAACTGTGATACACAATCTTATTTTTCAATATGGCACTACAAAAAGTTATCAGTAAGTTAACCTTAAATAGCAAAATTTCCAGAAGGTTTTTAAATACTTTACCTGTCCACTTGATATGAAATTAAACAGACTGTAAAACATGTCTTGTGGTAACAGGCACATGAGTCACAAACCCGGCACACTTCTGATTTTCTATTTTTTATTTGTCTACACAAATATACTTGACAAATCCTTGCATCATTAGATCTCTCTCTCCCTTCTCAGATAATTTCTCAGCATGAAATAAAAGATTGCTTGGAAGCCAAGAGGCTAGATATTCAACTGTCAAATACCTGAGTCCCTCTCTGCTCCCTCAAGCTTTACCTTCCCACCTAGCTCCCAGACAGGGCTCCCTTCAAACTCTTCCAGTCAGATTACTCTAAGGAGAAAAGGGAAGCAAGTGAGGAAGCATTGGCAGGAAGAGATAAAGGGACTCTTGGAATGATTGGTAATTCGTTTGTGTTTCTTCCCCTTGCATTTGATTACCAAATCCAAGGCAAACAGAAAATGTTTATAGTGGACACAAGAAAGAGTGAGAGCATGCACACGTTACTGACCATGTTCACTTTTACAGAGTCTGTGTAATTCTTTATACTGTGTCCCCCTCGCCCCCAAGAAACTTACTTCAGTGTTTTATATTTAAAAAAGCTGAAAGTTACTGCCACAACCCAGCAAATAAGTAACCTGAAAAGGAACCAGATAAAACACTTTAAACCGAACTAAATAAGCTTCAAACTGCCATGAGATGGCTGAAACCATACAAATGGCTGATGAACCTCAGAGGAACTGTCCTCACCTGAAGAAAGAGTAATTACAACATAGGACTCAAGGAAGGAGAGGAAATACAGGGGGAAATTGGAGGAGTCTTTGCCTAAGACAGGAGGGGAGGCATAGTGAATAAAATATAACTTATGAAAAATAAATAAAAAGAATCATTTCCAAAGAATTTGTAAACAAACAGGATACAAACTATGGGCCCAATCTACTCTGTTCTATTCAGGTCTTTATATAGGCCTCATCACCACAGTATTTAAGTGTCGTCCACAGCAGTGCATTAAGTAGCAAGCTAAATGTGACTTCATCTTTCTCTTTGCCCAGGGGAAACTGAGTGGCGGTTTTCAAAATTCAGTTTACTATAATATATGTACAGTATCCTATGAATTTCTCTTACCAAAAGCGAAATCAAAGAAATGCGCATTGCATTTGAAGTGGAAGGTGGTGAGGCTTTTGATGCTTCTTAGCAATCTGCCAGACTTCCTTAGCAAGATTTGTGGTGGTTCTTAGCAATTCTGCAACCCTAACTAATTCAAATTAGTCACAATGAAGTAATACTAGTCAAGGATGCAGAATCAGGCCCTACATCTGTGAAATGCGGTCATGTTATTGTGTTACTATCACTATCAACTGCAGTGCTGACAAGGACCGCGAGCGCTTTAACAATATTTGGAATCCAACAATACAGTCTATTTAACAGTCTTCATAGGTGGCTGTTGAATGGTGTGACACATGCTTTTTTTCTAAACACATTACCTCTGCAGCTAATCCTGCTGGAGATCCTGTCATAGTTCTACAATTAGATCCATGAAGACAGACCCCTGAACCCATGCCGAGCACCACTAAAGTCAATGGGCTCCATGCAGATACAGGGATGTGCCTATCTGGATTCCACTGTGGGACTGTGGCTCTAGCTGGCCTGCAGAGAGAGAGACCAGTAGCACAAACTGAACCCACATAAACTATCGGGCTTGTCCAGATTCTTATTGGTGTATTGATGTAATAACAGGGAGCATTCAAAGTGGCGAGGTTCTAAGAGATCCCTGAAGTTCAGGACCCACAAGCCAAACAAACAAAACCCTCTGCAACAATGCAGAGCAGAATATCAAGATACATAGGAGACAATTTGACATTTTCTATCATCTAAGAAAACACAAAGATTGTTCCCTTGGCCCCCAAATGCTTATCTTTCTTATCTTATCAATCATTTGAAGTACATCATGACAAATAAGAAATCTGAAAACACCATGCACAGGCAAATCATTTAATAACTGGATTCAAAGAGCATCTCATACAGGTTTGCAGTAGACTTACACTCCACTTTTCACATGAATTGATCTCATCTCCTGGCCAAACCCAGCCTGCTCCAAATCAGGAATATCTTGATTGACCATGACGTTTCCATCTTCTTCATCTGACTCAAAAAGCATGACGGATGACTCAAGGAAATCCTAAAATGCAATGCTGAAAGTTAGGATAAATACCGTAACAGTTTAGCAGCAGCTTATTACATACAATCTAACAAAGGATTCTGTGGGACTGTTCACAATGCGAGTACAACTATGTGCAAACAGGCCGGCCACATTTAGGGACATTCATGTTCAATGATGTTGTTCTAATGCTAGCATGGATGAGGCAAGCTGAATCTATAACCACATTAGAGGGAAGAATTGTAGCCTAGGAATAACATTTTCAAAAGCACTTAAGTTATTCCAAGGCATTCAGTTAGGGGCTTGTCTACACTACATGTGCTACAGTTGCACAGCTATGGCATCGCAGCTGTGCCGTTGTAGTGCCATAGTGTAGACACCTGCTACATTGATAAGAAGGGGGTTTTCTGTCACCGTAGTAAAACCCCCTCAAGAAGCGATAGCTAGAGCGATGGTAGGCCTAAGTCTCTCAGGGGTGTACATTTTTCACAGCCCTGCGCAATGTAGCTAGGTCAACCTAAGTTTTAGATGTAGACCAGGCCTTAGGCATGCCAAGTGAGGCTCCCTTCTGAAAAGGGATTTAAGCACTAAGGAACTCAAGGATCTTCCCCGTGCTTTCACAGAAAGGAAGACTGAGATACCTCTCTAGCACCACCCTTCCTTTGAATGGAGGAGTCTTTGGGTTCTAGGTTGCATGCATGGGATGCAACGCTGGGATGCAGCAACGCAAGGAATCAACTCTGATGTAACAATAATCTGGGGAAAAGATTTGGCTATGGGAACCTGGGTGAAGATTCCTCCCCTTTCATTCCTCCTGCAATTTTTTTTTTTTTTTTTTTAATAGGGCTGGATGAAAAGGCCCTATATTTTAAAAACTAATATATTCCCTTTGCCATGTTATTAACACAGTTCTAGATTATTCAGTCAAACTCAGTTTTAAAAGTCCTTTTTATTTTTAACCTAGTTAGCCAGTTCAATTATTTTGTAATCCACTCTTTGCTTGGACAGTGAAAAATTACCAGCTGATTTCACCTTTTTTGTTTGCTTGTTTAAATCCTAACCAAAAAAACTAATGTAAAGTTAAAAATTAAATTTTATCACATCTGTGAGGTTAGATTTTTTTTTAAATTTTTTTTTAAAAAAAGGTAAAACTTTCTGATCCTCATTTTTAAACACAAACTAAATTCTGGACCTAACCTACTTTACAGTGTTTCCCTAATATTCACTTGTGTTATAGTGAAGAAACCTTGTTTCAGTTACAAGGAGATCAAGCAACTTGTGTGGCTGATGGAGATCTCAGATACACCAGTACAATATCACTGAAATTATTATTAAAATATTTATATTATGGTAGCATCCAGAGGCCCTGGATCAGGACCAGTTGCAAGAGGTGCTGTACAAACAGAGCTAGACAAATACCTATCTCATAAAGCTTTCAAACTAAGGCCCTGATGATGCAGCCAGGTATGTGTAGACAGACCCTTGCACTCCTCAGGAGCCCCAGTGCCTGCAATGAGATTCTGCCTGGATGAATAATTCATGACAAGGACCTATTGCAAGATCAGGGCTTAATGTGGCTAAACACGACTACACTGATTACAGCAAACTTACAAGTGACAAAGTAAATACTGGAGTATAATTGTTTTATTTTTTTAACAGTTGCAGTGACTACAGGTGTAAATTATATATGAAATTTGCATATGTTTTTTTGAAAGTTAGACTCTGTAAATCCAATATAAACAGGCAGTGTTTTGTTTTAAGATTACTTAAAAAAACCAAAAACCCTAAATGTTTTGTTCAGTGAATTTAGTGCTTGTGAAAAGTAACTGGATTAACAGTCCTGGAACAGAAATACTTTAGCCAAGCTTCTGAAAAAGCAGTCAAACTGCACCAAGTATTTCCCACTGAACCAGTTAAAGCTGGTCAAATTTTGCACCTGAACTATTGTCTTTTACTTTTTTTAATGTCTTGAAGTATCCTTTTACTAAAACCAAAACTATGCATTTCTGTTAGAGATACATGAAGTGTTTTTTCCTAAAACTTTCATTGCAGACTCTCTCTCTCTCTCTCATTTTTTTTTTTTTATTAAAGACTGCCCAGTTCCTAAAACACTGGTCATACACTAGAACAGGGGTAGGCAACCTATGGCACGTGTGCCAAAGGCAGTACATGAGCTTATTTTCAGTGGCACTCACACTGCCCAGGTCCTGGCCACCGGTCTGGGAGGCTCTGCATTTTAATTTAATTTTAAATTAAGCTTCTTAAACATTTAAGAAACTTTATTTACTTTACATACAACAATAATTTAGTTATATATTATAGACTTATAGAAAGCGACCTTCTAAAAGCATTAAAATGTATTACCGGCACGTGAAACCTTAAATCACAGTGAATAAATGAAGACTTGGCACACCACTTCTGAAAGGTTGCCGACCCTTGCACTAAAAACTGCATTTTACCTGTAACTTCTACCTAGAATTCTGCCCTGATGGCTAGAAGAGTGAATAAGAGGCAACATGAAACTGAAAAGTAGTTTAAAAAAGATTTACAAGGCAGAGAAAAAGGTAAATATTCTACACACGAAGAAAACATTATTGAAGGAACCAGGAAATTAGAATGTTCTTCTCTCTCTTGATAAATTGCTTTTGTATCCTTGTTCATTCTCTCCCTATGACAGTCCTTGATACTAGTGTATCAAATGCGGATGCTGATAATGTAGCTGCCGGACATTTGAAAATTTAATTCTGCAGCAAGACCCTTCGTGTCTGTCAAAAGACTCATACCTTCCACCTTAGATCTGATGATAGTTCATGTTATGTAGTAGTAGATGTTTCGAGTGGACATAAAAGCTGAACTAGTCTCAGAAGCGTGTGCCCATGTCCATTAACATCTTTGATCTTTGCCAGATGGGGTACTTAAACAATCCCTCCTCAGTAGGTGCTGAAGGAACCATTCTGATCTTTGAGTGAATATATTCAGCCATAACAAACTCTCCGTATGGGTTGTCTTAGCACATCTTGCAAATGCTCTTTGGATTAATTTGACAATTAATTTTCAGAGTTTCTAACAGAAATGGACTCTCTTTAGGAAACAGAGAATTTAAGATGCACACATTAGGTTAATTATAAAAACAAAAATAGCCTAGTCAAAAAACTGATTATCCACCAGGATTTTACATCATGCGGATTAGCAGTGAGGGATGATCATATAGCAATCTGGAAAGGACACTTTTTCTTTAGCTAAAAGGAAAACAAAATAGGTGTTCAGAGAAATACTAATCAAGGTTATATAAAAAAGGACCCTGGAGGGTTGCAGTTTGTTCTTGTTAGAGGGCAAGGGGAAGAATTGAACACCTTCCGCATGCCACTGAACACAATTCTCAGCGGTCCTCTCCACACAAGTACAGAGGGAGGGTTTGCCAGTGTTTAAAAGGAGGGATGGCCAGTTTGTCTGCAAATTACACAGATTCAGTGGCCAAACCAGAGCCTTCAGAAGTAACCACAGAGAAGATAATTTTAGATACTAATAAAAATAAAGATAACATAAAATATGGATATTTAGAGTCTTGTTAAATTCTGAGCAATGAATTACGCTATTTAGATATTCATCAATGACACACACACACCCTAACTCTTTTAGGATTAGAAACACTTAGATACCTGTTTTAGCACTGAAAAAATTTTAACTTTCAACTCTCTGAATGGCACCATTTACGTACTCTCATCAGACTCCCCTCCAGACTAGGCAGACTACAGGCCTCTCTCTACATGAGATTTCTTCCTGAGTTTTAGAGTAACGTTCCAAAACTTTTTCCGCCATGCCCACTATCTGTAATGAAACCTGTCCATGCTCCCCCTCCCCGAGGAACCGCGCTCAGGAGCAGCTGTCGGGAGCAGGCCGTGGTCAGGGCAGGAATGGGGCTGTGGTTGGGGGGCCAGCACCAGGAATGGAGCCGTAGCTGGGACTGGGAGCAGGGCTGGGAGAAGAGCTGAGGTCACAGCCAGGGCTGGAAGCCAGGCGCCAAGGATGGGGCTGGCAGCCAGGGGCCGGGGCTCAAGCTGTAGTTGGGTTGGAGTGGAGCTGGGGGCAGGGTTGGGTGGCGTTCCCTCCCTGCCTGCCATAGGGGCTGGCCTGGGCACCACCAAACATTCCTCCATGCCCCCATATGAGGACATTCCCCACAGTTTGGGGACCACTGTTTTAGAGGGTGTTGTGACTGAAAAGCATGTCAGTATATATTTTTCCATTAATCTGAAAGCAAACAGTGTACGAGTGTTAAAAATAACAGAGTCCAAAGCGATAGATCAGTGGTTTGCATATTGGCCTGCTAAACGCAGAGTTGTGAGTTCAATCCTTGAGGGGACCATTTAGGGAACTGGGGTAAAAATCTGTCTGGGGATTGGTCCTGCTTTGAGCAGAGGGTTGGACCAGATGACCTCCTGAGGTCCCTTCCAACCCTGATATTCTATGATTTTTAAAAGAGTGTCCCACAGTTGTTACCGATATTTTAAATAAAACAAACAACGAACCCTTTAATTATAGGGCTAACATCGCTGATTGGATGGCTTTTTAATAGACAATAGCTTAAGATCTAGATCTTCCAAGACACAGAAATGAAAAGATTAAATAGCTTTATTTGCAGCAGACTACATCTCCTACTGTGATTGCTGGAGTCAAATGAACTCAAGAAACAGTGTTCTCAGACAGAACATCTTAATTTTTCCCCATCTAGCTCTGGTACCTATACGCCCCTCCCCCCCACTACTGTAGTGTCTGAATGTCTCACACTCTTTACCATAACTATCTTCACGGCACTCCTGTGAAGTAGAGCAGGGCTATTATCCCCATTGTACAGACTTGAGGCTGAGTGACTGGTACAAGGTCACAAAGGAAGTCTGTGGCAGGGTAGAGAATCGAACCTGGATATCTCAAACCTTAGGCTTGCGATCCAAACTATTGGTTGAATCAAATTGCAAGGCATTAGTGGCATTAGTCATTTTATTCTGATCATATAATTTTTACAGTTAGCATTGTCTTTCTTTTTCTAGCTACATATATTGTACAATACATTATTAATTGAGAGCTCCACGGTACAACAGCTAGATACTCTGAAGACATCAGTTTTACTGACCTAAACATGCTAGATGTTTTAGGTTTGATTCAAGAAAATTAAATCAGGATGCATGTAAATCCATTCCTATTCAGCCAAGCATCTAAATATATGCTTAACTTTAAGTATGAACAATGGGACTTAAATCTATGATTAAGTGCTTTGCTGAATTAAGGTCTTAAAGAGGACAGTTTTAACTGTTGAAAAGTATTCTGGATCTCATTTAGTTTTAAAAGATAAAGGCTGGGACTGATTAGAACTTGAAAGGGAGTCTATTAAGGAAAACAACAAACAGAAGAAAATGCATATTCTCACTAGGTTGTTTCTTAATAGCCTCAACATAAATCATTAGTGACTGAGGGAGAAGTATTTTTTTTTTTTTTTAAGTTCAATAAGAAACCCCATCACAAAGATATAGGAAACCACAGTTTTTGTGGTTTCGATCACACCAATTAATCACAAATTAGAAGGCTAATCCTTCAGCTATTCACTATTCTAGGTTCCTTTTCTAAATTCATTCTCTCCTTCATGCTTTGTATTTATTTTTATTCTTCCCAGAATGAATACATTTGCATTTTTGTTATAATTATTATCACAGCAGCAAGCTCATTCTAAGGGCCTATAATCAATAAACTGTAACTTTCCAGAAAAAAAGTATCTTTAGGATTGACAGTTCTTGTGTTTACTCCCAGTTTAAGCTTGGGTTTAAAAATTTTAAAAAGAGAGAATGTAATAAATGCAGGCTGGGAGATTATCAGTCCTTCTTTTTGGTAAATACAGTATAAATCCAGGATGTTGCATAAATATTTTAACAAAAAATATTTTAATAAACCATTGAGAAGTCGACAGAAAAACCCTGAGGATCAAAGGGATTTCACACACATGCAGTGGGATTCCAGAGCAACACCACTGCTTTGGAGACTGTGTGGAGAACAGGTGACTCCATCCACAGATATCCACCATCTGCGGCCAGGCTCACCTAACCGTCCAGAGTGCTGTTTGACTCAACAGTCTGTGTATCTGCACACTCTGCACCTGTGGACAGATACCTCTCAGATGCAGCATTCACAGATGCCTTTGAAAAAAACAATGTCCTGCCCAAATTCATCACTATTCTTCATGCTGCAGTAAGAAAAGGAAATGGGACCTCCTGCCTACTTACTCTTGGGAACTCAGAGATATTTAAAATTAAGGCACAGACACAACAAAGTCCCAACTCCCTACTTCAAACTGAGCCCCTGAGAAATGGTGCCTTCCTTCCTACCTGAGCACTCCTTAAATTCAACCCTGCTGAAGTTTCTCCTCCCTGCATGCAGTTATGTGGAGATGCTTATCTTGTCACAAAGGTGAATATAAGCCTAGGAAAAATCAAATTCTCTTTGTGGCAACTTCAAAGATTACTCTAAATACAGTAGCATCAGTCTAAAGATCTGTCCACACGTGTAATACTCCTACAGCATTCCACATATATTTTGAATCTTTATATGTGCAACAAGAGAATTGCTAGGTAAATCTCCATTTCACAACCAGAAACAAAACACACAAAAGAGTAATGATAAAGAGGATTCAGAACAGCAACTTCCCTGGTAGAAAGATATATTTTCAAATAGTAAATGATTTGTGAATGCTTAAAGCTTTTCACACCTCAAAAGGTTTGCCACATAATTATGTTTAAATCAGTAATATTGTATCTCAGAATATAGCAACAGTTACACTTTTTTCTTATAAATATCCTACCTTTTCAAGTGTCCAAATATTGCTAAATAGATGCCTGAAGTGGGTATAGATTACAATACTTCATGCCTAAATCTAAAACAAAAAATTCCTAGAATTTCAGTGGTGAATATCAAACATTTTTCCTCTGGTATTTTTTTGGGGACCTTTCTTCAGAAAGCTGTAGATACACGGAAATGCAGGTTCTATCAATCCCAGCAAAACTAGCAGATCCTTCTTTGCAGGAGATGTCATTGCTCTAAAAAAAGTCCTATTTTCACATTACCTGTACAGTAATCACTACACTTGTTATATGATAGACCTGTTGAGTTGTGCCATCATTTTAACAAATGTTCCTGGCTCACGGGATACTGCATCGCAATATGTAATCTTAGAGTGGCCGCTCTTCAATTCTCAGAAGGAAACAGTCTTGTACAGCTGCTTACAATGCTTCTTTTTAAATTAAACAGAAGCATACTTGAACAAAGGAAGTGATAAAGATGTTCTAATCCCATGTCTTTCTAATCCATGAAGCATCCAAGATTTCTTCCAACATCAGACTGCGGTTCAGTTTTCACTGGCACTTCATTATCGTCCCTACTAACAACAACATCTTAGTTACAGAAATTTTCTCACTATGATAATTTTTAGGGCCAAAATCTTCTGGCACAAAATCACTCAGGCAGAGTGTAATACCATTGTAAGGCTTGAAACAGCTGTTGTATTGAGAAGCTATTTTATGTTAATAAAGAACTACTACACATACTCATAGGTAAAATCACATTTTTGCATTTATTCTAGTCTAAACAGCTGAAACAGCAACCTGCACCCTATGTAGTTTTGCATCATTGCCGAGAAAATTAGCAACTATAAACAAAAGCAAGATAGTGCAACACAGCACATGTTCAGAAGCACCATACTTTAAAAAAAAAAAAAGTGGCTAAGGCAGCACACAAAAGACATTCAGATACCACAGTGATGGGGCCAAACAAGGACAAAGATGCATTGTCTCACTCTTAAAAAGTGACATTTCTTGTATGGAGGGGTTTGGAAAATTCTGTAGCTGGGCAAGGAATTTTGTAATATTATACATTCTTTCCTTGAAGAAGGACCTCCTAGAACCTATATCATTCCTCACAAAACACTAATTTTCACTGTACAGATGGGAGTGCAGAAAAAAAGAAAAAAGGAAATTCTTCTGCAAGCATGTGGTTGGGTAGGAGAAGAGACAGGAAACAACGAAACATGAGGTGACCTCACAAAAATGAATGAAAAATAAGCTCTTTTGATCTATGAATTCATGCTTAACTTGCATCAAATGGAAAAAGAGAGTGACATAAGAAACAGACTAGCAAATCAGGAGTGGTACTTACAGCCTGTAGGAACCGAAAAGACAAGAGGGCACTGCTAATTCCCCCATATGAGTGCACATCTTCATAATCTCCCTCCTCCAACAGGTACTGACGGCCTTTATAGCATTCCTTTTCATAGGCAACCCATCTAAAGTAACCACAAGGAAAGAAAACAATTAGAAGAAAAAGTACAACAGCATCATATCAAGAATAAAAGGGGAAAAGAACATCATAAATTCCTGAGATAAATATCACAACCTCAGTTGAGGAACAAAGCAATGCTTGTTGTTTGAGATTACAACAAAGACTGACCAAGCATTCTTTGTGGATCAATACTCCATTTTATTATGTGATCTCCAACAATAGTTTACTTGTGTAATGCACCAACACTCTTGAAAAATGTTTCTATCATAGTCTTGTAGTGCATTTCAACACATTTTTGTAAATATAATGGCTAGAACCTTAAGGGTCATGCAGAGAGTTATCAGTGGCCAAACCAACATCCTATCCTGGGAATGTTGAGATTCAGGGTGAAATCCTGGCCATGCTGTAGTCAATGGCAAAACTCCCATTGATTTCTATGGAGTTAGTGTCCTCTGCTTTAACCAAGAGATAATACTAAATCCAATAAAATAGAACACGTATAAAAATAATGCATATGTAAAATACTTTTGTACTGCAAAGCAGGGAATTGTACCATTTAAAAATAGTCTGAATAGATAACAGCACCAGATTAAAAATAAATTTCTGCATGAATTTTGAGTGTTCTCAATTAATTTTACTTTGAAAAAGTGCACAATAGCACAAGAAGCTTTACAAGGCTTCAAAAAGTTGTGCTATAAAGTGATGTGGAATTAAAAGTTCCCATTCAAATTAGATTAATCAAACTTACAAGATATTTAAAAAAGTACACTCAAGTACTGTCAGTTAAGCTTTAACATTCAAGACAGAGTTTACAATATGCACATTACAGCAACACCAGCTCATTCAACAATGGCAAAGGGTCTGAGTATTTCTTTCATTAAAACTTTCCTGCAAGGATTTACAACTGCTGTACAAATTTTTTCAGGGCTGAAGTTTGGCAGACAAAAATGGATTTATTTTTTATAACATTTGGTTTAGATTAGTTCAGCTGTTCAAGTTATTGTAAAAAAAAATAACCCACACACTAGACAGAACAATAACTTTTAAAATATGAAGTTTTCCAGAGAGCTGGTCCATAATGTCTTTGAGTAGTGTCTTTAGGTATTGGCATTTAAGTTTTCTATGAACGTAGTGCTTGTGAAACCCTCCAAACAACATGAAATAATAACTGCATAAGGTGCATACCATCCAAATCCTTTTAATGGAAGTTAACTTGGAAACCTTGAGGACAATTGTAATGTCATTGCCAGCTATTTCACTGCTGATCTCTCTAGCAGGAACCTTCATTTTTATAGGCTTTTAATGCAATGTTAGATAAAGTGGCAGAACTTGGTGGGGCTGAAGGAACAGTGGGTTGGTTAGTTGTTATAGAGAGCTCCTGGGACATGCATCAAGGGCCTGATTCTCTCAGGGCTGTTCTACACTACAGAGTTAGGTTGGCATAACCACATTACTCAGGGCTGTGAAAAATTTTCACGCCTTGTTGTAGTGGGGTTAGCACCTACTCCGACCCTGGAGGGGTTGGAAAAGCCCTGCGGAGGGCTGGGGCTGGGCAAGGTAAAACCCTGGCTGACTGGGGGAAGTGGCTGCAGCTGGGGTCACGCCCCAAACTAAGTAACTGGGTCTTATAAGAAGGCCAGAGAAGCCAGGAGCAGCAGTCTCTCTCTGACTGGAGTGTGGGGTGCAGGAGGGGTGAGGCAGGGGTTTAGGGAAGGGGATTGGGGTGCAGGAGGGGTATGGCAGAGGCTCAGGGCAGGGAGTTGCGGTGTGGGGTGCAGGAGGGGATCAGAGTGCAGGAAGGGTGCGGCAGGGGGTTCAGGGCAAGGGGTCGGGCGTAGGGTGCAGCAAGGGGCTCAAGGCAGGGGGTTCGACTGCAGGAGAGGTTCGGGGGGTGGGCTCTGGCCCAGCGTGCACCGGGGGCAGGGCAGGCTCCCTGCTTGCCTGCTCACCCTGCCACTCTGGGAAGCGGCGGGAATGTGAGGGAACAGGGGTGTGTGTTGCTGTTGCTTCAGGCACCGCCCCCAGCAGCTCCCATTGGCTGGGAATGGGGAACTGCAGCCAGTGGGAGCTGCTGGGGGCGGTGCCTGAAGCAACGTCAACACACATCCCTGTGCCTCTCCTCCCCCAGGTGCTGTCCGCTTCCTGGAGCAGCACAGGGGCAGGGCAGGCAGCAGCCTCTCTGCCCCACGGTGTGTGCCGGGTCAGAGCCACTCTAGGTAAATGCTGCGGGAGAGCAGGGAGGCCGTGAGGACCTCACAGGCCACAGAAAATAACCTGACGGGCTACATGCGGCCCTCAGGCCGCGTGTTTGAGACCCCTGTTCTATGCCCACCTAGGTATTGGGCTTGCAGAGGGGCAGCCTGAAGGTGAATAAAGGCAGCCAGTCCAAACCCCTTTGCCTATGATGAGTGGCTGATACTGCAGTCTGCCCCAGTGAACGGGGGCTAGATGGAGACTGGGCAGTAGCCAAAACTGAGGCGAAGTGGGGATAGTGGGTTGGGGGTTCCTCAGGGAGGGGACACCCAGATTGGTGGGGTACTGCCAGGGGGCAGCACCCCAGTTAAAGGGGCACTGGGGTCCAGAGGACAGGCAGATCACCGGCCTGCAAAGGGCGCTCTGGAGCTGGAATGAGCTAATTCCTGGAAGTCACCAGCAGGAGGCGCTGCAGGGGTGAGTCCGCATGTCTACACTTGTGCTATGTAATTAAGCCAGCCTAACCTAGTAGTGTCTGCACTGGGGCTTGACAGAAGAATTCTGTTGCCTTAGCTACCACCTGTCGGAGAAATGAATTTATTGCAGTGATCTGAAAACCCCTTCTTCACCGTATTAAGTATCTACACTCCAACACTGCAGCTGTGCCACAGTAGCATTTCTAATGTAGACATGTCCTCAGTCTCTACATGTTAAGACAGTCATTTATATAACCATGGAAAGTATGCTAAAATGCTACCAAATTGGAATGGTAGCTTTTTATACCCAGTTTGCACAACTGTAAATAATTATATAATGGGCAGAACAATGCAGAATCAATCCCAGGTACATCTACACTAGGAAAAGAAAATGAGTTGTTAACACACCTTTAGCAAATGCATGGATAACCGACACACAGTAAAATCCTAGTGAAGACGAAACACTTTACAGCTTTTACATGAGTTAGTAGATCAAATGGAGGAGTATGGAATCTAAGGTTTACTTCAACGTGTTAACCTATGTGAAAACCACAAACTGCCTTGTCTATATTTTCCTCACTAGGATTTTACTTAGCGTCAGTTACCACGCATTACCTAACACAAGTTACACACATACCTTTTTTCCTAGTGAAGACAAGGTCTAAGATTTAAAAAACCAGAAGTCAATCCACTCCTTCCCCTGCCCACACAAGATATTGTCTATACTATATTTAACTCACCTTAACTGATTGCCAATTACCTTGTTATTTAACATGTGCATATGTTAGTATAGACACTCCACAAATGTTTGTTCCAAGACATAGATGTTTGTGGTTTATTTTTTGAAATCCTGATTGTAATTAGATTACTTATAAAGAGTAATTTGTCATTTATCTATTTATAGTGAACATTAAATACAAAAATAAAATATACTCACACTCCACCAATGACACGTATTGATCCAATTCCCTGGAAATCCTCATCACTTCTAAAGAGTGCTGGGACAGCATCAATGTTTCCAGAAAGCTCTTTGGCCCATCCTCCAAAATCTTTTTTCTCATATATTACTATCTGGAGAATTTGGTTTGAAACAATGTATTTAGTACTTCAACTTTTAGTAAACTTAAATCTGACACACATAGTGCAGCATTGTCGAGGAATGCAATTTTTTTCTCAGCAGCTACCATGGTGGGAATTCTGCTCTGTGTCTCCTGAGCCCTCCTGATTGCAGGTTGCTCCACGGTCTGGACAAGCCCTGGTATGATTTTGACAGCCTTAGCAGGCTGTCTACGGGCTTCTCTACATAGGAAAATTTATCAGTATAGTTATACCAATATAATTATACCACTATAACTGCCTGTGTGGACACCTTCACTTGAACAAGAGTGGCCACATGCAGAGTTTTAGCAGTATAACTAAAACAGTACAGTTATGCTGATAACATTTTCCATGTGAGAAGCCCTAGGTAAAGGCAGCTTCCCCAGGCCACCTAGAATCTCTGCAGTGCTATGTGCTCTAGCCCTGCTGCTAGCCCCAGTATGCCCTTCCCAGGCTGCCTATACTGAGACTTGCAAGAGTGTTCTCAGAGAGCAATCTTATGACTATGTTCCTCAAATCCTTTGCCATGGTAATTGTCTCAAAGCTGGATCTGGGGCTCTTAAATCTTTATGCTGCTCCAGACTTTTTCATTCCGTGTAAAGAAGCAAGCAGGGGTAAGAATCTTACCCCATATATTTAAAATCCATGAAATACGCTAGATTCATAGAGTTTCATTTGAGCTGAGTGATAATGAGACAGCATAAGCCTGATCCAGTAGAAAATATCCAAGGCCTTTCCACCCAAGCTGATGGATCTGCACTAGACAGCCTCCACTGGACGTACAGTAAAAAAAAATTGTTGGGCTTTGAAGAGCTGCCTCAGTGCAGGAAAATTCTATGGGTTCCTTACCTCTTTCATTGCACGGTTTCTCATTCTGGATTCACCTGTTCACCCTTCATCAGCGTCACATGCACTGTGTGCTAGAGTAACTCCCTCTACGGGTATGGCTCTGGCCTGCAATTGGCCAGGCTATAGATGGTTTTTTTATTTTTTTAAATAAGTTAACTGGGGCCATATATGTTTCTGTGGGGAACTGGGTGAGGGAGGGGCAGAGCAAAAGCAAAGAAAAACGTTTCTGGCCTCCCTTCCCACCCTTCAGTTGGACTCCAATCACATACACCCCAATGTGCTTCAGAAGATGGGCCCTCCCAATCATGATTTGATTCTTGCAGAGAAGGGAAGGGGAAAGAGTGTACTTCCTTTCTCTTATTTTTTGAATGTGGTGAAGTAGACATTTGACCTAAAGGGGTCCTTTGTTCACTGATGACTGTGGATGTGTCAGCCAGGAGAAACTCACTTTAGACTGTAGTTCCTTTAAAATTCTTCATACAACTGACATTCAGTTATCTTGGAAAAAAATCCTGCTACTTTTATGTCTCACAAAGCACATGTAACTTCTGGGCTGTGTAGCATCACAGAATTTGTTCTTAGGCAGTGGGCAGATGCAGAATGTCTAATCGAATATTCCACAGACAATAGAGAAGAGATATTTTCCTCACTAAGAAAAGGAAGTAGTCTTAAGTCAGGATCTCCCTGTCACAGAATCTTTTATTGGCCGCATGTTTGGTACTTACCTTAACATTCATAGGCATTTGTACCTTTAGTCCACCCTAAGATATAAAATACACACATAAATAATTACATAAAATCTGAAATTATATTTCCATATGTGTACATTTTATAACTCTAGAGGAGTATGCAGTTATTGCAGCTATACTAGATGATTCCAGTCTGTGTTGAATCTGACATTTAAATACACTGATAATTCACAAAACCAAGGAACACCTATAAAAATGATCTAGAAACACAATGTTTTTAGAAGCCTCTGAATAAAAAAAAAACCAAACACCACTTCATACATGTTTGTCTTAACTTGTACTATAGATACAAGTATTTACTACTTATTTGTCTTTCACTTATACCACTGATCAGATTAAAAAAAATTAAAGTAACTTTTAAAACTGTACCACATATATTACAAGTTTTCTTAAAGCAGTAGGGATTGTATATCAAAAAGTTATTTACATCAAAACTTATTTCACGAGAACACAGGCTGATGGGTATATTCCCAGGAATGAGAACAATGTAAGCCATCTATGAAGTGAGGCACAACATCGCATATGAATAACAATGTTCCAATACTGGAAACGATAGCCAAGGATTGTTGTAATCCTTCAACATATTTGCAGAACAAGGGAGAGATTTTCAAAAGCAGAAATGGAAGGCAGGTGCACAACTCACACTGACTTTCAGTGGGAGCTGGGCACGTAACTGTCCCTTGTAGTTTTGAAAATCTCCTTTTGGAACCTTTATGTACACATTAAAGCTACACGCCATTGTATCTGTATCCATCCCTTTCCATGCTTATATCCACAAGCTGTCCATCAAAGGAGTATTAGGCTGCGTGTGTATCAAGATTGCTATACAGTGCGTAGTCACAGGAAGATTACCAGGCAGTTTGATTAGTTATTATTTCTTCTGACCTGGCACCTGCAGCAGACTCTAGCTGCATGAGTATGCAAAGGTTTTCTGAAGAACCTTTTATAACCAGTTGTTGTTGGTTCCAACAGAAATTGCACAACCTTAAACGCACAACTTTTGGGTCTTACTTAAAGAGACACTTAATCCACATCATCTTGACACAAGTTTTTCTTTTACTAAGATGTCCTACTGCATTGAGGAACCCAGTGTTCCTTTCTGACTTGAACATTGCCAAAGCTCTGGAAGTTTGCACTGAAAAGAAAAGAAGAATATTATACCTCTACAGAAATTTGCTGTCACAATCCGCACTATCAATGTGTTGCAACAACACAGTTCACCACCACAACATCCAAACTGCAGATGGACCGAAAACCCAGAACTGGATCCAATTTTTGTATCTATAATAGACCATACCCACAGTCTATATCCAAAAACTCCTAAACATGGGGAATATGAAATCCCAATTTTAACTTTCCCAAATCTTGGACTGTTCTGATTTGACCCACTTGAGAGAGGTATGAGCCGCAAACATGCACCTATCTCTTCTCCCAGTGCCAAGTAATATAGCCTTCTCAGACTTATTTGAGAGCTCTAAATGTACAGAGGTGGTAGTGTAGCAACTTTTCAGATGAATGGCAAATGCACTGTAATACACCACTGTATGACATGTATGTTACATATGCAAAAATCTCTAAAAAACTGTAAAGCGAATATTCAACTCAAAGTTATCTTTAGACGAAATCATTAAATGGGGTGCATCATTCAGAGAATCGCAACCACCTCACCATTTTTAGGGGACGCAGAGATTTCACGTCTGCTGCAGAAATTTCAGATGGTGAGTTGCCTTCTTCCAAAACTAACACATCTCCTTTGTAATTAGGGTCTGAATAGGCAAGCCATCTATAGCAATGAGAAAAATAAATGACTTGTTTAAAACAATTAAATATGTTAAGAGCGTACATTCTTTTCTTGATTTTATCCATCAGGGCTAGATAATATGCACCAGATACACAAAGTATCTTAAATACAAAATACATTTAAACATTAGGATTTTGAACGTGTTGCTACAATCTTAGAAAATTAATTTAAAATTCCTTCAATGTCTAACTCAGAAGAAATAAGACAAGAAAACATTGGTCACTTATCATAAAAGGCCATCTTGTTATACTGTGAATAAGCAAAACCTAATGATTACTACTGATGACTACAAATATCTGGAGACCAACACTGGCATCAAAATTTATCATGAACTGATGATTCAAAATAAGATAGAAATCTTTGCACTGACTCCACTGGGCTTTGCATCAGACTTATTAGAATATGTTCATTCACTACATTTATTTGAAAACTAGGAGCTCTTATTTTGACATTAAGATCTTTGAAGCATGGCTCTCTCCTTCAGACTCTCATGTCAAAAGGAAGTATGTGTGTAAGGGTGAGGTGGGGAAAGACTAGGTGGGTTATAGTAGGTGGGATAGGAGACTAGTGGACAGTGATGAAGAATGGAGGTGGGGGCTTATATGCACGTGGAGTATCAAGTGCTTAAAACTTGCTATCTAGAAAATTGTAAGCAATTAAAAATTACTGTAGGTAAGACACTTTTCTCCTTTCCTTTCCTCATAGCTTTAAAACTCATTTTCTAATTTTTTTCCAAACTTCACAAGAATATTCTGCCTGGGGATCAGAAGTTGCATGTGAACCTCAGGGAAGCTAGATTCATAATGAGAAGCTAGCTTCAACCCCAATCATGGAATGACTCCTGTCACTCCATAATGATTCTGGAAAGGAGAAAAACATCTCACTCTAGAACGAAAGGACCGGGAAGTTCTGTGCACCTGCCTGACAAACATATTCCCTCTGCTAAACACACAAAGTACTGGACTGGTGAGGGAGTCTGGATTTGGATCATTCTGCATAGCCCTTCTGACTAGGGCACAGTTGCTGCTTCAGGAGTGCTTAATTGAGGCAATATTTATTTTCTGGAATTCAATCACACTGTTGTGCTTTTAACAGTGTGGTTGGGTAAAAGGACACTACTGGTCTCCAGTGAACAAGAAGTTGACTTTATCTGAGCTTCCTCCTCTACTTATACAGGTGTACAAGACTGGTTGATAGGGAAACAGAGGGAGAATGCCTTTGAGAGAGTCAGGCTGCACACCAAGGAATCACAGAAGTGGGCTGAAACAAACTACGGAGTTTATGTTAACTTGTTTTTATAAATATAATGCCCTAAGAAAAATCCTTTTTGACTGCAAGTGTTTTTTGCTGCTATGTCATTCCACCAGCTTACAAACTACTAGTAAAGAATACTCACACTCCTGACTTGACAATTATGTAAAAGGTGCTTTTAACATCCAGTTCTTCTAAATTGGCAACTGCATTCTGTATGCAGACAGGAAACCCCTCTGTTCCAGCTTGCAGGCAAAACTCTATTTCTGGAATGCTGCAATCCTGCAGAAACAAATGAGAATGTAAAGGTTAACTACATTTGGAAAGTTTGCCAGTACTGATAGAAATACAAGTCCTTCCTTTTAAAGCTATGTTTATTTCAATTTTTTTCTTAACACAATAACTTTGGGTTCTACAGAACAGTACTTTTTAAAAATTAAGGCTGGAATTGTCAGAGTCCTAAAGAAGTTAGGCCTCCAACTTCCACTGACTTTTCATGGGAGTTTAGCACCTAAATCTTGTGGGCTCCTTTGAAAATCTCAGCCTAAATATGCTTTCATTAAATCATATTTACCAACAGAAGAAGCTATTTATATATAAATATATTTTCTGACTTCTTGGATTTTTCACAACTTTATGATGAAAACATTGAAGTCAACTGGTTGTGATATTACACTATTTTCCTTTTATTACATTTGGATTCAGTGGTGCTTTCCAATTTTCTATAATAAGTATTCATTAAAGAATAGCATACACATATTCATGACTCCTTTTCAGTATCATCATAAATTAGGTAATTATGGCTGTGTGTAGAATTACATTAAATATGTCTAAAATAAAATACATTAACTGCACAGTTTAGAATCAGGCATGCTTGTTGATGAGCAGTTTAATGCTTAGTGTATAATAATTTAAATCAATAAAGGAAAAAAGATTCTAGATTTAATATTACATACAAACCCAGATCCCAATTCAGAAAAGAATTTAAGCACATGGTTATGTCCATCTTTATTTCAGGAAGGGCACCTATTTAAGCATGAGTAACTCTTGGATTTCACTGGAATTGAAGGGTGTACTTACAAGGATGCTTCCCTGGAACAAGGCCTCAATTATAACTACCTCTGAAATTTATTTAGGACTGCCTGTAATTTAGTTTTGCAATGCATACGACTTATGCCCTCTAATTGTGTAAATTCAATTTTATGTTACTTTAAATAAAAGGGCAGCATTCCAGTGAAAGGCAAAGAAAGTGAAAGCCAAAACAAATGTTTCCAGTGCCAGGTAGCTACCTAATGCTTTTTCTTTATACAGTACATGTTAAGATGGGGACACTAGGATTTTATCATTGGAGTGCCTATCCATTAGCCTATCAGTTCTGGAGAAGAGCTTGCCAAGTCTCACCGTTCTTCCCAAGAAATGTGCAGAAACTGTCTTTAACTATGGTAATTTCAACACGCATGTAAAATGTAGCACCAGTGGTGTTTTTATTTTTTTAAAAAACAGCTTTTGACACACTACAGCTCTGTGTAAGGTTTCCTTTTAGGACCTGATTCAGCAAAGCAGTTCGAAGTGAAAGGGAGTTAACTACTGTTAGAATACAGATATTCAGGCCTGACTGTATAAGCCTATACTTTAAGAACTTTGGTATATTTTTATCATGTAGCTAGTTACTGGGGTATAAAAACAAAGAATCAAAATCACATGGGCCTTTTCCCAGTAGGATAGTCTGAGGCCTTGTTCTTAAGCTAAAGCCTTTGGCTAAGCAGCAGGGGCAGTGATAAACTGGGAAGTGTACAGTCACATCCTCACATTCCAAATCAGCCACACTGAAATAAGGTGGTATTAGGCTGTTAGGAAGATGATCCTGTCCATCACCACCAGATAAAGAAACAAATCTTAAGATGGTTAATGAAAGCTTAGTTTAATAGCATCCTATCTCACAGAACTGGAAGGGAGCCTGAAAGGTCACTGAGTTGAGCCCCCTGCCTTCACTAGCAGGAACAAGTACAAATTTTTTGCCCCAGATCCCTAAGTGGCCCCCTCAAGGATTGAACTCACAAGCCTGGGTTTAGCAGGCCAATGCTCAAACCACTGAGCTATCTGCCCCCCATCCTGTTTGGCAAAAAATCACTTACCAATGGTTGTGGTTGTGAAACCCTCATTTCTGTAGTGTTTTATCCTTATGGCTCCCACTTTTCTATTGCTAATCTGTCTGGTTCTCTAATTGTTTCTGTCTGCTGTATAACTAATTTTGCTAGGTATAAGTTAATTAGGGTAGTGGGATATAGTTGGTTAGAGAATTACAGTATACTACAATTTGTTAGGATTGGTTAGTTAAATTTCAGTAAAATGACTGGTTAAGGTATAGCTGAGAATATTACTATATAAACTGGCGTCAAACAGGAAGTGGAGGGCAAATTGGAATCATCCTTGCTAAGGGGGGGGGAGGAGGGACTGGGAATAGGGAACGGGGAACGTGGACATAAGCAGAGTGGTGAGAATTCCCTTGGCACAGGCACAGCAGAAGTAAAGCTGTTCTCTGAGGACCCTTTAACAAACATAGGAGGCAAGAGGAGTCAACACTACAGAGATTTTAGGCATCTTTCTGGCCCAAGAGCTGAGGTAACTTGGACAGCCCCCCAGGGTTATCTAAATTAGAGGTGGCCAACCTGTGACTCCGGAGCCACATGCGGCTCTTTAGAAGTTAATATGCAGCTGCTTGTATAGGCACCAACTCTGGGGCTGGAGCTACGGGTGCCAACTTTCCAATGTGCCAGGGGGGTGCTCACTGCTCAACCCCTGGCTCTGCCACAGGCCCTGCCCCCCCCTTCCATCCCTTCCCCTGAGCCTGCAGTGCCCTTGTTCCGCCTCCATTCCCCTTCCCTCCCCAGCCTCCAGCATGCCATGAAACAGCTGATTGGGAGGTGTGGGGATGTAGGAGGAGGTGTTGATTGTTGGGGCTGCTGGAGGATGGGAGGCACTGGGGGCAGGGGGGAGCTGATGGAGGGCTGCTGACGTATTACTCTGGCTCTTTGGCAATGTACATTGGTAAATTCTGGCTCCTTCTCAGGCTCAGGTTGGCACCCTTGATCTAAATTAAGTCAGGGACTGTTCCAGCCTCCAGAGAAGCCTAGAATCAGGATGTATCTCAATTTTATAGCACAGAACCTCACCCCAGGATTGGAAGGCTCTGAACAGGTTCCACTGAAGCAGTAACAAATTATCAAAAAATAAAAAGAAGTTTCTCTTGCTGGTGCACAAAGTCATTTTGACAGTTATTGGACTGTCAGCAATAAAGTAATAATTCTAGTAAAATTATTTCAGAGAAATGTTAAGTCACTTTCCCCAAGAGGCCCACAGTACAGTAACATAATACATTAGCAATGCTCTCACACACGATCACATTTCCTTTGTATTGTACCTAGCAAACAATGCACAGTAGTTGTTCTCAGCAACAAAAATTGCAACACTATGCTTTTGTATCAGAAGATCAAAACCAGAAAGATACAGTAGAAAATTGCAGTACAATACTACCTTATAGAAAATCGCTAAAGAAATGCTAATGCCTCTGGTTCTAAACATACAGCTGAGCAGGTAAAGAAGTCCAATTTGTAGTTCACATGAGTATGTGCATGTGATACAGCCACAATGAAGAGAGATTTTCTGAGGCTCATGTTTTCCGATATAATCTGTATAGTTTGTAATCCAATCTAATCCAGGCTTTCAAAGCTTGTTTGTTTGTGATTTTCCTAATGAATTAGGCAGTAACTCCTTAAGGTACAAGAAAACATCTCTCTCTTTCCTTCCTTCCTCTCCTTCTTACATATATATCATATACTGTTTATACATTTATGACTTTAGCCTATACAACATGCACCTAAATTCTGGAATCAAACAATTTAGTTTTTGTTAGGAAAATTAGAACTTTCTATCATAAAATTCTAGAGAGAATTATGCCAATAATTATTTTCGGCAAGCACAATACAGTGATTACATGGCGAAAAAGGTGGAGAAATAAGGTACTTTTAACTGCACAGACACAGTATCTCATATGTATCAACTGTTTTGTTCCAGTTTACCTAAGGAGCATCATTCTAAAGTTGATGCTTGGAATGAGTCTATATGCTGCTTCTTATTCTTTTGGAAATGCTTCCAGATTTGTTTTTACTTTTAATGCTCATCAAAAGTGCCCCGCTGACAGCACTAAAGACTGGAATAATATAGTTCTTCACCAAGTAGGGTGAATCACAAGCAGAGGCAGTGCAAGCTCTCTAATTTTGCTTTAGTATCCATTCAGCCTGACTTGGAGGCCCATAAACTTGACCCCTCTACTAACTGTGATGGTGTTTTTGCGAATCGCACTGAGTATACCAACTCATTCAACACAGTGTTACATAGTAACTTGTGGTCATGACCAAAAGCAATTAACATCAATTTTTAAAGGAAACAAAATTTTTGAGCAAACGATATGTAATTTTATAACTATATATATTTTCAAATTAGATTAGGGGTCAGATTTTTAAAGGTCATTTAGGCCTTGCTGTGCTCAGTGTTGCAGTGCATAACTGATTTAGGAGCCTATATCTCATTTTCAAATGGTCTGTAGGCACTTCGCAGCCTAAATCCCATTATAAGTCAATGGAGGTAGGCTCCTAAGGACCCAAATCACTTAGGAAAATGAGATTTAGGCTCCTAATCAGTTAGACATTGCAAAACTGATCTCAGCAACACAAATATCTTTAAAAATCTAGGCCTAAGTTACAAACTATGCCCTGATTTACACCCACTGGATGAAATTCTGTGCTGTAATAAGCTGGTAAAGGTCCCCTAGAAGCCAAACAAGTTTCATCTACTTATTTGGGGGATGAAGTTAGCCCACTGATGTCAGAGCAAGGTAAAGGTTATCCTGAGGTGTTATTGTACAAGATACATATTACGTCTTTGCAAATACACACCCATACTGTCCCATAGCTTATATATTTTGAACATGTGGACTTTAGATCAGTAAATATTTGTCCTGAGATGATCACATCTGCCTGAACAAACTGATTTAGAGAGCAGCATTACTTACTGTAACTTCAGTAAGACTTTTAATGAAATCAGTTTTTACCACACAAAATCCCCCCAAAGTGATAATTTGGACGTTAAGAACCGTATCTCCAATCTGAACCTTTTCAAATTTCAGATACGTGGATGCAAATCCATCACCACACTTGGTTTCGGGTCAGATACGAAACTGAAAAATAGGTTTTTTCCCAATGTATGGTCATATGGAACCAAAATCATGCAAGAACCATTATTTTACTGAGATGTCAGGTTAGAATCGTAGAAATCTTACATGAACAGCTCATCTTGGTGAAATTTGTATCATTTGGGACTGATATCCCACAATAACCTTGGAATATTTCAACACATTATACCTAAAAATCTAGCTATTATGACAAGTTTGAAGCTGAAGCAGTCTAAACCAAATCTGGGTCTGACCACTACACCTCCTTGAATCCTCTCTAATTTCTTTTTATATAAATCTGATAGATCCAAAATAATCTCCAGAGATATTTCACTTTGTTTACTTCTGGAAAATATTATAGTTTGCTACTTAATAAACTGAGACTTAGTAAAGGGCACATCCTTGTGCAAATGCAAAATTATTTCCAAATATAAACAGATGGGTGTGACGTTCCACTCCATATGATTTTATGAAAATATGCT
Organism: Chelonoidis abingdonii; assembly: GCF_003597395.2. Classification (NCBI taxonomy): domain Eukaryota; kingdom Metazoa; phylum Chordata; order Testudines; family Testudinidae; genus Chelonoidis; species Chelonoidis abingdonii. Next base: position 177,411,201 of record NC_133769.1, on the reverse strand, counting down.
AATGAGTGTGAATATAATGTAACTGGAATATGCTTCATGCAAAAGGCCTCTTGTAAGGTATCATTACAAAGCTTATAATTTACTGAGTGTGTTCATCCTATTTGTATGAATGTATCATTCTTGTATCTGTAAACTAGAATATGAAATATAACTCCTGGGTAACTATTGTAATTATGTAAAGTGTAGGCCATTAATGGTGGTTTGGAATCTTGATGGCTCCCATTAACCTGAACAATTGACTGTAGATGGCTCTGTTTACTTGCACGCCTTCCAGGAAGAATAAGGACTGGGTCTCACACGGCATGTGACCATGTCACCTGGTACTGGAATCCATCTTAAACCTGGTGCTTTTTCAATTTAGAAGAGGGGTGGGACCACAGAGAGAACAAAGATTCCGCCCTGTGCCAAAGCTATAAAAGGGTGTGCACAGAACAAGGGGGCTAGAAAAAGGACTGTACGAAGGGAAAGTGATGGGCCCAGATAGAAAGGAGTCTAATCTTGTGAAAAGAAGCTTATTGGAACATCTCTGAGGGTGAGATTTTATCTGTAAATGAGTTTTCTTAATGATTAGGCTTAGACTCGCATGTTTTAATTTTATTTGGCTTGGTAACTTACTTTGTTCTGTCTGTTATTACTGAAACCAATTAAATCCTACTTTTTATAATTTAATACAATCACTTTGCTTATTATTGACCCGCAGAGTAAGTAATAATCGGGGAGCAAACAGCTGTGCATCTCTCTCTATCATGTTATAGAGGGTGGACAATTTATGAGTTTACCCTGTATAAGCTTTATACAGAGTAAACAGATTATATTTGGGGTTTGGACTACCACTGGGTCGTCTGCGGTGCTAGAGACAGGAGCACTTCTTAAGCTGTTTTCAGTTAAGTCTGCAGCTTTTGGAGGACGTGGTTCAGACCTGAGTCTGTGCTGCAGCAGGCTAGCATGTCTGGCTCAACAAGGCAGGGTTCTGAAGTCCCAAGCTGACAGGGAAAACGGGCTCAGAGGTAGTCTCAGCACATCAGGTGGCAGTCCCAAAGGAGTTTCTGTGACCCAAGCCATCACAGTGGGCATTTCTGCCTGCTAGGGTCATGTTACTAAGACACAGAAAAAAAATAAAGAGTTAAACCGAGAGAGAAAGACATCAATGAATAGATATGTTCATTTGCTGGGATAACGAGTGCTGTCTAAGTGCCTAATTAGAGCATAAACCTTCAGTGAGCACCACTGTCTATCCCTCTCTGCTTTTAACATTAAGCATCTTCAAGGTGCCATGACTGTTTCTCTTCTCCTCTCCTTCCCACCATTCTGGGGTTAGACTGCTTCCTCCATGGTTCCATAGGAGCAACTCACTGCTGCTTTCCTCCTTAGGATCTTTAGGGACCACCAGAAAAGGCAATTCCTTTCTTCAGTTCCGGAAAGTGGTTCAGGGAATATCCAAACCAACCCTCAGAGAACAGGGATTTCTGAAACAGACCTATTCCCACTGGCAGCAGGTTTGCTACAAAGCAGGCGTAACTAGCATTTCCAAATCCTTAGTGTTTTAAATGTCTCAGTTCAGGGCTAGGTGCACCTTTGATCCCTCTCCAGTCTCCTGGAATACACTACACAGGTTGCCAGGCATGCACTTTCACCTCTCTCAGCATGGAAACCCACCACTCCCAGTTCAGGCCCTGTGTGCCAACCATGATTACTCAGCAGGTTCAGCTGGGTTCAGGTATCTGCAAGTCTTCCCTTTGGGGATTTGTGACCAGTAGTCTTTTTATCCATCCCAGGTTCTCTGTGCCCATTTTCCCACTTAGATCCCCTTGTGCAGTTACAAGCCAGACTGGTGAGCTGTGCATGGTTGGAGGGGAAATTTAAAAAAAATGAATGACATGCATTTTCCATTAGACACTGGTAAGTGCAGCTATCTGAAGCTATTTTTCCCTTTTCCTGCAAGTATCTGCTACTTGAATGAACAGTTTATTCTCATCCGGTAAACCACATGATGACAATTAAAAAAACGGGTGGAACATATAATCTTCATAAAACATGGCAGGCATTCCTACATCCTTCACATTAAATAGCAGAGGGTTCCCTACAGGCTTCGCTCTAGGGATTCTGAAGTGTCTCTCTTAGGCCAGGGAGCTCATGATTACGCTATTCCCTTCCAATGTAAAGGAGGCTGAGGTGCTGGTTAGCCAGGAAACTCAGGTTTGGCTGTTTCCCCTATGAGAAGGAGCACAGCCTCTCACCCTGGAGCAGCTTTCCATGCTGCCACTAGCCTGGCGGCAGCTTGTCTCTCTCTCTTCCCTCTTTCCCTTGCAAGAGGAGGGGTTGTAAAAGGTCTCAGGCAGCCCTTAATTGGATTCAGATGTCCCTAATTGACCTGAGGTAACCCCTTCTCAGCTAGTAGGGAAGAGGACCTTTAACATTCTTAGTCTAACATATCTGCTTTCCAGGTCACAGAAACCTATTGAAGACCTGTAAATCTGTCTGAAAGCAGTTTCTGGTGACTGTCAGATTCTCTAGCACTCTCTTGCAGCCCTCTCGCTTGACTTTGTCACAGTACACACAAGCCCCGGCACCAAAAACTTCTCCATGATGGATAAGGTAGGGATCCTTTTCTGCACACAATTGAGGTTCTAAGGGGTAAGCCCAGCACCCAGCATCCCCTTTTCATTTCCAGAGACCTGTGAAAAGAGCTACCCATATCCAGGACAACAATTATATGACTGAATCTCTGAGGAGGTCTTACAAGAAACTGGGATCTGATGGTCTGAGATGACTGGCTGAATGGGCTGAGCTATGGGAACAGTAATCAGCCTGTGTCTGTGTAGATTTCGCTGTCCTGACCTGAAGTTCACGTATCTGGGTAGAACCCAACCTCACTCTTATTTCAAGTGGCTTTGAGTTTCTCTAATTGCACAATCCATTTCTTTGGGATTTTGTTTTGGTTCTTGTAAATTAAACACACCATACATCCAATTTACATCCACAATGAGCTGAGCCACAAGCTACCACAAAGTTAACAGAATCTCTGCTTCATGTGGAGACTTTTACCCAAATCAGAACACTGAGCTACCGTCCAGTTGTTTTTCAATACACTAACATCTGCCCTGTAAAAATAAAATATTAAATGTTCTACCACAGCTTCCTCCGTAAATGTTTCTTCCACCTGCCAGTGCACTACACTATCCCCAACTATTTAACCAACTTATAAAGATGCTATTTGAAGACATCTAACAGACGCAAAAAACAGAGTTAAAAAACATTAAAAAAATTAAAAGAAAAACCAACTAGCCCAGGCACACAGCCAATATCATTAAACTGATGGGACAGAAAGGTAAACCCAACAGTCATCAAGCAAACCACTCCATCAACAAAATCTCTCCAACAACCTTCCAACACAGCTGCTACAACAACAACAACGACGCAAACTTTCCCACACCACACAAATATACCAACTCCAAGAGCTGTGGCCCCAAAAGGTCAAGGATTGATCAATTAAAATATATAGTGCACAATAAACTTCCCCTTAAGAAGGACTTCCATAAGGCACTGATTTAAGCACTTAACGCTCGTCCTGAAAAGGTAGACTTCCCTCAGGCCCTGATTCTAGGAAAAATCTTGAGCTAAGGAATTCTTGCACACAGCAAAGTACTGCATGAATCTAGAGACTGACAGCAGAGCAGCTCTAGCCTATCACAATTGCTAGGCATAAGGTCATTGCTCAAGCATTTGGGGACTTGTCTATAAAATGGTAATATTTAAACCTTGTATTGCAGTGTACAACACTCCCAGCTGTGGTCCACAAAAACAAACCATACCATGGGAGACTGGAAAAAGGATTTAACGGTTGATCAAAACCTACTTAACTCTTCTTTAAAAATTTCTAGTGATTGTGACACAATTATTATTAGTGTTCTCACCATCTAAAGGTTTTCTCTAACATCCTAGATCAGGGATGGGGAAACTTTTTGGCCTGAGGGTCACATCTGGATACTGAAATTTTATGGCGGGCCATGAATGCTCATGAAATTGGGCTTGGGGTATAGGAGGGGATGAGGGCTCTGGTCGGCAGTGCCGGCTCTGGGATGGAACCAGAAATGAGGAGTTCAGGGTGTGGGAGAGTGCTCTAGGCTGGGGCAGGAAGTTGAGGTGAGGGCTCTGGCTGGAGGTGCAGGATTTGGGGTGGGGCTGAGGATGAGGAGGGTTTGAGGTGCCGGAAGGAGCTCCAGGCTGGGATCGAGGGGTTTGGAGAGTGGGAGGGGAATCAGGGCTGGGGTACGGAGTTGAGGCACAGGAGGGAGTACAGGCTCCAAGTGGCACTTACCTCAAACGGCTCCCAGAAGCAGCAGCCCGTCCCCCTCTCCAGCTCCTACGCAGTGGTGCAGCCAAGCTGTTCTGCGAGCTGCCACGTCCGCAGGCACCAGCCCCGCAGCTCCCATTGGCTGCAGTCCCCAGCCAATGGGAGCTGCAGGGGTGGCACTTGGGGCGGGGCAGAGCTGCGTGGCTGCTCCTACATATAGGATCCAGAGGGGGGAATGTGCTCCTGCTGCCAGGAGCTGTGCGGAGCTGTGGCACATGCACGTGGAGCAGCCCCTGACCCCACTCCCCAGTGAGAGCTCGAGGGCCGGATTAAATTGTCTGGCAGGCTGGATGTAACCAGTGAGACCAGTTTGCCCATCCCTGTCCTAGATACATTCGTCCTCCTCTAGTCTTAGCTCACAGTTCCTTATTTTATTACTAATGCTGAATTTCAGTAATTCATTGCTTCCTTTCTAATATTCATAATTCATATTCTGTCCTGTAATGTTCTCTCTTAGCACCAGCTTTTTGCACTAGACAAATTAAGTTCATTGTTCTCATAAGTCATGTCCTCAATTGACTTCTTTTGAATTTCTCTCTCTCTATTCAATCTTTAACTCGGAATGAAACTTGTTTACCATCAGTGGCTTGATATTATGCCCATCTCTCACTAGTGACACAAATATTGTAAATTCTGAAATTAGACCACTAGAGATGCAAAAATACCTATTTTAATAAGACGCATTCACATTTTAATACAAGTCACAATTCATCCACAATAAAGGGCTCTCACCATGTGAACTTTTAGACTGCTGTGCTCAATAAAATGAGTGCAGATTATTTTTAAATCACAAGGTCTGGTAAATATATTGCTCTTTCAATGAACAATAAAGATTCATTATGTTTAGTTTTATGCTCTTGATTTTTAAAAAAAGTGTCTTTTTAATTTCTGGGGGCAAATACAATCATATTTTGCAGGTGTTCCACTAACCCTTATGAATCCTAACTGAGTCTTTGGCTAGTATTGTGATGCTGGGTACACGTTACATGGATACAGAAAATGCACCTATATTACATGTAAGCAATAGTATATAGTTTGGGCTGAAATCTTAAGAAAAGCAGATCTCTTCCCTTTAGCCATATCTGGATTTGACAGTGAATTCTAACTACAGACTTGGGATTGTGCATATTAGAAACTGAAGTATCATGACAGCAAGTTGGTATACACTTGACAAACCACATGGATGACATGCAGTGAAGCTCGATAAATACTAGAATACCCAGAGAACATCATGGCGTTTAAATCCATTACTTCCCCATTTTACTGACAAAGGATACTGTAACAGGGGCAGTTTCTAAAATGCTACGTAAGAATATAATGCTCCTCTGGGGAGCCATCCTAAGCTCAGGTCTGCAAAAACATTAAGAGTAATGACTGCTGACTCACATTGGCAGGTGGATTTTAACTCTAATCAAGATACAAGACATTTCTCTGTAGCACAGGGACTAGAGCTGGCATAGAGTAGATTCTACAGGGAGATCCTGGGAACAGCTAAGCTTGGGGAGAAAGGTTAGGCTGAGGTTCATGTTTTGTTTTTGTTATTTGAGTTATGCAGTGTGTTTTTCCAGTCCCATATTTTATTTCCACAAGTGAAATCTGGCTTTTACCTACTCAAAAGGGACTCACTTAACTGAACATCATTGCCAGTCTTCTGAACTGTGTCTTATCTAATGATCTTAAGTCTATTACACCCATCAGTATATTATCAGCAAGAATATTACAGTAACTATGAAAAAAAACACTATGGGAAAATGGTAAAGCATAATTTTTAGAGGATATTTGGTACAGATAATAATTAGTAACCATTAGTGCCCAAAAGGAGAACCAGACAGGCTGTGGTGAATAGTACAATGTTTAACAGAAAAATGTTTGTAACAAAGAATCAGAATTAATTCCTATTACTTAAATTAATTGGGCAATCAAATATTTGTGACAAAGAAGGGGCACCAATGAGTCAGACTGAGGGTTTTTGTGGGGCAAGAGTATATAAACTAACTGCTTATTACATTCAGAGAAAGATGAGTAGACTCAGGCACTTAAGAAGAAAGTGAAGACTACAGTCTTGGGTTGGGAAGAAGAAAGGTGAAGAATTGGACAGAGAGCTAAGAATCAAAAGGCTTCAAAGGTTCAGAGAAGCAGCCAAAACTCTGAGACTTGTATCAACGGTCTGAAGTTCCGCTGGCCACTAGTCTGAAGACAACGAGACAGGAAACACACAGCAGACATGCAGTGTCCGTTCTTACAAGGACACTGCTACTATTGATGTTAATGTGTGCATTTTGTGTCCTATTATCAACCAAGTCTATACCTTTGTTACGTGTCTGATAGAACCAACTGCAAGGTTCCTTGGATGGCGTTTCATGTCCCGAAGATCCCAAAGACTATTCAGGACCATTTCTCCTTCTTCTAGCACATATTTCTCTCCTTGGAATTTTGGTTTTTCATACAAAATCCAGCTGTAATAATGAAATCATTAAGAGAATTGTAACTATTATGCAGACTAGAACCATGGCAATACAACACTCATGCTAGAAAAGTTCAGTAGAGAGCTCTTTCCACTAAGCCCGTTATCAGTGTCCCTTCATGCACTGTCTCTCTCTTGTCATATTCCACTTGTTACCTAAGTTGTGCTTCATTTCTGTACTTAAATAAAATAGGCATTTCTTCTCTTCTGTTAGATAGCTCGGTGTCCCAAACTAACCAGCATGATTAAAAGCCTTAATTTCCAGACATCTAACCAGTAAGTGAAAAAGCTAAGCAAGTTAAACATCCTACTTTCCTAGTTCCAGACAAAGTAACTGAGACGTGTCCTCGATTCCATATAATGGTAAAACATGCAACTACCACTATGGCATCCAGTGGTTAATAAACAAGCATAAAACATAAGAAATAACTAGGCCAGTCTCAAACTATATTAATGTTACCACAAAACGGAATTATAGTGAGGAGGAGTTGAACGGTATGATGAACTTACTTCAATAAAAGTGGCAAAGAGTTCTGTGCTCACGCTCCCCTAAGTTTGTTAGTCTATAAGGTGCCACAGAACTCTTTGCCGCGTTTATAGATTCAGAGTAACACGGCTGCTCCTCTGATACTTTACTTCAATAAGTCTATGCTCTATTAAATAACTGTGGGCACACACGTATGACAGATGCATTCCCAGCCTTAGCTTTCCAAAGCATCTATTATCTCATTTTGCACTAAACTTTGCAAATGGATTAGGAAAGATTCATATAGTCTATCCTAAATATTCTTCTGCATCCCACTACTTCTATGCTCCCTTTTTAATGCCAGGTTTCAAACAGCAGTTGGGCATGTATGCCTTACAGCTCATTTTGCAACATCACTTGGTTAATGAAATTGAACTGTGAAAACTTAGCTTTGGTTACAAAACAAACTTCCTTCTGCTTTAAGCTAGTTCCCAGCAGAAGTAATACTTACCATATTGCTTTACTTGTAAATGCCACTGTAATTATAAACCAAGACAAGACACCCTGCATATCAGGTTTGTGTTATAAATAACAGAGGCAGAGGTACAAGAAAAATACACACATTTATCTTCTGAAAAGATGCCATTTAAATAAGGCATGGATTTCTTACCATCCTCTAATAATTCTAAGCAATGTTCCTATTGGAAAGATCCAGGATGTGGCATCTGATAGATCATGGTATATTTCTCGTTTACTTTTCTCCCCAGGAATGTCATAAATAATCATCTAAAACAATAGACATTATATGTGAACAAGGGGCACTTCAACACATACATTAGGTTCCTAATTTTTGCTTTTTATTAAACAGATTCTGATTTTGTATATGCACTACCAGAATTGCACATATTTTCTTCAACTGTAGACTGCTGAACTAAATAGTCAGACAAACTAAGTAGGTTTCCCCTAGACCAGAATTTTTTTGCATCTAATCTCATGATTAGCATGTACAGCATTACAAGTACTCAAATTTGACATAACATGTTTTCTTTCAAAATTTTGCTACTCCATAAAATATTAATGGTGATTTAATTCATATTTACCTACACCGTGACAAGATCACACTTACTTTTCCTGGTCTTGGATTGCATTTGAGGCTTTTCCTGTCAATAAGATTCTGAAATTAAAATGATGTGGAAAATAACTATTAAAACTACAATAGTAGCACAGAAAATTGTTTAAGACCAGTATTCCTTTAAAACATATTGCTTTAATCAGTGACAACAGCTGATCCTAGCCTCATTGTTATGCAAATTAGGCCTAGGCAGTTTAATGCAGTGGGTCAAATAAATGATCCTTAAAAAGCCCACAAATATTAGATTAGGAGAGCTTTAATGAAAATCAGACCCACGTAGAACTATTTCCTCTCACACACACCCTTCCTCAAACTAGAAAAGAGAGATATTGTACCACACCAGAGCTTACTTTTTCAGGCTATGACACTCTTAATTGTAAGCACTCTCTTTGATTTCCCCAAATCATCACAAAATACTACTTCTCTCCTCTCAACTGACCTTGCTTTAAATAAACTGAAACAGGAGTGCTAATCTGTAGAAAAAGCTTGAATATTTGACTGCAGCAGAGGCCTTGTGTACACTTGTGGCAGAGTGTATGGTATATGTAGCACAGTGAAAAGCAGGTTGTGTGCACACTGTGATGTGTAGCTACATGCAGCAGTGAGAGGCTCTGGCAGTGGGAAGATGCTGAAGCCTCTTCCAGTTGCCTCCCCAACTGCCAGATCATTTCCCTGTTGCAGGAGCCTTTCGCTGAAGTGGGGAAAAGGCTCCACCAGGAAGGAGGCCACTGGACACTACACTTCTAAAACAGCAGTGTAGACATGAGAGACACTGCTTAGATGTGTAGAGCTTACACCCTAATATTCTGATGCGTCTGTACTCTACTCACATAAGCAGTGCTTCCCATCTACAATATTTATACCTATGCTGGGGGTAAGGGTGTGCAATGCCTGTATTCATATGCCACTGTAAGTGTAGACATAGCCTGAGTTGGAACCTACGGAAGAATTGAAGGATACACCAAACACTGAACCCTATTCTCAGGGAGCAAAGGAATAATAAAATCAAAAGTAGAGTAAATGTAAAAGAACAGTTTTTCATATAAAGACAATTCTGTTCCCCTCCTTGAACACTCTGTGTGCCTCATCCCAGTCATCTTCACATTTAAAATGCCATTCAAGGACAAGCATATTTTTATTTACTTGCTGTTTTACTGTTAGAAGCTGCAGGATCTTCTCTATTGTTTATGATCTGGTCCCAGTAAGTGGGTGCATTTATTTATAAAATGCTTCAATGAGAAAACTTAATTGTCTGCAATCATAGGCTTACCTCATACCCTACAACAGAATGAATTTAGATACAACAGTTAAGATTTTTTTTAAAAAAAGATGGTAATTTCAACTGGGTTCAGCATCATTTTAGTTATTACTTACAGAACATGAAAACTTACCACTGGAAAAGCTCCTGATTCTGGCAAATTGTTGTCTTGAGACTTATGAACCCTTGGCAATAATCCATCCTGAAGGGCGCTTCCAAATCTGGTTCCCTTCTCACACGAATAATTGCTGGCTGTCTGAAAATACTGGTAATACACACTCCTAGAGAGAGGTTTCGTGGCAGCATCAGTTTTCTGTTGAAACTGAGCAGAATGTGTCGGATTAGGAAAAAGACATGCTTCTTCTGGAAATGGCTCTGATTGCTGTCTAGAGCTAAGAGGTTCTTTTGAATATATGAGTGTCTGTTTGGAAAGTGGAGCCCTTTCTTGGTCATTTTCTAGAAGCACCATATTTGAGCTGCCTGTCCACTGGCTCATAATAGAGTCTTCTTTCTGAACATCCACCATGTTTTCTTCATAAGATTGCTCCTCATCCTCCTCACTGAACTGGTTACTAAATTTCAAACGCTCAGAAACAGACTGAAGAAGTGACAAGACGGATGAGGAGTGGTTGGCATCGTCTTTAGATTCTCCATTAGAATGGTCTCCTGGTGAGACATCAATAGACAGCTGGTCTTCTTGTGGGCTGTCATCTTCATATATAGGAGACAAAGAGAATGGGTAAATTTTAAACCGCTTAGCCTCCACTGTCATAAATGACTCCGAGCTGTAGTTATCTAATGTTTCATTTAATTTGCTGTCTTTTTCATAAGCATCGACAGGCTCATATTTGCTCTTTGCTGTTTCATACATCAAAAGATGTTCAATATTATCCATGGATAGGTCAGGAGGAGAGATGAAGTGAGCTTGCTTTTTGTCAGTTGAAACGAACTGGTTCTCATCTTGAGGGGAGCCTTCATACAGTACAGTAGATAAAGAATTGCTTTCCCACTGTTCATCTTGTGGAGAAAAGGCTAAGAGATTTGTCAGTTCCTCTGTATCATTATTATTATTCAGACTCTTTTCGTCAAGTGCATTATCTCTTTGTAAATCTTGATCCATCATCAGTGTTGATTTCAGTGTCTCATCTTTATTGGCAAAATCTGAGTTGAAACAAATTTTCCCTTCAACGTCCTTAACAGTTACAGATGATTCAGACACAATGAACTGTGTGTTTAATCTGTTTTTATCCTGCGGTATCTCATTTGCTTCCTCTGTTTTTCCACTGCCTTCTTCACTGTCAGATTGTGAATCTTTTCGGTTTGCTTTTTCCTGTACAAACACAGAATCCTCCTCCTTGCAACAAAGTTCTGGCAGACATTTACCTGCACAACTTTTGTCTAAACCTGAAAGACTACTTTCATCTTTGGATTTGCTAGGTATGCTGGTATAGTCTTCATCATGCAGGAAAGATGACGAATTAAAAGTCAAGGTTGGCATTGATATATGTTCTGGTACATTTGTATTATTGCACAAATCTTTTAACTGTAATGGTGGCATCCTCTCTTCAATTATAACAGTATCTCCATTTAATACATGTAAAGTCTCCTCAGATTTATTGCTCGCTGTCCAAAGGCTAGTTTTATCACCAATTTCTGTAATAAATGTACTATCATAGACAGTTTTAGAGCATTCATCTTTTGCTATTATTGCAAGGTCAGATTCCAGACTTGTTAAATCATCAGAATGTAGAAGTCCATTTCTTTGATGTGAAAGTACATTATTTGGTACCGTTTCTCCTCCTATGGTCAAATCTGTGCTCCCTTTTACACTGTTTAGAAGTAACGGAACTGAACAGCCTGCTTTTTCACAGTCCCTAGCAACATTCTGGGTCAATTCCTTGGCTATTTGGTTTAAACCCAAAGGTTCTTTGATTATTTCTTGCGTTTTGGCAGCTACTTGAACATCAGTGTTTAGAGTCTTTGAGAATTCAGTCTTGTGTTTAAGCACAACATTTTTAGAAGGGCTCCTGCTCTCATTGTTTTCAAGCTGATTAAAAATCAGTTTTTGTTTGGCTGAGTTAATAACTTCATCAATTATTTCTTTTGCTTTTAGTGATATTGAACTATGTAGGTCAGTTTTATGAGTGATGTTAAATGGTATCTTTTCAGTCTGAGCATTTGTAGCAACTGTCTCCTTTCCTTTAACTTCAGAGGAGCTTCCTGCATAGCTCTCATTAAAATGTTTTACTTTTGTTTCCAACTGTATGTTTCCAGTTTTCTGTTCTTTTAGGATATCCAGCTTTATTAAATTGTCCTTGTTGCCACAAGGCTGATAAACACCAGCTGCTCGTTTTGATCTTATTTCTTCTGTGGCCAAGTGTAAAACCGCATCAACAATTTCATCAGCTTTTTTAAATAGAGCAGTGTCTTGGGATTCCATGTGCACTTGCTTTCCTGTTTCCATATCTACCCATGTTTTCTGAGGACAGACATTGCTTGATTTTGTAAACGAAGCTGTGTGATCATTCACTTTAGCTCGTTTTTTTTTCATTGTAGGAATATGGTCACAAAGATTTACATGTTCTGTAGGAGTTCTGCGCACATCCTTACTATAGTCTATACTAGAACTCACTTCCACAAGTTCCAAAGGACAGGTAGCTGATGTTATGGATTTGGTTAACCAGGCATCTTCAACCTTTTGGGCAGGAGGTACATCTGGAGATACATAATCAGTCTCATCACTAACTCTAAGTCTGGAGGAAATTTTGCCTTTTTTAACAACTTCATACTCAACAATAGGGAAATTAATACTGTCCAAGACATCTGCTGTTTCAAGGGCAGAATGACAAAGCTTGGAGATTTCTTTAGACTTCAGAGTAGGAGAAGCAAGCTTGGGAATGCAAACATCCTGTGAGTTAGGAGTAGGACAGTCACTTTCAGTTAAAATGACATCAGATTCTAGGGGAAAAGATGTACGCTTAGCATTGATGTCTTCAGAGCAAGGTGAAATCTGAGTCATACTGACATCTGCATTTTCAAGCACAGGAGAAATAATTGTAGGTGCACTGACATCTCGATTTTCCAAGAAAGAAGCCACCATCTTAGGCGTATCACCTTCAAGAAAAGCACATTTGGAGTCACTGACCTTGTCAGATGTAACCGATAATTTAGCAATTCTAACATTTTCGGATTTAGAAGCAGAAGAAAGTATTTTGCACTGGCTGAAGTCTATAGAATTAAGTATGGCAGGTGCCATCTTAGAATTGTTACTGTTTTCCTGTTTAGCAGAAATCTTCACCAGACTGCTATCTTCAGAATTAGGTCTAGTCACTGAAATAATCTCCAAACCAACACCCTTTTCAAAGATAGAAGAAGAATGATTGGTCAAAACATCTTTTCCAGACCTCAGGGAAGAATGAGGAACCTCAAAAAAGGTATTCACTTGTGATTTAAGAGCAGGCGAGGAAAACTTAGAGAAGCAGATTTCTTTAGACTGAGAGGGAGGAGGAGAAATATTGGTCATATTGGCATTCACAGTTTTAGGAACAATCTCCTCTACCCTGTTATCTCTAGTTTCATGAGTCTGAGAAGTATTCTTTGACCTGTTACCCTCTGTAGATAAAACTGATGTTTTAGATACAAAGACTTCACCAGTTTTAAGGGAAGGAGTAGTAAGGTTGGGCACCCTGGCAGGAACTACATTGTTGGGGAGGGTCATCCCTTCAGATTTAAGAGGCTTGCTACTTTCATGCATACGGTCAGGGGGAGAAATGTTGGTTTTTTTAACATCTTGTAAGTTGGTTGCTTTTTTGGCCATGGTTTCATCTTCAGATCTGTGGATAGGAGAAGCAATATTAGCCAAGCTACCATCTTCAACTTCAAGGACTGGAGGAGAAATCTTGGCGATATGGACAGGTGTTATAGCTTTGCTAAGGCAGGCATCTTCAAATTCTAAGACAGGAGGTGGCATATGGGACTTCACACTTCCACATTCAAGGGCTGATGGAGATATGCCAGCAACATTTACCTCTGAAGACTTAGATGAAACCTTAGCGGTTTCAACATCTTCAGATTCAAGGGAAGGTACGGAAGTATTCTCTGTATTGATATCCTTAGATTCACCCTCAAGAATTACTGAGGGATCATTCTGGGCATGAGTTGGTTTCCCTGACTCATTAAACTGTTTAATATCTGGACTGTTTACTATGTCCATGCCAGTATCTCGAACAATTTTGGCAGATGGTACTGAAGCGGGCAGACTGTCTATTACCATCAATTTATTGACTCCACAAAATTTTATGTCCTTCACAGACTCCGATAACTTTTCAGTACATGCTTGATTTAAAGGAAAATGAACACTAGCTAGAAAGGTTTGTGCTTCTTGCTCCCTTTCATCAGCCACCACATATTTTTGTGAATCATCCATCCTTGGACCATTATCTTTACTTGCATTTTCTATACACTTATCTGCCTGATGTTGAAATGCAGTGCTACTGAAGGGGGACATCTGGGCATCCAACTTTAGTTCCAACTGACTACCAATATGACTATTACAGGCATATTGACCCTCTACCAATGGTAGTTCTTTATCAATTGCTCCTCTCTTTGTTTTGGATGAACTCACACAATCATTTTGCATTGTCTCCTGAGAGTCTTCATGAGATACTTGAACACAAGAATTTATTTCTTTATCAAAGCTAAAAGTGGCATTATTATCTGATTGAAACTGAGCTTCTGTTTCTTCTAACATTCTCTCCCTCTTTTCCAATCTGTTATTTCCAGAATTTGTTTTAACAGAATCCAATTGGTAATTGGAATTACGGTTGTCTCTGACTGACAATACTGAGTCTAGAAAATGAGTTCTATTAACTTCTGGTGTATCAGAAACTGGTGCATGATTTAAGGAAACAAACAAGTCCAGTTCTCCAATGTGATTGCTGTTGGAGTTAGTTTCAGTGGATGAAGCAGAGGTGTTTTCAATTGTTCCATGTTCACTGCTATCTAAGATATCTTTAGCAACATCTGTTTTTTTCAGTTCCATTTTAACTGCAGAGAGGTTTGCTTTAACATTTTCCTTGCCATTTTTAGCATCATCCTTTTGATTCTCTTTTGACAGGTGTCCTGTAATTTCTACTCTTACATTAGATGGTGAGTTTGGACGTATAGCAGTTTGGACGTCTCCATTTCCAGTCACAGTGAAAATATGTTTGCCTTCAGTATTTTCTTCTCTTCTTAGTGCCTCCTCTGCTTGTTTCTTTAGTAGCTGCTTAATCCGTACAGAACCCCGATATGTTGCATAAGTAACTGCTGGTGCATCCGGCTTACATTCAGTTTGCCTGTAACAAAAAAACATCATTTTAGTGCAGTAGAATATTGAAACAGTCTTAGATATCGTTGCTGATTTGGAGAACAAATGATACAATACTACTTTTTTTTTAAATTGCAGAATAAACCAACTTCTAATGATGCTATAAATACATCAAGAGTTTTCTTTATACTAGGATAATATAAACACAGTATATGGGTATGCCTACAAACACAAAAGTTTTATTATAAAGTAACACCATCAAAGAGACCTATATAAGGGTACATCTTCAAATTAAGTCACACTCGTCTGAAAACATTTTACCCTACTAATGTTAACAGTAAAATCTAGGGTCACTAAAACTGAAAATGGCTAGAGAAATTTGTTTGCTTTTGAATTTGGACCTGGTAACTCATGGTTGTGAGTTCAATCCTTGAGGGGGCAATTTAGGGATCGGGGGCAAAAATCTGTTTGGGGATTGGCCCTGCTTTGAGCAAGGGGTTGGACTAGATGATCTCCTGAGGTCCCTTCCAACTCTGATATTCTATGATTCTAAGACAGAAAAGAACTGTAAGAGGCAAAAAATGTTTGTGGGAAAATACAGTTATTTGATGCTTTCTGGACCAAAGGTACAGGACAGGGAGGAAGTGGAAGTAGGGACTGAGAGAAGGGCAGTGAATGGAGAAGAACAGCAATGAGGAAAGTCTGTTTGGGTGCTGGAGGAAATATCTAACTAAAGAGCCCTGAAACTTGGGAAATATTTTTGGTGGATTCAGGCACTAATTAGTCTTATATTTAACTTCAAAGAAAAATATGTTACTTATCTTTTACTACTCTTTCATGCTGTAATAAGGGTGACCTCAAAGCTTTTCCTTATCACCCAAACCTTCCAAAAAATTCTATTTTTTCACATAAGAAAATAACGGGAATTGCAAATCTTGACTTCCCTGTTTTTACTGGAGGACTTTGGAGAACTAGGATGGGCAAGTGAGATCACATACAGCTGAACCTGATCTGCAGCTCTCCAGCCTTCAACTGAGGGGAGAGGGATGTTGAGTCAGAGTGTTTAAAAAGCTCTTTTGTGTTAACTCTATCTAAACAAAAAACAAGTCTCCCCCCTAAAATTTGTTAAACAGTCTGACTTGGTGTCTTCCTTCTTCTTAGTTGAGGGCTGGGAAAGTTGCAGCACACAGTTGCAGGTGAGTGTGATGTCTGCCTTCCGCTTGTAGCTCTCCAGTGCACTGGAGAGCCTTCCAGCAAAAACAGGGAAGTGAAGATTTTGATTTATAATGTAAGACTAACTAGACTATAAAAATACAGACAAAAAAACCACGGGCAGTCTTAGCATAGCATAGAGGTATGCCGACACTGCAACAAAAACGTACCTCCTAGCCTTGGTAGACAAAGGCGTTAGCTCTGCTCAAGCTAATGCTCAAAAGATAGCAGTGTGGCTATTGTGGCACAGGTGGTGGCTTGTGGTAGCCACCTGAGCTCGGACCCAGGAGGTTGGGTGGAATTGCAGTCGAGGCAGCTAGCCTGTGCCATGACATCCACGCTTCTATTTTTAGCATGTTAGCTCAAGCACAGGTAACGTGTCTGTCTACAGGCTGGAAGGCATGCTCCTACCTGCAGCATAGACATATCCTTGCAGTTCATATTTAATCCACCTCCACAAGGAGGTTTTTACTCTAATTAAGGGATTTTTATGCAAATAATCCAAGTGAGAAGCAGGGTATTTTTGTTCATTCACTAATAAAATTGGGCAGAAAAATAAAGGATTTTATTTCTTTCAATGAGGATCAATGAGAGTACACAATCATTCTGTATATATCCCGAACATACAATTAAAAAGATACAAATTTTTCATTTTAAAAATCAGAGTTCCATTCTGTATGGACTTGAGCAGTATAAACTCTCAATTCCATATTGTTCATATGGTACCAAGTCCCCAGTTGTACAAACATTTAGGCATGTGAGCAGTCCCACTGAACTCAATGGGGCTACTCATCTGGGTAAAGTGACTCGGATGTATGTGTGTTCATAGGGTAAGAGCCAAAACATAAAAATTCAAAAATTCACTGCATATGTGGTATTATGATATGAGCATTATATATAATCATCAGCCTACCAAATGTGAGGTATTTCCACATAAAATCCAGTTTGTTTAGTGTTGCAATACAAATTATCATCTTCCTATTTATTAACAATAGAATTTTTATATTAAATCGAGCTATTAAAGATTAAATTCAAATACACTATGGAAAAGCGATATATTCAATCCAAATTGTAAAAAAATCTTTGGGTATGAAGAAATACCACCACCACCATCATCCAGTGTCAATGGGCAATCCAAATAGCCAAGATGACAGAGTGTATTTTACCAACTCCTCAGACTTTCATAACTGAAACTATTAGTATTTTCAAAATGTATTTAATCTGCATGAAACTTTAGCTTTCCTCTAGTCAACATATTTCAGCAATCTGTGTAATAAGGCTGCTCGCTAAATCCAAAAATAAGTTGTGCAGTTTTGCAAGTACTATTGTTGAACATTTTATTATACACTACATCCACTTATTGTTACTGAACATTACAAAAACTTACTAGAAGCTAGGTTAGGTCAAGCAGACAACAATAAACCTCTAAGTCATTAGTTCTATTCAAAAATAATATTGTTCAATCTAACAATATATACACACACTTAATACCTAACAAAACAAAATGCATAACTCCTGGCTGTGGAAAAATACTGTGCAAAACATCTTTCAGAAAAGGAAAAGAGCAAAATGAATGGTAGAGTTTATGAGTCTTACCTACAGAAACATACAGAGCACTATTAAGAGAAGTGTTGTGAATTCAGCTGGGGTACTTATGATAGCAGGAACCACACCCAGGAGTGTTTTGAAAGATCAGGCCTTTAGGCTGAGTCTACATTATAAATTTACATTGGTAGAACTACTGGTATGTGCTCAGAGGTGTGAAAAATCTACACCCCAAGTGACGCAGTTATACTGACCTAACCCCTGGTGTAGAAAATGCTGTGCAGATGGGAGAAGCTTTCCCACTGACATAGATATCGCCTGGAGGAGGCAGATTAACTACACCGATGAGACAAGCTCTCCCGTCAGCACAGTAGCACCTTCACTGAAATACTACAGTAGTGCAACTGCACTGTTGCAGTCCTGTAAGTGCAGTCCTGTCTTAAGTGTGTGAAATTTAAGACCTAATCTAATGTGTCTGTAAAATGTGATATACATTGGAAAGTCAGTTAAATAATTCCATGTGGTCGGAGACAAGAGTTTTATGCAGTAATACTGTATGTGTTTACTATTTGGGGCCCTATTTTATGAGTTCTCCCATTCCATTTCCTTTTAGAATAACTTAAAAGACAAGAGTGTGACAAGAACACACAGGATAGAAGCAAACTACTTTTTCAGATTGTTTTGCTCCTATTCTATTGATCCAGGAATACAGTAGGTTTGCAGGGTAACTGGCTTTTAACATAATTGAGGAGAAATGCAAAGGCAAAAAACAAATCTGAGTTTCTCACCTTTGTATCAGTCCCAAACCAGTGGAGATTATAAAAACATCAATCCTTTTTTATAATAAGAGATTTTTGTTAAGCTTAGCAACCATTAACCTACTTTACACTCCTCGTTCTGCAGTTAAATGTAGTGTTATTAACAGTAGTATTTTACGCATATCACTATCTTTTCCTCCTTCAACTCTGCATTTAACAGTGCAAAAAGTCTCTGATGATTGCTCTTAATTGCAATGAAATCATCAACAATTTCAAACACGTGGAAAAATCAAATGGTACCTTAACTTGAGACTCTTACCAGGTCACCATCTTCACATACCTTCCATGCTGTAGCTCTCGTATGGTTTTCTCAACTATAAAACCTTATTTTAATAGTAACTAATAACCTTGCTCCATATCGCTATTTTTTCCTCTTGCCTTTCCCTTTCCCACTCACTTCTATCTGGACAAGAGGACCAAAACCCCTCTAGGGATAATTGCCTCTGTGAATCAGTCAGCTGGGATGCGGGAAGAATAATGTGGCCTATGTCCATTGTCCCTCACATATGCACTGACTAAGCTCATGAATTCCACTTTCTTTGGCTCAAGGCCTGGAAACTTGAGTCTTTTCCAAAACTGAGGCCTCCCACTGAGTGCAAAATTAACCTCAGACTATAGGACAGTATGCTTTGATTTTCTAGTGTTTTGCAAAACATTGCTTCCAGAAAGTAGTGGTTAATAAAACAGGACCTTTAATACATGGGTAGACATACCAATGACCATTCCGGGGGTATCTAGTTGTGAAAACAAAAACAGTAATAATGCTGATGAGGATTATGCACTCTAGTAATTCTCTTGCTATTGCTTATCAACATATCCTCCCATTTAATGATAGATAACCCCAAAATTAATCTTCAGCAGATTAGAATTAAGTGAAATTCATGCAAGTATTTCTCATGGGAAAGGAAGCTCAATAATGCAGGGCTGGGCATCATTAAACTCTTGATTTGTTCTATGATTTCTGTCATGTCTAGGTTGGAAGCTATAGTCACAATTTAAATGAATACTATGAGTGGACCTACCTCAAATGCACTCAGACATCTATACTCTAGACCAGGAAAAGCAAATAGGCATATTCCCACCATCCCTTCCCCCAGGTCCCCTCATTTTCCCAGTCACTTCTCTCTCTCTCTTCACTGTCCTTTTCCATTTGTCTTTTCTCCTTTAATGTTGTCTGTTTCTAGCTCCCAAGTGCCTTCTAATTACTCCACTCACTACACTGTCCAAAACCATTTTGATAAAATGCCTGCAATCAGGAGCACTTTTACAATCTAATGACATTTAGTGAGAGTCATTTCTATTGGTTAATACTTAGGGAGGAAGCTAGTACTGTGGGAAGCAGGAGAAATTATTTTAAACTTGTATAATAAAGGAAGAGTGCTACAACACAGCAGGAAGTAGTACAGGGACTTCTTGAGTAAGGCCTTGGCTACAAGAGAAAGTTGCACTACTATAACTGCAATCTGTTTTTACAATGATTTAGTTAAATCAGTGCAAACCTCAGTGCCATCATTTATTTGGTTTAGCTTAAACTTACTGCTAATTAACTTAATCTAAAATGAAAAGTCTGGTTTAAACTGAAATAAGAGTGTCCACACAGGAATTTGCAGCACTTTAACTAATCTGATTTAAAACTCACATCTTTAGTTAAAACAGTGCAATTTTCAAATGTAGACAATGTAAATTAAAACCAACATGGTGTGTAAGTCATAGATCACACACCAGGCAGCAAACTAATTTTCAAAACATGCAAGAAGAGAAAAATGTATACAAAACAGAATTTGCACAGCAGTCCTCATTAGTTGTGAAGAAAATACGAATGAAAATATGAACTTCCACATACGAATGAAGCATACATCCACACTAGCGCTAGAACGCTAAAAAAGGAAGCGAAGCGTGTGCAGTGGGGGGAGGGGCAAGCTTCCCCGAGTAAGGTCCTGTAAGAGACCATAGGTACACATTCAGGGGACGCAGCCTGCACCACTGTAGCTACATTTCTATTTTTAGCATGCTATCTCACAGCTAGCAGGGGTATGTCATCTGGATTGGAATTTTCAGCTTCCAGCTTTAGTCTGCAGACAGATGGCTCCCGCATCCCCGCTACCAGTGCTCAGAGTTTGCACAAACTGCTGCAGTATTAAAAATAACCTGTTTTTTCAGCTTTCACCTTTGTTTTTTATAATCCTGTGGGCATCAGGCAAACAGACAAAAATCAACTAATATTCACTCTGTTTCTTGGAGAGATAAGGGATGACAACAGTGTACAAAGACCTAGGAAATCAGAAGCTAAACCTACCAAAGACACTCACCTTGCAGTAGCTAGAAAGCAGGAGATGGGGTAGAGGAGTAGATATGTATCATGTCACCGCAGCACTCAGGAGGCTGGAGGAGGGGGAAGGTAGCAGAAAGAGAGAGAGAAAGAGAAAAAAAGGAAGGATGGCTTCTCACATGCTGCTCCTGGACAAGGGCCTACTTCCCACTATCCCGTTTTTGGTATTGTCTGTGGCCTGTATCTTTATTCCACTGGATATTAGATGTCTGGTTACGTTTCCAAGATTCACACGCGAGAGGGCAGGAGTGAGTGGGCAGGAGAGATTGAGACGTAAAATTAGAAAAGAGAAGTAGAGGAGAATATGCATAGAGATTCTGGGAGGAAGAAATGAGGATGCTAGAGACAGGGGAGGAGGCAGAGAACACATTGCTGGGAAAGCAAAAGAGGTAATAGTAGGGTGAGGAATGCGGGAGGAATAGAAGGAAAAATAGGAACCACTGAAGAAATGCAGGAAAAGATACACAGGATCTATTATAGAAGAGAAAAAGTGGAAAGGAGCCAGGATGGGAGTAGACCTGTTATTCCCATTATCTTTTTAGACTAGGTCTTTTGGGCAGGGATTGGAATCCATATTTGCACGGCACCTGGTACAATGGAGCCCAACCTGCCTGCGCCCTTAGGGGCCACCAAGCTACAAGCGGTAAATAATTAAAAAATAAAGAATAGCAGCTGCAGCAAGAGAGTGGTGTAGTAAGTAGGCCTGTTAAACAGTATTTGGGGAATATTCAATATTTGATACATTTGTTTGAGGGACAGTCATATACTATGAGGTGAATATATTACTCAGCAAATAATATACTCAGCAGATACACTTCAAGGGCTCACTGAATAGCAGGGAAAGCAAGTTATATTCTAAAAAAGGTAAAAGGTGTACAGTGCATTAAGCAGATTGTAAGCTTTTCAGGGCATGGGCTGCATCTTCTGTCTTGAAAGAGCCCTGCATTTTTTGTGCTCTACCACAATAAACCATCTGAGTAAAAGTTGATTTACCATGTTACAATTAAATACAACTCAGGCTAAAGAGTATACAACTGTTACTTGTTTAAATTGCAGAAGGTAAAGCCTTGTGATGGTGGCAATACTAGACTGGCAGTTGCCTCAGCCTCACTCTAGAAGGTTTCAAGAATTTATTTTTTTTTTGAGCTTTGATTACCACACATTCTCAGTCTCTACACCATAGGGGCATTTGCACAGATGCTACATCCTCAGCATTTGTAGTTAGAAGACTGCCTGTCAAACCTACAGATAAATGACAACAATAGTAATATCCCAGAAGTGATTCAATATGGAAGAAATTCTTTTAAGCAGGAATCAAAAAGGTTATTAAGAAAAATCCCAATTTCACAAGTGGAATTGAATATACTTAAAGCAATAGTCCAAAAAAAAATAATGAATAAAATAAAAAAAAATAATAAAAGTTAAGTCCCCCCTTTCATTCTTAAATCCCAATGTGTTATTTCCCCCTCACTTTGCCAACAAAAATACAGTTGCAAGAGAACTGCTATAGATACCTCAATCAGCATATCCTAATCAAAATTTCAGATAAATGTGCAGAGGGCTACAAAAAAGATGTTTCAAGTCCTAGGGTTAAGATAAAAAACAGGGTCCTTCTCTGTCGATGATTTCACATGCTAGATAGTAACCAGAAGCTAGTTATTTAAAATCATACATTGCATTTTTCTCACACATATACCCCCTCCCCCATATATTGTACATGCATGCGCATACCCTGCAGTCAATCACAGATGATGTTACCCAGATAGCACAATCTGTCCCATTACAAGGGACATAATACAGATTTTGTAATACAGAATGGAGACAACATCCACTATAGTAGAACCTCAGA
The DNA here is from genome assembly GCF_003597395.2 of Chelonoidis abingdonii. Lineage (NCBI taxonomy): Eukaryota > Metazoa > Chordata > Testudines > Testudinidae > Chelonoidis > Chelonoidis abingdonii. The sequence continues at coordinate 177,388,466 of NC_133769.1, read as the reverse complement.
ATTACGAATACCTCGGGAGTGGAGGTTGTTCATAACTCTGAACAAAACGTTATGGTTGTTCTTTCAAAAGTTTACAACTACACATTGACTTAATACAGCTTTGAAACTTTACTGTGCAGAAGAAAAATGCTGCTTTCCCTTTCTTTTATAGTAGTTTACATTTAACACAGTATGGTACTGTATTTGCTTTTTGGGGGGGGGGGGGGTCTGTGCTGCTGCCTGATTGTGTACTTCCGGTTCGAAATGAAGTATGTAGTTGACTGGTCGGTTTGCAATTCTGGTGTTTGTAACTCTGAGGTTCTACTTTACTTTATTTTCTAGCTGCTAAATGCAGAGTGGAAACAAAAAGTACAGAAGTTGTTATAGGAAATAACAAGGCAGATGACTATGGAAAAAATTTAAAATCCAGGATCCTTATTTGCAAAAAAAAGAACAACAACAAAAAAAAAACCAAACATATGTACAGGAAAAATATTAAAATTAATATGCTACATAAAAAGGCCACACAAAATTCTGATAGGTATTGCCTAAATAAGGCTATGGAAGGAAATAAATTCATTCCTCCCTTCTTCCACACCCATGAAATGCTGAATGTGTTTCAGGACTATCTGATCCCTCTAGCCCTTACCCTACTGTTCTAATACTTCGGGAAAATGTCCTCTCCTACGTTGGGGCATATGAACATGTGCCTAACTCACCAATTAGGCACATGTTCGAACCCATTGATTAGGCAGAACTGGTTAAACAGGTCTGCCTTAAGCAAAGGAATGTGAATTTACACCAATTTACATAGAGGTTTTAAACAGGATCCTCAGACAGGAGGGGGAAGAAGTCAGGAGGCAAGGAAAATCTGCATTTCAGCGAACAGAGATGAGAAAACACAGCGAGCAGCCAGTTTCTCCACCAGACTCCTTGTCTCTTGTCCTCACAGCAGGAATGAACTTTATCTAAGGAGTTACGCACAGGAAAATACATTTCAAAGGGTGACTGAACTATAAAAGTGAGAGACAAAAACACCTCAAGTTCTCTCTCCCTATCCGTCTCTCTCTGTTCTCCTAAGAAAACAAAACACTGCAGCCATTAGACATTTTTAATATTAAATTTAAGTATTAAAATTTTAGAACTTACATTAGTGCATCAGCAGCTTGTTCCTGTCCTGTCTGTATATCCTGAGAGCCAACCTCCCTGATATTAACCAAGGCAGGCTCTTCTTTAGGCACTGCTACCTCTTCTGTTCCAGCAGTGGAAATGACAAATATTTCAGTTTTCCGATGCGTTGTGATCCCATCTTCCTGAAGGGCAGGTGGGTTCTGCAAATCCTTTCCAGGTCTGTTGTGTCCATCTCGGAGGGCAGACTGTTTAGATTCTCCCAAAGAAGATTTTGATCCAATATTAAATAAGCTTCCAAGGAACTGGAAAAAGCCCTCTTTGGGTTGTCTGTCATGATCTGCTGTTTTGCGGCCAGGAGCCAAACTGGGAAGGCTATTAGCCTTTTTTAATTCTTCCGTGATAATAGAGTTGCTTAGATCTTCCATGGAGTGGTTCTTCTCTGCATTTTGAGAAATCTTTAAAAAAAAAAATCATGAACAATAATATTGAAACAGAACCAATACATTGATTTTCAGACTCTACTCCAGAGGCGGGCAATCTACGGCCCGCGGGCCACATCCGGCCCAGCCCAGGAGGCTAGCCCCAGCCCCTCCCTTGCTGTTTCCCCTCCCCTGCAGCCTCAGCTCGCTCACTCTGCTGCTGGTGCAATGCTCTGAGTGATGGGGCTGTGAGCTCCTGGGGCAGAGCAGCTGCAGAGCCTGGCCTGATCCAGTGCTCTGTGCTGCGCGGCGGCAGCAGCAGCGTGGCCCAGCTCCACCCGGGCAGCGAGGCTGTTGCGCCACAAGCGCTCCAGGCAGCACAGTAAGGAGGCAGGAAGCAGGTTGGGGATGGATAGAGGGCAGGGGAGTTCAGGACGTGGGGAGGAGTGAGGATAGGGGTCAGGGCAGTCGGGGAGGGGCAGGAGATTGAATGGGGGCAGGAGTCCATGGGGGGGTGGTTAGGAAGAAGGGGGGGTTGGATGTGGCAGGAGTCCCAGGGGGCTCTCAGGAATGAGAGGAGGGGTTGGGTGAGGCAGTAGGGGTCCAGGGGTGATCAGGGGACAGGGAGCGAAGGTGTGTGGTTGGGGCAGGGGTCCCAGAGAGGCCACCAGGGAATGGGGGGGGGGAGGAGTTTGGATGAGGCAGGAGTCCCGGAGGCGGGGCAGAGAGGAGGTGGAGGTCGGGCCACGACCCCTCCCCTAACCAGCCCTCCATACAATTTATGAAACTTGATGCGGCCCTCATGCCAAAAAGTTTGCCCACCCCTACTCTACTCCAAAAACCTTAAACTGTCTCTAAGCATTACATTACTTCTGGCTGCTCTTTACTAAATGCTATTTACTAAACCATTCTTAAGAGCTTTGTCCAATCTCCTTTACTCTGTTCTGCTATTTAAGATACCTCTACTTCTTTCTATGGCAGAAACTGGCTCCATTACCAAGGACTTACAATTTAAAAAAGTACTTTTGATTTTAACAGATGTCTTGAAAGGCTACTTTTATGAAAAACAGGCATGGGCTTTGAGGACAATGGTTGTGGAGGTAAAGCGCTGTACGATGGAAACAGAACAAAAATAATTTGAGCTGACAAAAAAGGAGATGAAGCATGGAGCAGTTTTTCATAGAATGGTATTGCAAGCAAGCAGGAAATATTTATTAGCTAAGGCTGTGAAGTGGTTTGGGACACAGGATCCAGTTCTCTCATCCTTAGTGTATGTGAGTAGACTTCACTCACGTGCAAGTAGTCCCAGTGCAGTCAGTGTGACTACTCACATGAGGGAGGGTTGCAGAATCATGCCTTAAAGATGGACTTTATTAAAAAACAATGAATTACTTATGCAACACAGATTACATAAGGGAAACATGCATATTGGCCTTTCAAATGAGCAGATCGATTCACGTCCTTTATCTGAGGTTACCAATTCTTCCCATTAAGCAATTTTTCTAGAATTAGCTATCACGCATTTCTGTAAAGGAGGATCTCTGACCACTGTTTTGAGCAAGGAGAGGGGATTCCCCAAACTGAGAGAGATCGAATTAGGCTCTTGTCCTTCATCAGCTCATAACGACAGTGGATTTCTTCTGCGGAAAACACACAGTCTCAGAGACCAAGAACCCATACCTGCTTGCAAGCAAAATACCTTTTTACATTTCTTTCCTTGGGGAGGTTCCTGTAGGCTCTGTCTCTCTCAAACTAACATGTTACGGTATGAAAATACCCACACTCTCCTTAGCTGTAATTCATAAGAACTTATTCTGATCAAAAGGACAAGGAACGAAGAATTTTAATAAATATAAATCTGTGTAGGATCTTTATAATCAGCAATACCTCTGGATAAGAGTAAGCAACTCTATTGTGTAACAGTTAACGCTCACTTATCCTACGCATGCAGTAGGTCAGTATTTTCATTAACTCCCTTGTGCTGTTTTTATTTGAGGACACATCTCTTTTAGATAATTGAGATGGGCATACTGAGTGCTATGCTAGTTATTGTAAGTAGACAGAATAATAGTTTTGTCCAGTAGGATTACCCAATGGTTGACAAGCCTGGGTGATGAAAAGCAGTATTTTAATGAAGTGCTTCCTTTTAGACATGGGGACCAGCGATAATTTTGATGAGGCAGGCAACATGTTACTTAACAGTTTTTCTTATAGTTAAATACATTGATCTTTCACCTCCAACTAAATATTTTACTATTTATTTTTTTCCTTCAAAAAGAGTGGAGTATTTTTACTCTGCTATTTCATAAGCCTAGTTATTAACATGTTTAGTTTTGTGGCACAATTCCCTTTCTTCAGGCTACGGTATTGAAAAAAGCAGAAACACTGCAAATGAACATCAACTAAAGTAAAGTAGAACCTTAACTAATTTAGACTTCAATAATCTCCATACCATGTATACAAAAAAGGCCTTTTCCCTTCACTCTTCAGCAAAGATTAATGACAGAGTCAGTGCTAAAGAAAGTTATTTTGTTTTTACAAAACATTTTCCGAAAACATTTACCAGTGTGCCAGGTACTGGCATCTTAATGAAAATTAATAAAAGTTTAAACCAAACCACACGGCACATGCAGAATAATTATAAATCATGTAAAACGAAACTATATTCCTTGCTCAGTTAATCAACAAGGACCGTCTATAAGCAGGATTTTCTACTGTATTGAGGGTTTTGTGCCACACTCATCACCAAGGGCTCATCAGTTACTCATCCATCTACAAATACATCAATCCCCTTATCCCCAATATTCATTGGTCACCCCCCTAGGCCTACATACACCCTTTCAACATCACTAAGATTAACCCTTTCACAAAAGCCTGGTAAAAGAAAGGCCTTGCAATGTGCTCTTACACAGCTCTGCCTCTCTCAGATCAAGAAGGGGGAAATACAAGCAGCACAGCTGAAGGCCCCTTCCTGAATCCCATCTGCTTCCCGGACCTTTTTCTGATCAACCAAAGTATCGCAAGGGAATGTGATGATGTCTATTTTAGCCAACATGCCATTCATTGCTATACGGTCAACAGCATCCACTAGAAGTGTCCCCGGAAGTGAATTAGAAATCAGCATAGCTCTCTGAATGCAGCAGTGAAGTTATCTCTGCACATGGCACTTCCAAGCAAGCAGGCTGCCATATTCTGCATTAGTCAAACTTTACAAGTAGCATGCAGATGAAGCCCAAGGGAGAGCACATTACTAAATTCCCATCTAGCAGGAACTAAGTACTTTATGTAAGAATTTTTTTGCTTGGTTTACTTACTGATTGACAACATTTATTAATTCACAGCAGATTTCCTCTACTTTCAATTTTTGTAAAAAACATTTATTTTAAAGAGGAAGATGTGTTTTCAGGAGCCAGGCACCACAGTGGGTTAGCTAGTGAATTAATCTTGCACTTCTAGCGACCAGGAGTCCAGTCCTGCATACTCTCCACACATGAAACTCCTACTGTGGCAGCTCTGTGCACATAAAGCCTGTAAGCTTGTGCCCTTTAGTTTTAATCATGATTCATGGCCCATTGAAAAGTTGTTTGGTAGTCCCTGCTTGTACAAACACTGAATCACTTACACAATTCAAGGTAATTGGGGGGTTCCATGTGAAAGTAGGCTTTTAAGTCTTTAACAGTAGGGAGTGTTGCAGGCAGGTGTGCCTATGCTAATACAGCAAAACTCCTGAGAAACATTTAAATTGCAGTAAGTCAACGTGTATTATTTCAATGCACATATTAAGTCTGACAACAGAAGCTCTGCAAAGCTATCATTTCCCAACACACAAGTCTATCAATCCTCCCCTTCATATTTCAAATATTCTCCCCCTTGCCTCACATTTGTCTGTGCTCTAAGGAGGTATTTTTGTTAATTATTTTCTTTATCTTTTGCAACACGGTAGCCCCTAGAGCCTCCAATCTAGATCACGATCCCACTGTGCTAGGCATTGTACAAGCAACACTGCTCCTGTTCTGTCTTTTAAATTTATATATTGTGGCACTGGAGTATCCAAATTAATGAGGCAAGACTGCACTGTCTTTATATCCAATAAGCCTTTGTTGTTGCTGGAACACTCATGCACAACTTCCCATCTCTTTGAGAGCACAACAGAGGCAGCACTGCCCCCCCAACTTTCACTTTCCAGTTCCCCTGCCTCTAAGCTCATTTCATTTGCAACCCAGCTAGTGGAGAAAGGTAATCCAAGAATATAACGTAAGACAAATAACTTGACTCAAACCAAGATTAAGGACATTTCATTAACGCCTAAGGGGCTGATCCAACACACACAATCGGACAGTGTTCACTGCTACCATAAATAGTCCCACTGAAGTGCCGAATCAAGTCCCAAGGATACAGTAATACCCTAAAGACAGACTGTTTGGCCATAGGGCTTACTTATCATTAAATATAAAGAGCAGCTATTTGTGACCATTGATTGTTGATTTCTCTCAGTAACTGAGTGGGAAGCAGTTCAAGTTGCTAGAGGCGTTAATTTAGCAGGGTTTGTGTGTCAATCTCTTCCATTATCCCAACAAGTGAATGAAATGAAAATATTAAGAGCATTAAAACACAGATTTCCATGAACAAAAGACACAGCTTCCAGCCATAACAGTGAGATACTTCAGACAAGACTCTAACTTCCTCCCTGAATGAGCACCGATTATGAAGCGTAAATTCTAGACAGTACCATGACAATCCATTGTTAACTATGTTTTATTATATTGGACTTTGTGGAGGGAACACACTGTGCAAGCATATTCATATATTTTAATTTTATTACTATTATACCTCAGCAAATTATCACTTAAAATTAGGGCTGTCAAGCTATTAAAAGAAATTAATCGTGCTGTTGAACAATAATAGAACACCATTTATTTAAACAGTTTGGGATATTTTCTACATTTTCAAATATATTGATTTCAATTACAACAGAGAATACAAAATGTACAGTGCTCACTTTATTTTTATTACAAATACATGCACTGTAAAAAAACAAACGTAACAGTATTTTTCAATTCACCTAATACAAGTACTGTAGTGCAATCTTTTTATCATGGAAGTAGAACTTACAAATGTAAAATTATGTACAAAAAATAACTGTATTCAAAAATAAAACAATGTAAAACTTTAGAGTCTATAAGCCCACTCAGTCCTGCTACTTTTTCAACCAATCGCTCAGACAAACAAGTTTGTTTACATTTATGGGAGATAATGCTGCCCACTTCTTGGTTACAATATCACCTGAAAGTGAGAACAGGCCTTTGCATGGTATTATTGTAACCGGCATTGCAAGATATTTACGTTCCAGATGTGCTAAAGATTCATATGTCCCTTCATGCTTCAACCATCATTCCAGAGGCCATGCATCCATGCTGATAAGTGGTTCTGCTCGATAACCATCCAAAGCAGTGCAGACCAACGCAAGTTCATTTTCATCATCTGAGTCAGATGCCACTAGCAGAAGGTTGATTTTCCTTTTTGGTGGTTCGGGTTCTGTAGTTTTCGCATCGGAGTGTTGCTCTTTTAAAACTTCTGAAAGCTCTACACCTCATCCGTCTCAGATTTTGGAAGGCACTTCAGATTCTTAAACGTTGGGCCAAGTACTGTAGCTATCTTTAGAAATCTCAAATTGGTACCTTCTTTGCATTTTATCAAATCTAATGTGAAAACAAACAACAACATGTGCTGGGTCCTCATCCAAGACTGCTATAACATGAAATATATGGCAGAATGTGGGTAAATCAGAGCAGGAGACATACAATTCTCCCCCCGCCACCACCAAGGAGTTCAGCTACATATTTAATTAATGCATTATTTTTTTAAATGAGCATCATCAGCATGGAAGCATGTCCTCTGGAATAATGGGCAAAGCATGAAGGGACATACAAATGTTTAGCATATCTGGCACGTAAATACCTTGCAATGCCGGCTTCAAAAG
>NC_133769.1:177372596-177379784 GCF_003597395.2 Chelonoidis abingdonii | reverse complement strand
TACATTTGTAAGTTGCACTTTCACCAGAAAGAGATTGGACAACAGTACTAGTATGAGGTGAATTGAAAAATACTATTTATTTGTTTGCCATTTTTACAGTGAAAATATTTGTAATAAAAAACAACACTATAAAGTGAGCCCTCTTTACTATAACTATTATAACTGAAATTAATATATTTGAAAATGTAGAAAAAATCCAAAAATATTTAATACATTTCAATTGGTATTCTGTTGTTAACAGTGCGATTAAAACAGTGATTAATTGAGATTAATTTTTAATTGTGATTAATATTTGAGTTAATCGCCTGAGTTAACTGTGATTAATCAACAGCCCCACTTAAAATGTATCATTTTGTGGTTGAGATACAGTGTCATGTAATGGTAAGAGGAGAGGACTGGGAGTCAAGACTTCTGGGTTCTCACCAACTCATGTCATAACCTTGGACAATACACTTAACCTTGCAGTGTCTCAGTTTACCTATGCGAAATGCACAGCATTCTTACCTACCTCACAGTACTGCTCTACAACTTTATTCATTAGTATAAGTAAAGTGTTTTGAGATCCTTGTATGAAAGGCACCACAAATCTACAAAGTAGCATGATTAGGGACTATTGTCCCAAGCAGTGTGACCTTGTGAGATGCCATGTCAAGACATAAAGATCAGAGTTAAGGCTTTAACTAATTTCACTTTATTTTACAAGTTTTCCATGAGTATCCAATTTTAGCTTAATTTTATGTGCTGCAGTTGTTCAAACACTGTACATTAAACAAAATTCACCAAGAAATAGTTGGAAGACCTACATATTCGCCCAGAGAATAGCTATGGCAAAACTACTGTCAGCATATTTTCTCTCATCAGTGAAGAAAAAGAGTGTTGCCCCTTTTGATACCGTCTTCCATTTGCTTTGCACTGTGTGGCTACACTGCAACACATGGATCTCACATATGAAGCAGGCTTCTGGTTTTCATACAGTGTGAAAGAAAAAATTAGGTATTCTTGAGCAACTGACATGATTAACTACTGCAGTCTCTATACTTCCAGGACATATCAGGAAGAGGTGGAATTATGAGACGAGGAAAGGCATAAGATTCAAAATATTTTTTTTGGTATTCTGTTTCAATTTTTCCTAACAATAAAGGCAATTAGACAATAAATATTAACTGAGGAAGTGCTGCACTTCACTAATTATATTCAAGACAAAGATGGATTTAGCATTTAGGAATAGTTTTTTGCTGATGGAAGCTAAAAAGAGGTGAGAGGAGATAATAAAACAAGAAGTCTCTGCCAGCCCTAAAATCTATAATTACTTTTAAAATAATTAAAAACACAAGATAATCAAGACACATCACAGAAAAAATGCATTAAAAACTAAACAAAGAATGAGAATCCAGTATCTTAAGAGTGAAATTAATCTTGTAAAGATATTTTGTGAAAGAAAATAACTGGCTCATGCATCTTTTAGGGCTTTTTATTCTGCATAAAGAAGACTTAATATGGCTTGATGTTTAAAAATAGCGCAAAAACAAAAAAAAAAATTCTGCTTTTTATTATATTAACAATTCTCGTCTTGTTTGCCCAGGAAGACACTTATGCCTGGAAAACTAATGAAACGATGACATTGTTTTAGTTAAAATGAAAGTTCCACAACGGGAAAGGATTTTTAGTCAGACTTTAATTTTTCCATTTGCTTTTAACAAGTACTTAATTTTAAGGTTAGTCAACATTTTGGACACAAGATGGTCCATAATAAAGATTCAATACCCTTGTCTTGTCGATTAAAGTGCTATGAGTTCACAATAAGCAGTTGCTAACACATTCAGAAGGTATCCTATCAAAATTAAGGAACACCAGATGATGTTATTGAGATCAGAAAACAAGCAGGGAAAAGTGTTTTTTGTTTTTTTTTAAATAAAAAGACAGCAAAAAAGGCCCCATATAAAACACAACATTCTTTATAAGTCACCTTTAAGGGAAAACCTGAAAGCAATAAAATCTTCTAGAAAGACAAACTGAAGTTTTAAAATAAAGTTCCATTGACATTTGGATGATTATTTCAAGTTTCTTGTTCCTGATTTTTGTCTGGCACTACAGTAAATCTCTCTGATTGAAGATCTAGAGTTAGTATTCATTTCTCTTCTTTACAGATGGATCTACTGTAGTAATTAAGAAGACATGAATTAATAAACTCGCTTATTCTCTTTCATCTCTAAATCCTGACAATATAACTGTTGTTTCTTTTTTCCAATGAACGTGTTTTGAGGTGCATTTTTTGGTAGCCCATTACCATATAATTGATGATTCCTTTGACTTTTTAAAACTAATTATTCAGTAAGAGTGAAATTCATCTCTTTCTTTCACAAAGACTGAGCAATCAGGCTGCATATAATAAGTGAAGTGGGAAGGTATGATGTTCACCCCCACACACATTCTACCAGCAGATAATGTAAGTGAAGATATTGTGTTTAATCCACCCCCAAAGGGGTCTTCTGGTACCAACTTGTTCTAAGTTCTACCCAATGTTCCTCATGCCACCTCTGGTGAGGGAGCTTGTGGGCCAACCTTCTCCTTCCTGAAGGGCCTCATAAGACACGCCCTCTGCATCTGGGTGAATGTCACCATTACAGAATTAGAGATTTTAGGAAAGATCCTACTGCTACAATGTTGCCAACTCATGATTTTATTGCAAATCTCATAATTTGACATTTTAAAGTCCTAGCTTCTGGAATCATGTCATAGTGTGAGAATCTCAGCTTAAAAAAAGACAAAACAAAAAACTTTCTAGACCTCATGGCTGAAGAGAAAAGATTGAAAACGTGAACCCTAAAAACTCAAAGCCAGAAGGCAAATAAAAGCCTGCCACAAACTTTTTTTAAATCTCAAGATTTTTAAGTCAGTCTCATGATTTTTGAACACTCACATTTGGCAGTACTGCTCCAGCCCCCTGTTCTCCCAACAGTGAAGTAGTTCCTCTCTCTGGCTTCACTAATTAAGTCCCATAAACATGTATCCAGCAAGAGTCCACACTCCAGCTAAGAAATGTTACCTTGTGTTAACACATTCAAAGCCAACACAAATTAGAACTTTACTTTAAAAAAGCATGTACTAAGCTTGCGAAGATATTGGTCCCAATCTTGATGTGACACATTTTACAGGGATGGAATTTACACAGATGAAAATGAGATGAGATTCAGGCCCATTAGGTGTAGATAATCTGTGAAGGCAACAAAAATGTACAGCTGTCTTCATAACATATGTTAATTAAGCCAGAATTTAAGAGTTGTACAGTCACGCTCCTTGACATTGAGTTCTACCATTATGGCAAGAGCACAAATAGGGCCATATTTAGGTTACCTTTAAAATGATACAATATTTAATATTTAAAAATAGAGCTACAAACCTTTCTAAAAGTGCACATTGCAATTTCTCCATCAGAACTGTATGACCACTCATTTTCAGGCCTAGTACAAGTATTTCACAGTACAAGTATTTGTGGAGCAGCTGGTGGTAGAGCTGAAGTTAAGTAGATCTGCATTTCAACTATAAATCACTGTTTTAAGAGGTTTATAGAAAAGCTGTCAAAAAAAATCACATACATTTTAAGATGAAACCAAAAAAAATTAATATTTGTTCCAGGAAAAAAAAAAGAAGTGGCCCATTTTAAGTAATAATAAATAATGACAACAACAAAATTAATAGGTTTGGGACACTGATTTTGTACTCCTGAAATGCAGAGACAAAAATGCTCAAGCACTATCTACTTCTATGGAGCTATATGTTTATTAATAATAATGGCACTGAAAAGCTGTTTTTCTAAATGGAACATTTATTCAGAAAGAACCACGTTTACAGCCCTGGCTGTAACACAATCTGCAAATAAGTCATGTCAATTAGCAATGTACCTTCTGGTAGTGAATTAAAGGGTGAGGTCAATGCGAATAACAAATAAAAATTCAAAAACGTTTCCTGGATATTGATCAAACAAAGGCTGACTAACATACTTTCCCATGTAAACAGTGAAAAGAATTATTTTAGAATTTCAGAAGATCATCACATTCATGTATTACATATACTTCACCCTACGGGCTGGAAATTTCATCAAAGTCAGAAAAACATTTAGTATGTGTGAAAATGCAGAATTGACAGCACTGGAAACTGAAAATCTCAATACAGCCACACAAAGTACAACAGTTGTACAAGTTTTTCACCTCACTTCAGCCAGTTCATCAACTCTGATTTGTAGGAATAACCTTTACTTTGGAGGGAAAGGGACTTCTAACCTCCAGGCTATTATATCCTTCTCCTCTCTGCAAAGAACATTAATAAGTGTACAAAAACACCAACACATGGACATGTGTCTACCAGGAATCTGACAGATGACCAACTGATTTTATACAGGCTCATAAATAGTCATCAGATGGTAATGACTGTTATCCACAACTAACCAACTGGATCTGAACCAGTCACAGACTCATATCCCACTTTTAGTTCGATCGGCCACCCTCCACCCATATGTGCATGGGTGTATGCCCCACCTAGAAATCTCAACTGTTTGTGAAAGGGCAACTGTATAAGGATTATTCAGAAGAATTAAAAAAAAAAAAAATCTAGTGATCTTATCCAATAAAACTGGAACATCTTTCTTCCAACACCAACCATTATCCATGACTCAAATCGCTGAACCATTGAGTCTCTCAACAATTTCTTTGTACTGGGTAGCAATACTTTATCTATTAAGGATCTTTACACGAGACAGCTCAACTTGGCTGACATCAAATACAGTACAATGAGCCCGTTTCAATTAACTTTAAACCTTAAGCAAAATCAATCTTTTTTCCCCTCCATCTCAACATCATTCAATTATCTGTAATTTTACTAAATTGCATAGATAGAAAACAGTTTATTTGGCATTGTATACTACACATTTCTAAATACACTAACAATTATTTTGAGCCACAGTCTACAAAGAAACATCCAGGGATGCTCTAAGGCAGGGGTCGGCAACCTTTCAGAAGTGGTGTGCCAAGTCTTCATTTATTCACTCTAATTTAAGGTTTCGCGTGCCGGTCATACATTTTAATGTTTTTTAGAAGGTCTCTCTCTACAAGTCTATATATTATATAACTAAACTAGTGTTGTATTGTAAAATAAATGGGGCCAGGTCCGGGGCCAGCAGGGGGATGGTGTTGGGTGGATAAATGGTGGCATTGTCAAGGACAGGGGCAGGAAGGTGGTGGGATCCCGGGTGATAGTTAGGGATGGGGTCTCTGGATGGGCAGTTCAGGGAGCAGGTGGGGTTGATGGTGGCTGGGTAGTCCCGGGTCTGTTTGGGTGTGTGGATAGGGGTCAGGACAGTCAGGACAGGGAGCAATGAGTTGTCCTGGGGAGCGAGTTAGGTGTTGTGTGAGGGGTCTCTGGAGGATGTGGCAGGACAAGAGCGTGGGGGTTGGATGAGTGGGAGTTTCTGGGGGGTTCGTCTAGAGCAGGGGTGTGAGAGGGGGTTGGGCAGGCAGGGAGTGGGGGGTGGTGTATGGGTCCAGGTTCTGGGGTCCTGTCAGGGCGGGGAACGTTAGATAGGCATGGGATCCAGGGTCTATCTGTGGTGCGGGTGTGTGTATAAGCGGTTGTTGGCAGTCAGGGGGACACGGTAGGTGGGTAGGTCCTAGGGGGGCAGTCAGGGGATAAGGGTGAAGGGTTCAGGAGGGGTAGTCGGGACAAGAGTTGGGGGGTTGGTTGTTTCTGGACGGGGGGCGGCGTCCTCGCCCTCTGCCCTGAGGCCCTTGCACCTGACACACCCCCAGGCGCCTTGCCTGAGCCCTTGTACCACCCAGCCTCGACTCTTTACACCTACCTCATGACCCCAGCCCTGGACTTGGCACCTCCCACGACATATTCCAATGCCCCTCTGCGCTGACTCTTGCACCCCCAGCATCCCCAGTCCCCCTGTCATATTTCCTACTCAGAATCTGAATCTTAGATGGTCAGAAAAATTTAAGATGCTATGCATGAAACCTCAAGCTTTTAATTTACAGTTAGGTCTGATAGCCTGCACAGCCAGTTCCAGTTGCCTGGCTTCACTCTGGTCTCCCCATAAGCCTTCTCCCTGGGGGACCCCAAGACTGCAGATTGTCCTGAGTCTCACAACGAAAGGGAAACAACCCCCTTCCCTTGTCTCGTCTCGTTACTTCCTCGTGGATGTACCCTGAAGATTCTACCCTGTTTCAATTCCTCCACAATTCCCTGGTGGGCTCAGACTTGCAATTTCCTTGAGGCCCCAACTAGAAAAAAAGCCAACAAGTTTTTTAAAAAGAAAGCTTGTATATAAAAAAAGAAAGAAAAGACATAAAATGGTCTCTGATCAGGTGACAATTACGGGTTATTGGCTTAATGAAAAAAAGAGATAAACAGCCTTATCCAAAAAAGAAATACATTTAAAACATTTCCAGCAAACTACGACAGCATGTAATACAAAAAACAATATAAATGCTATTGTCGTTTCTTACCTTTGTACTTACACTTGAAAACGAAATTAGAGAACCTGGAGGATAGAGTGTAATCCGGCTCAGAGACTATGAGAGCAACAGCGAGACAAGAACACCCACCCAAAATACTTCCCTCTCTTGAGATTTGAAAATCTTTGTTTCCTGAGATTTGTTCCTTTGGTCAGGTGTTGGTCCCTTTGTTAACCCTTTACATGGTAAAAGAAACATTAACCAGTATCTATGTTTATGACACCCCCCCATATCCCATTGCACGCACAGCATCCCCTATCCCCACCCTGAGCACCAAATGGGAGCCCCTGCACCACCACTTCATACATTCCCTACTTGCACCCCTCACACCATATGGAGTTGCCAGTGAGTGCCCCCACACCCAAAACCTCCCTGCTGCCCAACCCTGAGCTCCCTCCTTCATTCTAGTTCGCTGTGTCAGAAACTCCTTTCACCCCATACTGTGCTCAGTCCTACTCCCACTCTCAGCTCAGTGCAGGAGAGGAAAGGGACTGATCAGAACAGGAGAAAGTAGTACCCACTGTACGTGGGCATGTGGCTGGGACCCCAGACAACAACGGTCTGAGCAGGTCCGGCAGCTGGGATCCCGCTGGCTGGAGCCGGAGATGAACCCTGAGCGCAGTTTATGCTAGCGCTCAGCACTTGCGGCTGGGTGTTCTGGCTTAATCTCTCTCTT
>NC_133769.1:177358691-177372445 GCF_003597395.2 Chelonoidis abingdonii | reverse complement strand
CCCCGTTACCATGAGGCTCCCCGCTCATCCAGAGCCCTGCCGCCGCCACCCCTGTGCGCGTAGCCCAGCCCTGCCCTGCCCCTCAGAGCGCTGTGCGCGCGGCAGCAGGGCTCCGGATGAGCGGGGAGCATCTTTCCCTCCCCACGGAGCCAAATGCTGCCCCGCGGGAGCGCCTAGCCCCAGCTCCCAGAGCACTGTATGCACGGCAGCAAGACTCTAGGGGAAGGTGGGGGAGAGGGGGGGCGGAGGCTTGCTGCGCTCGGGCCGGCACTCCGGCCTGGGACCGCGGACCCCGCAGTTTGCCATGTCGGCAGCATTTTTAATGGCATGCAGAGTCCCACCAGGCAGCCGCGTGCTATTAAAAATTGGCTCGCGTGCCATCTTTGGCACACGTGCCATAGGTTGCCAACCCCTGCTCTAAGGACCCACCAGGTAAGTCACATAAGGGCACTGAGGAAGAGCAGTTTAACTAACTCCACAGGCATCCTTGAGATACTCAGGAAATAGCCAGCATTCTGACAATATGAACACTACACCTTCCTTACAAAGCCAACTCTCAGACACAGGCACAATGAATTACCACAGGAAATAATGTGATGCACATTATAAAACCACAAATAAAAGGTGAAATTATTAAACAAGGAACTCTACCAACATGATGGAGAGTATTTAAGTTTAGATTCCTTGTAGCCAGAACCCTCTCTCAGAATTTTCGTTCATACCAATCTTTAGTACAACATTGAAGAAAAGATGGCTGAAGCAGACTCTGCATAGAGAATTTCATTATCTGCTGTAATTACAATAGACTTATAACCAAAATGATAATTGCTGAATTAGTAGATTCTTTGCAAAGTAAAAAACAAATGAGGTTTGGTGGGGTTTTTTGTTCTGTTTTAAACCAGGATAACACAGTAGTCAGTAAAAACAAAAAACCACTAGGTCACTGGTTCAAACAACTGATGGCCCCTTTGCTCCACCCACACATCCTGCTCATCCTTTCCCTTAGAAACCTTCTCATTTTCATATTTCATCCCATATACCCCTTATGCTTCTAACAGTTCTATTCAGACACATCAAATGCCCCCTCTTCTCATTCAAATCCTTCCTCAAAACCAACTTCTATATAAAACTTTTCACCAATAATCCACTGTAGAAAGATACTATGTGTGTGTGTTTTTCAAAAGAGAGAAAAAGAGCCACTGTTCTGAGACTGTATCTCACTTGGTTCCCTAGCATGTTTTGTGTCTGTATTGTAGGTCAGACACAGATTGTAAGTCTTTTGGGAAAGGTTCATTTTTTTCTCTGTATATTTTCAACACTCAGCAATAGTAAATTCAGTGCAGGTCAGTAGCATCTGAAAGACATCTTCCGTGCAGTGACCTACCTGAAATGACAGGTGTTCACATTATAGTTTGCACTAGCTTGTACTCTCATGAACTGTCTGAGCAGACACCCCAAAAATTGAATGGATGTGACTAGAGAATGAACCACCTTCTCACCCCTAAAAGTCATTCCACTTGATCAGGTTGGGGCAGAGGCTACCTTGAGAAAAGTTGCACAGAGAGTAGTAGCACTGTATGTAATTATATATACCCTAAAATAAATGTGAATGGCACTCTGCAAGCAAAACAGTGTTCCTGCCCTAAACCTCCTAAACTAAAAGGTCCTGACCACATGAGACGAAAGGTCCTTTTGCAGGATTGGGGCGTAAATTAAGACTCAATAAGATAAAGCATAGCCTCACATCAAGATAGATATATTAGAATCAGAAAACGTACAGAGAAGGGCAACATTATTAGGGGTATAGAACACCTTCCATATCAGGAGAGATTAATAAGACTGGGACTTTTCAGCTTGGAAAACAGATGACTAAGGGAAGATATGACAGAGATCTATAAAGTCACGTACGGTGTGGAGACAGTGAATAAGGAAGTGTAGTTTACTCCTTCACATAACACAAGACCCAGGGTCACCCAATGAAATTAATAGTCAGCATGTTTAAGAAAACAAAAGGAAGTACTTCTTCACACAACACACAGTCACCTTGTGGAACTCATTGCCAGGGAATGTTGAGAAGTTCAAAACTGTAAATGGGTTCAAAAAAGAATTAGTTAAGTTTATGGAGGATAAGTGCATCAATGTCTGTTAGCCAAGATGGTCAGGGACACAACCTCATGGTCCTAAGCCTGAGATGCACCAGGGGATGACTCACTAAATAACTGACCTGTTCATTCTCTCTGAAGCATGACAAGTTGGACACCATTGGTCTGACCCAGTATGGCCATTCTTAAGTTTAACATTGGTAACAAGGAAGAGGAGGACGACAAGGATTACAGCAGAAAGATCATACAGTTTTGGATGGTAACTTGTGTGATTTGAAGCCCCTCAAGGTTGTTTGTTTTAAAATGATGCCATCACCGCATACAGAAGACTGGTACTTCTAGTTAAGATGGAAGAAGCATTAGGGAGGCACTTGGCAAAATTCCTGTTCCTTGGATAAAATTATAACTTTCTCCTCCAGGACTCTGAATCCTGCATGTTTCATTAGCGTTAAATTTGCATTTATTTAGATTGTAAGCGAGGGTAGGGACTTCAGAATCATTGAAATGTTGGGAATGAAGGGACCTCAAGAAGTCGTCAAGTCCAGCCCCTTGCACTGAGGCACGGCCAAGTAAACGTTCTATCGGGGCTTGAAACAGACACTGTCTTTTTCTGTGTATATCAGCGCCTGGCACAGTGGAGACTCAATCCATGACTGTGGCCTGTAGGCACCACCAGGGTAAATATATTAAACAACAACAGTACTAATACTGCTACTTAAAAAGGGGGAAGGAGGAAGGCAAGCAGTAAACACTGGCTCAGTGAAAATTAATAAATAAAATCATACCTTTAACAGCTCAGGGAGAAGTGTTCTTTCCTTTCTATCACGTTTCACACTGATGGATTCATCTTCCTTATTTGCAAAGCTGAAAATCAAAAATAAATTTAACTATTTTAAAGACCTGCAGTAGGCAGAGCTACTTAACACAAGAGGCACTGCATCATGCAATTTAAAAGCCAGGCTGAAAGGTTTGTGTTTGTTTGTTTTTGGTTAAAAAAAAAAAAAAAAAAAAAAAAAAGAGCATGTTGCACATATTTACTCTTAAAAAAAAACACAAAATCCTGCCTGCAACACTGGGAAGGAGCATGCTCAGTTGCTATATCGGGATGGTGCATGCACAATATGGCTGGCACACTGGAGATATGAGGAAATGGAGCATGCTCAGTGCAGATGGAATCTTCAAAGACTTCAGCTGTCAAACTAATAAACCTCTAAGCATGTCCAAACTGTGATTTATTTTTCCTCAGACAGAAGCTTGTAACTTGGCCAAATTTCACAGGGACCGCAAAAGGCACAACACTGACACCAGGGCAACCACTCTGCTAAAGTTTAAGTCCCTGTTCTAAGGCAAGGATATACTAGAGCTTCTCAAAAAAATTCTTACAACTAGTTTGTTAACAGGAACAAAACCAACATACTTTCCCCCCCTATTCTTTTTCTTGGGAATGGCAGACCATTTTTGCTGAAACTTTCCCAAAAAACTTTAGCCTTAAGCAGGAAATTGGCATGAAATTTTCAGCCAAAATAGTTTAAGTTACAAGCAACTGAAAACAGGGTCCCATAATGGGAAGTGTCAGACAACCTTAACTATAGTCATTGCTGCCTGTTCTGCCTGTAATATGCCAAAAGCCCAAATCAATGTCACTCTTACCTTCATCCCCCTGCATGCAAAAATAGGGAAGAAGAAAAGTTCACTTGGTGATGTCTCAACAATTTTTGAAGACAGTCTTATATCAAGGTACCCTGTATTTATGAAACACTGCTATAGTAAGATCAACATCATCCAGTGTCTCTCTTACTCAATAAAGCCTTCTCAGTCTACTTAGATTCATACTACAGGTGAAAGGCACATTTCTGTCATTGTATGTTTCTTTATGATATGTAAAAGAGGATTTGAAAGTTGTTGGCTTTTTGAAAATAAGGAAACAGTCTCTACACCTGCTTCTTTTAAAATAACCAGGAACAGTGAAGTGTCTTCTCTGGTTTCACTGGAGAATTTAAAAAGCTCTCTCAGTTAACTGGCTGCTGGGCCATGTGCGTGTCTGACTCTTTTACAAAGAGAGTTTTACTCCCAGCTGTTTGTCAGGAGTTTGAGTTAAATGTCTTAAAATATACAAAGAAATTGTCAACAGTCTGACTAAAAATCCCTCTCCCTCTCAACTGCTCAGATTTCAAAGGTCCTCCAGCAGAAAGTAAACAAGACCAGCTATTTCTAACATTAAAGGGCAGTATTTAGCCATTAAGCCTTTTATGCAGAGACAGAAGGAGCCATTTCTTTCCTGTCTTTCACAGGTTAGGGTTAAGCTCAAAAACAACTACAGTAGGATCACCATGCACAGTATTTTTAAAAACCTGTCCAGAAGTATTTAGAGCATTAACGGGCACTTTTAAAGCACATATATAAATGGAAAGAAAGAATAAAATTAAAGATTTAGTCCACCCTGCTGCATCTCAGAGAGAGAGAGAGTTTTGATGGATTAATACCGTATCCCTATTAACTTCTTGTCTTGCCTTGCATGTGTTCTGTGAGGAAGATTTCACAACCTCCTTTAGGCAGGTCATCGCTCCATAATAAAAGTTATTTATTGTATTTAACCTAGTTTCCCCCCTCTTAGGACAAAATCCTACTCTGAGATCTACATGGCTTATCTTGATGCTGATATACTTGATGTCAATAAGAACTCCCTTCATATAGCAAAAGCTGAATAATGGGGTTGATATACACAACAAGAGGAGGATTTTCCCCTTAGCTTTTACGGCATTGCTTCTTGTGGGACCAATCCGGACTATTAATAAAACTTATCCTGTCTTTTTCTTATGACATACATTTATAGCCCATTAGAATGTTACCCCATCATAATTTTTTCCTCTACCCTTTACTCTCTCCTTCATGAACTATGTTTTCTAAACCTTTTCGCATTTTTGGTTGCTTTTTTAAAGACAAAAGGCAACATCTTTAAAGTATCATACTGACAGATACCAGATTTATTTTGTTGTAGCACCAGCCTCGCTTGGACAGGTTACTGTAGAATCCTGCAATACGTGCAATGAATCAAGAGTTAACTTGTATTTAGTTCTCAGGCAAATGCCTTAAAATAAACAAAGGAGAAAACACAGCTTTACCTTCTAGCCACATTAAAAACAAAACAAAAACATTCCCCCACCCTCCAAAACTGAACCTGAAAGTTACCTTATTAGTCTTTTTAAAAAATCTTATATGTGTTTCAACATTCTAAACCTTCTGCTTTAGTTAGTAAATAACACTGTTTTTACAGAGCCCTTGGTACATACTAGATGAGTCACACTGGAAATAAATAAGCAAGCAAGCACAAAAACTCTCTCCACAGAAAATGTGGCTCTTGTATTATTTTGTTTTCCCCTAAAAGTTGAGACTATCTTCCAAAGCAGAGAACAATAAGTGTGTCCCTGCTAGTGCCAAATATTATACTTAAAGACTGGAGAATAGTCCAGTTATTGCTGAGCAGACTCTTGATGACCTGGATTAGCACTCTTTTTACCACAAGAGAGAATTTGAATTCAATGTTTTTATCATCATTGAATGTTATGCAATTGAAGCATCTGCAAATATTGAAACATGCAACCGTCTTTTCCAAGCAGAAAAACAGGTATTAAGCATTAGTTGTACTTTCACAGGAAAACTACACAAAGTCCTTCTCTACTGTGTTCAAAACACAGGTGAGCTAATGTAACTGTTCCACTCCCATCCTCCTGTTGTAACAGAACAACCCCCTCTACGCAGCGGATAAAACATACTACGGTAAAAGCTGTGTTATCCAGCACTTTACCAACTTGAAATGTCTATGAACCAACATTTCTGATCTTTAATAGCATCCGGATGGTGCAGGGCCGGCAGGCTCCCTACCTGGCTCTGTATGGCTCCCTGGAAGCAGCGACAGGTCTCTGTGGCTCCTAGGTGCAGGAGCCATCACGAGGCTCCGTGCACTGCCCCCACTCTACCCCACACGTTGGCTCTTCAGCTCCCACTGCGGGGGTGGAACCTGCAGGCGGAGGCAGCGCACAAAGCTGCCTGGGTGCCCCTCCGCCTAGGAGCAGCAAGAACATATCGCCACTTGCGGGAAGCCTCCCGAGGTGAGCGCCACCCGGATCCGGTGCTCCAAAACCCCTCCTGCACCCAAACTCCCTCCCAGATCCCATGCCCTGCACCCCAATCCCCAGCCCCTCCTGCACCCAAACTCCCTTCTTCTTAGTTAACCGGAATTTTTGACTTACCGTCACCCCCGATTTTCCCAACATGTCAAACAAAGCTTTTACTATACAAATTTACATACAATAAGGGTGTACATTAAAGAGATATGAAGAATAAAGTAAGTATGAAGTTTATAATGACATAATCACAGGCAATATATAAGTACATATTTTCTGCCAGAAGCTGGGAATGGGTGACAAGGCATGGCTCACTTGATTATCTGTTCTGTTCGTTCCCTCTGGGGCACCTGGCATTGGCCACTGTCAGAAGACAGGATACTGGACTAGATGGACCACTGGTCTGACCCAATATGGCCATTCTTATATAATGAAGATACCCCAAAATTATATGAATCTATTTCAATTCTAACTGTCAAGTTTCAGGAAGTTACCAAATTCAATTTTTCAAACAAGATTATCATTGCTTTACACTGATAGCATGGACAAATGTAATTCTGACACAATGTATTCTAGGTTTCATTATTTATAATACTTAATAGCAGTGAATAATCTGTAAGATATTTTGTAAAAATAAAGAACTCTTAGTAATGTGATACAATACACCACTTAACTATCGTATCCTAGCTACAAAGTGAGAATGGATGACTGATGGGTGGGGAGAGAGGTTCACCAAGGGTATTAGGGAATAGGAAGACCAGACAGCAAGTATGAAAAATGGGGACAGGGTGGGGTGGTAATAAGAGCCTATATAAGAAAAAGACGCAACCATCGGGACTGTCCCTATAAAAGTGGAACATCTGGTCACCCTATCAGGGAAGTGTAAATTCACAACATTCTACATTTTTTCCACATATGCTGTTGTAGTCACGTGGGTCCCAGAATATTAGAAGGACGAAGTGGGTGAGGTAATATCTTTTATTGGACCAAGTTCTGTTGGTGAGAGAGACAAGCTTTCAAGCTTACACAGAGCTGTTCTTCTAGTCTTTCACAGTCTCACTACTTCACCCTCATTGAACGTTTCTCTCAATACAGCTATTGTTGCACCCATATCCATACCTAGTTCTTTTCTTAGATATTTTGTTCATATAAAGATCGATTCTGCAAGGCTCCGAGCTGCTGGCCCCAGTCCATCAAAGCACTTAAATATGTGCGTATCTTTAAGCACAGGAGTATTTCCATTGAAGACAAATGGGACTACACACATGTGCTTTGCTGCATCAGCTGCATCAGCTCACAGTGAACACTCAGAGGTTTCAACACTTCCACTAAATAGACAAGGAGAACTGATTCCATGAAACTGTGTCTTTTTAAGCAGACTTGGCTCACAGGCTACTTTATGTTGTTTTCAGAGAATCAATGACAGGACAGTCTATTAAACAGATTCAAACAATCTGCCTGGAGTTAACAGACAAGCTTGCCAAAACATAGTTCTAAAAACTTAAGTGGCTGCAGTACCACATCTCAGGATATCTAAAAGGTATCAGCAGGTCAAGGTGATGCAAAGTGGTGCACCCATACAATGCAGCTATTAGCAGATACCATCTAGTACATTAAAACTATCTTTGCGCTACCCCACAGGTGCAAACTTGCCCTGAAGTTGCTTTGGCTGGTCAGAGAAGGATCACTTCAGTGAAGAGAGATCATCAAGAGGCACAGAATCATCACTGTAGTTACTAAGGCCAGGTCTACACTGCAACTTTAAATCGGTTTAATGGCCGATATACCGATTTAACGCTGTATCCGTTCACACGACGTCGTCATTAATATCGAGTTAAACGGCTCCTTAAACCGTGTTGTGAGCTACAGACATTGGGCGCTCAGCCAAAATGCCAAATAGTTTTAAGAGACTCCGCTGAGGACTGTGGGATACTGGAAGTCCTCAGCACCCCTCCCGTCCTCCATGATCTCCCCCTGATGCTAATGTTATGGTATCGCGGGGGTATCTGGTTAAATTTCGTCAGTCATTCCTTGCTCTGGGAAACATCACAGACAGTCCTCGCGAGACTTTTTCCCTGGATGCCCTGCAGAAACAATAGCAACGGCAGCCCTAGAGACCTCCGCTTTTTTGTTTTTTCCCGTCACCATTTGTGTTATAATGCGTGGAGAGCAGAGGCGACACTACGGCGACAACCACCAGCATTCAATTGCCTTTTGCAATGATAGCAGAGATGGTTACCAGTGTTCTGTACCGCTACTGCCAGAGAGAATATGGGCAATACATACGGTTATCTCTCTCCTTCTGAACTGTCGCTGTTGTATCTTTTTTTATATTCTATTGAGTGCCCCTGGCTAAAATCAGCCGGGGCGCAACGCAAAAGCAAAACTTGGATTGACTCACGTGGCCACTGAAGTCAATCCTCCCTTACTGGTTTCTAAAAATAGAAGTTCTGTCCTGCCTACAAGAGAGTCAAAGCAGCAGAGAATGCCTGTGGCAGCCGCCTAATAATATGACTATACACGACGTCTGTTTAGTCTTAAGGTGCCACCAGGATTCTCTGCTAGCTTTTAACAGATCCAGATAACACACGGGGTACCCCTCTGAAAGAAGAGTCAAGTGTATTAGAAGCGCGCCAGGGCTTACGTCGGCTGTTATTACAGCGGGGTCTGCGACGCAAAGAACCGCACCCATTGCTTCAACTTCTCTCCAACCAACTCCGCAGCTACGTGGCAGGGCCCGCCCCCATTTATGTCATGCAGTCGTGAGGAAAGACAAGAAATAAGAAACTTAGACTTATTCGTGAATAAACCGGGGGGGGGGGGTGGCACTTGGAGGCAGGCACGCCGGGGCTATGAAGTCCAGGCAGGATATCCAGATTTTTAAAAAAAACGAAGGGTAGCGATTGGACTCCGTCCAAATGAGCCACCACTATCGCAATTTTTGGTTTTCAGAACCATTGTGGAGGGGGCAACTCATATTAGCAATCGGAACCTACACTGTGATCACTGGCCAGGGTAAACAGGAAAGATGAATCCCCGCGGAACTTTTGGAATTAATTCCATTTCCTAGATTGTCCACGTGAGGGTCACACACACAGGTGACCCAACACAGAGCTCATATGCACTGGTAACAATGCAGTCTCCTGAATAAATCGAAGAAGAGCGCCAGCCTGGACCACACAGGGGTTCTGGAGTCTGATCGCTATCTGGGGTGAGGACTCAAGTGCCACAGCACTGCGTTCCAAAAGACGAAATGAAAAAGTTTTTTGAAAGATTTTCAAAAGTATGGCTGAAAAAAGGGCACAGCAGGACTTCCGCAGTGCAGAGTGAAAGTGAAGGAGCTTAGACAGAGGACATGACCAAAAAACACAGAGAAGACAGACACGGATACGAGGTCAATCGGCCTCTGAGCCGAGAAAACATGCCGAGCTGATGCATACTGGACTGAACGTAAAACATCAATATTGGGGGTTACAGATCGCTACCAGGCAACCCAGACACAAGGAATCTACTGTCCCGTAGAGATTAGAACTTCAAGTCGGAATTGAGAGAGAACAAGCATGCTATATTGACTGAAGGAATGTACGTACCCGAGGTGGTAGGAGAAGGAGAGGCAAAGATGACGGAATGAAAGCAAGAACCATGAGCAGACGGAACAGCGACAAAGCGAGTGACCGTATAACCCCAACAGCCAGGAGATCTTTTGTAAGAACCCCCAGGCCAGAATATCCACAGTCCACTGCACGTCCAAGTTAACCCGATCAGAGCGGAAAAACCGACAGTGAGAGGACCATGAGACGAGCGTACGCCGGAGTAGAAGTTCAACTTACAATTCAGTGATCAAGAAACACGCGAATTAAAAACAAGATGGTTCTGTGTAGATCAGGCATTGACCGGTTCATGGAAACCAGGGCTGAGTTGCTACGAAGACAATGTCACGCCATGATAAACGGTATCAGGAAAAATTCGATAATCACGAACGAGATGCTGCATGGGAGTGGAAGAACGAAACACCTCCACAAAAATTAATCTCCATGACGCATCGCCGGAGGAGGGAACTAAAGCAGAACAAAGCTTATGATAGTCACTGGAAGAACAATTTCTGGCGCCAGGCAGCTTACCCGTCCCCATAGGTAGAGTAACTTTATCAACGGCCATGGCATTTTGCAAGGACATAATGGGACTGAAAGAGGACAATGTAACATGTGCAATCTTGGCATTCGGAGCAAGAAACAAAACGATCTCACTCCCTGGCGGGTGGTATAGCTGCAGGAGAAGAGGAATATCATCGCATTGAGGTTTACCTTTTGTAGAAGATCAGAGAAGATAAATAAGGTGGTCAGCCACCATGGCGAATTTTGTACTGGCCAGAGCGGGAGGATGGGGAGGAGGAACAAGCGATGAGCTTTTCAGCGTCCAGCAGTCCCCAGTCTGCAAAGAGGAAGTATCTCCAGTCACAGCCGCTGTGGGGGGTGAAGTAGGGTCAGCACTTAGCAGCAGCGAATCGTAAATATCGATAGGAGCCCGGAGGAATCGCGCCTGTGGTGGAATGTGAAGAGGGGGGTATTGGCTATGTGGCACGAGTTAGTCTTCCCTTTAAAACAGGAGCACAGGCATCATATGATCCAACTGGCTATCAATGAAGGAGGGACGAAACAGAGAATACAAACATTAAAAGCTTACTTACCAATCTCCGCGCGTGGATGATCACCGGTTGCCAACGTACCTGTGTCTGTAGTGTGTGCCACACCAGGTCACACAGACACGTGAAATATTTACGAACGATACAACAATAAAACGAGACTGTTGGTATAGAGAGTCCACATGTGCTCTGTACACGGTAGGATTAGTGTATGTCGCATAGAGTACTAGCATAGCTGTCAAAAGGTATTTTCCAATACTTATCCACCCTGGTTTTGCCTTCACTGCAGCTGCACATTCTCTGCAGTGCACCTATGCCATCACGAGGGCGTGACTCTGAACGGCGGAGGAAGAAGAAGACGGAAGATGAAATGAAATGTCAAAGAAATTATTGAAGTAAACACGCAATGAAGAGGGATAAACAGAATCGATTGGGAAGGATGTGCGTAGGCCAAACTAAACAGAACAGAAACTGACCAGTAGAACGATCTGAGAGGCGCTGAGGCTGGACGTTAGCTGCGTGGGCACTAAACTGAATATCCGCAAGGCAGGATGTAGTCTTCAGTGCAAGAAGAGCGCAGTAGCAGAGTGCCGCGTGCAGCCCCTGTATAACCTCCCTGCAAGCCCACGAACCCAAATCATCACTCCGCAGGACAAAGTAAGGTAAGAAGACGGATAGCGGCGGAATGGCTTTCTGCCAACACCGCCTACATACTCCCACACCTCCCTGGAGAGTTAAGGGAAAAGGCTCTAGATACGCTACAGATGATGGCCGTAAATGAGCCTTGGTCCTATTCCCCTCAACTGTCCAATAGCTCACACAGCAGGCCAGGCATACACCATTCCTAATATCTCGCTTTGTTTATAGTTCCCTTTGTAAAAAGAAGATAAGGATCGAGAAGGAAAGGGCGGAGTATGTGGACTCTATGCGAATCAGATCGAGAGCGAAGCGGGAGGAGCGGAAGGAAACGACAGTGATATTAACAGATGCATAATTCCTCTTCTAATGAATAGAATAAATGATTTTAAACAGAGAAACATCAAGATTTATTCCTTTCGGCAACCTGGTAATCAAAAGAGGCGGGAGGAGTGGTTATGCTATATCAACTGAATATACCCATCAAAAGTGGCAAGGGGTTCATAGGACACAACAGAGGTCACAGCGGGATAGCCAGGGAAAGAGTCAACGGGTACTCTCCTGGACGGTGGCTGAAACTCGTTTTCAGGCTTCTCTGATGTGCAGCGCCATCCAGATGTGCCTTCTAATCCCCTATACAGCAACACCGTCGCTGAGCTGCTCGTGACTCATAGGGCGACAGGTGAATTTGCCCACCTACGGCTCTTACGCCATCCTCAAAGCATAAATGTCTCCCCCTTATCCCAAAGATTGGTGGAAGCACACAACAGCAGCACATGAAGCGCGAGACAGCTGAGAATTAGGACTGAGATGGTACTGAGGCGAAGTAAGTTTCATGATACGCCAGCCGACACCTTAAAAGGCCAAATGCACATTCTAGGCCACGCATCCCGGCACTATGCTCAGACCTGTAGTTTGAACAGACATCCTGACCAGACTGATGCCTAAGCTCGCTGCTCAGTTCAGCAATGGCTTACATCACGGCCAATGGAGAACACAAAGGGAGAGCCTGAGGTCTCTAACCATCGATAACTACAGGCATTTCCACATCCAACGGCTTATATATCTGGCTGGAGTAATCCCTGCGGCAGCCGGTTTAAACAGACTAGTCTCCTGAAGAACCGAGCGGTCATAACCTTCCTGGCCATGCCCACGGATGTGGGGAAAACGTCCCTTGTGGCGCAGCCAGTGCTTGCAGCACCATTGAAAAGAACCCCTTGCGGTTCACCAATACTGGGTGCCGCTGGTGTCTAGGGGCAAAAGGGGATAATGGGTTAACAGACTGAGATGGTCCCACCACCAGTTCTGGAAAAACACATGCAGGCAAAAGCCCATACCAGTATCACCGTGCAACGTTGGTCCAGACAGAGTACACAACCTTCAGTAGGCAAGACAGCTTAACGACTTGCTTTTGCTACTAGCATCACTCGCAAGCCCCACAAAGATTTGCCCACATCAAAATTGATCTATCCGCACTGACGGGTGAGATGGTCTGAGACGTTGCCAAGCATTCCAAGAGCGGCCTATCTGTCAACTCGGCTCTCCACCGAAGCCTACACTGAAGGAGTTCAATTATCTGTTTGGCGCTGTACTCAGGAGGAGGCAAAAGCACTGTCACAAAAGTTTCTAAAGAGAGGAGAGTGACGAGAACTCCTCTACGCAGCAATTTCGCACGCAAATACGTCAATTCAGCAGCCGTAAAATACATGCGGTCCACAAAGGGGAATCCTGTAAATCGGTCCATGTCTTCAATTCCCGTGCCAAATCGGCGTTGTCAAGATGGGGGTAGAAAAGAAGGTTCTAGACCACATGTTATTAGCAGTAGCTTCCAAAAAATGCTGGGGCCAGCGGTTCATATGGAGAATTCTGCACTGCCAGTCTCGTCAATGGCGGCTGGTCACTCCAAGCGCGTCAGCAAATAGCTGCCCTCCTCCCTCCTCGCCTTGAAGTCATTGTTCAGTATAAGTTCCATGCCCGACGTACGAGTACGCGAAGGTGCTAGACAAACGTCAGGATAACCGTTGTGATCTCAAGTCATGATTGCTGGCATGGCGTTTGCTCAATGACTCCGAAAAGGCGCCAAAGGGTTGTTGCTGCCCTTCAAAAAGGAGGGGTAGCGCTGTAACCTCAGCACCACCCGGGGCAATGTTTTATGCCTCATCAGGCACTGTGCTCTCAACACGGAAGTGGAACTATGGATATAGCCTGAGGATATCTAGCTACCCACAGTGCAACCAGCTCGAAATCGAT
>NC_133769.1:177328363-177354704 GCF_003597395.2 Chelonoidis abingdonii | reverse complement strand
CGATGGTAGCTTTGGACCATGGATGCAAACAATCGATTTCGTGATCCCACTGTGGACGCGCTAAACTGATTTTATCAGATCTGTTTTGTAATATCGGTTTAAGCTACTTCGAAATAATCGTGCAGTGTAGACGTACCCTTTATCACCAACCATGACTAGCATAGAGGGCACCATGGAGTCACTGGGTCTGGTCCAGACCCCAGCCTATCACCAGTTACCTGGGAGTGACCCCTTTACCATCTAGGCCCCAAGGACTCACACAGTTTCACAGGGGCAGGCCTGTGGCCTTCAAGACTGGGCTGTCAGTACCAGCATTCCCTGTCTCTCTATGGCTCCCTGCAGGAAATGCAGCCAAGCCAAACTACTGAGGGAGGCTTGTACTGGATCACTTTAGGGTGCAATGCTCTCAGTGAGTATTCACAGTGACACAGGTGGCCTTTGCAAAACAAGGTAACTATTTATTAGTCACCTGGCATACATTATCTTAGTGTCCTTAAGCTAACACAAAAAGGCAGACATTAAGTCATAGTCCACCCTGGTCAAACCAGTGCCTTGATGGGCCAGCCAAGCTGTGCTGCACTCCATCTCTGACTCTCTCCCCCACCAATCTGGGCCAGACTCCTGAGTCCTTCCCAAATCACCACCCCGCCAGTCACCTGAAATGTTTTCTCCAGCTCAGTTCACAAGTCCCACCTGCTGGGGTTTTGTGCTGGTAGGTGTTGACTGTTCGGTGGTTGAAGCACTTCAGTCTTGCTGGACCCTCTGCTAATTTGAGCCCGTTTCAGTCAGTTCTTCAATGATCCTATTCATTTCCCCACCCCACCCGCGACAGCAAGATGACACACACATCTCCTGCCTCTTGCACTGTTCCAGGAGCAGTGTTAACCCTTGTGCACCCACTTTGTTACCAGTGCCACAGAGGGAAACTGAGGCACACTTATGATTCATATAAAGAATAAAGACAATTCCCACTTGGTCACAGGGCACATCATGTCCGATGCATCACTATAGCTAGATGACACGCAGCTACCATAGAGCCCTATAAGGTCATAGACAACCAGAGCAAATTAGAACAGCTCTGAGTCTACTCTCACTTGTACTTGCTGAATCACCCACCACAGTGCAGTCCCAGGATTAAGGGAGACACCTTTGTATCCCTAAGTTCCATCCAAGGCACCTCAACCAGAGCCAAGGTTCATGAGTCATGTACATAAACAATTACACCACTGCCTTTCTATTGTTATTTTCACTAGACATCACCTTTTTTCTTATTTTTTTGGTATTTATGGTGCTCATGAAATAGAGGAACTAAACATCAGCTAAAACTAGGTAAAGAGTTTGCCTTCCCGACACTTTGCCCTGCTGTTCTTTTGTTTTGCTAGTGTATATGTATCCTGAACACATCACCCTTGCTACTTGGATAATCAACAGTAAACTTCCATTACAGCAGACTCTATTGTGTATATTCTGCTGAAAGTCTTTGTTTACATAATTTTCTCATGCCTTCTACTCCTCTGTTGCTGAAAGATCAGTTTTGACTATCTGGAATACTGGGACAGGTGGTGGTTCAATCATATGCAGCATTCTTTAATCAGTGTGCTTGTACAAAGAAGGATAGAGAATATTATTACTGGAGAGAGAGAGAGGAATGTTTATTCTATATAGTGTAACTCATACAGAGATAAAAACCCTGTACAAACTAGAACCAGATAAAATGCACTTATCTCACCTGGGTTTGAGTAAACACATGCAGGTTCTTCCTCTATCATTATCCCACATAAATGAGCAAGTTGGATTGCATAATTTGAGAAGTATTTTCCAATTGTCTCGATTAAAAAAAACAGAATAGATTCAATTATAAACGATTAAGTGTTCAAAGGCCACTCAAAGCATTTTTGTATTGTGTTACATGTCTGTCTTTCCCATCTTTCCTCTTTATAACTATCTCTTGGCACTTTAAAAACCCATCCTTCTCTTCCTGCACTAATCCTTCCCATCCATATTATGTAAACACATGCTGGTTAATATGTTGTCACTTGTGACTGCTTGGAACTTACTGATTTTTATTTAACCATATGAGCAATAAAATGAGACTGGAAACATGTAGATTTTGCCAATAGATATAATCATAATAATAATAAAAAGGCATTCTTGATGTCTACTAAACATGGTATCGATCAACAGGATACTTAACTCTGCACATTCTACATGACCAGCCTGTTGCGGACTCTCCCCCAGTTCTGACCAGCTGGTCTGAATGACGGTAGTTGGTTTGTGGACAACTCAAATAAAGTTGCAGTAGTACACCTGGGTGTACGAAAATGTTTTTAAGATGGTGTGCGTGTGTGGGGGGAGGGGATTCACCTGAGCAATTCAGGGACTAGGCCATTGCTGATGAGAGGTTCAGAACTTACCTATGGGTTGCTCTCACAATACAGACACTCATATTGCCATAAAAAGAACAAGAGTACTTGTGACACCTTAGAGACTAACAAATTTATTTCAGCATGAGATTTCGTGAGCTACAGCTCACTTCTTCGGATGCACAGAATGGAACACACAGACAGGAGATATTTATACATACAGAGAACATGAAAAGGTGAAAGTATGCATACCAACAGGAAGAGTCTAGTCAATTGAGATGAGCTATCATCATGGTATGCATACTTCCACCTTTTCATGTTCTCTGTATGTATAAATATCTCCTGTCTGTGTCTTCCATTCTATGCATCCGAAGAAGTGAGCTGTAGCTCACGAAAGCTCATGCTGAAATAAATTTGTTAGTCTCTAGGGTAGCTACAAGTACTCCTGTTCTTTTTGCAGATACAGACTAACACGGCTGCTACTCTGAAACCTGTCATATTGCCATGTTACCAGGATGGCTATTACTATCTCAGGGACTTCTACCCCTCTCTTTTTAAGGTAGACCCCCTTCATAGTGAGTCAAGCCCCTCATTAAATGATGGGCTAGGCCAGGAGTCGGCAACCTTTCAGAAGTGGTGTGCCGAGTCTTCATTTATTCACTCTAATTTAGGGTTTTGCGTGCCAGTAATACATTTTAACCTTTTTAGAAGGTCTCTTTCCATAAGTCTATAATATATAAAACTAAACTATTGTTGTATGTAAAGCAAATAAAAGGTTTTTAAAATGTTTAAGAAGCTTCATTTAAAATTAAATTAAAATGCAGAGCCCCCCGCACTGGTGGCCAGGACCTGGGCAGTGTGAATGACACTGAAAATCAGTTCACGTGTCGCCTTCGGCACGCATGTCGTAGGTTGCCAGCCCTGGACTAGGCTATTGGGATGGCTTCCTAACTGGTCTTCCCTGCAATTCTGGACTGTGACTATAAGGGTGAGGATTTCAGTATTGCCTGACCTGGGTGATCTCACAAGTTGCCAGTAAGCCCACAGATTCTATTTTTGGTCTTGCTGATGGTATACAGAACTACTATTAAACTAAGGCATTTGTGTTACATCTTTTCCTGCCAGGGACTGGGATGTAGGCGGTCATGCCTGGCGGTTAGAACAGGAAATAAGAGCCATGGGCCAAAACCTGAGTCAGAGGCCTGATGCCTGAGCCAACGGTCACAGCTGGAGTCAGGATCTGAGCCTAAGGTCAGAACTGGAGTCAGAGGCCAGAGCCAAGGGTGAGAGCTGGAGTAAGAAGTCGGGAATTGGAGCCAAGCGTCAGAAATGGGTTTCCTGGAGTGAGGCAGGGCAGGTACAGGGCTGGGTCCAAGGCAGAATAGCAGCTATGCCAGCCATGGACAAAAGCTTTGAACAACTGCTGGACTGCTGCTGAGCTTACTCTTCCAACCCCTGAGGTTATGTCTACATTACAAATTACTTTGATATAACTATGTATGTAGATAAGGTCCCATGTGAAGCAAGTCTAAGGGAAAAACAACTGAAGACAGTTGGAAATTTTTCAAAGAGACATTATTAAGGGCACAAGAGGGAACTATCCCACTGAGTAGAAAGATAGGAAGGATAGGAAGTATGGCTTAACCAGAAGATCTGCAATGATCTAAGAATAAAATAAAGTCCTACAAAAAGTGGAAACTAGGTCAAATTACAAAGGATGAATATAAACAAATAACACAAGAATGTAGGGATAAAATTAGAAAGGCCAAGGCACAAAACGAGATCGAACTAGCTAGAGACAAAAGGGTAACACTGTTATTAAAAAAAAAAAGCAAACATCATTCTGGGACGTATTAGCAGGAGTGTTTTAAGCAACACTCAAGAAGTAATTCTTCCGCTCTACTGGTATCTTCTCTTTTACAGACTACACAAACCCATATTTTTTTTCAAATCTTCCCTCATAGGTCATGTTTTCTAGACCTCTAATAATTTTTGTTGCTCTTCTCTGGACTCTAATTTGTCCATATCCTTCCCGAAATCTGGCACCCAGAACTGGACATAATACTCCAGTTGAGGCCTAATCAGAGGAGTACAGTGGAAGAATTACTTCTTGTGTGTTGCTTAAAATACTCCTGCTAATACATCCCAGAATGATGTTTGCTTTTTTTGCAACAGTGTTACACTGTTGACTCTCATTTAGCTTGTGGTCCACTATGACCCCCAGATCCCTTTCTGCAGTACTCCTTCCTAGGCAGTCATTTCCCATTTTGTGTGTGTGCAACTGATTGATTGCTCCTTCCTAAATGGAGTACTTTGAATTTGTCCTTATTGAATTTCATCCTGTTTACTTCAGACCATTTCGTTTGTCCAGATCGTTTTGAGTTTTAATCCTATCCTCCTAAGCATTTGCAACCCCTCCCAGCTTGGTACTGTCCACAAACTTTATGTGTACTCTGTATGCCATTATTTAAATAATTGATGAAGATATTGAACAGAACCGGACCCAGGACTGATCTCTGTGGGACTCCACTTGTTATGCCCTATTTGCATGACTCTGAACCACTGCTAACTACTCTCTGGGAATGGTTTTCCAGCCAGTTTTGCACCCACATTATAGTAGCTCCATCTAGGTTGCATTTCCCTAGTTTGTTTATGAGAAGGCCATGCAAGACAAAATCAAAAGCCTTATTAAAGTCTAGATGTACCATATTTCCCACCATCTGCAAGGCCTGTACCCTGTCAAAGAAAGCGATCAGGTTGATTTGACACGATTTGTTCTTGACAAATCCATGCTGACTGTTACTTATCACCTTATTATCTTTTAGGGGTTTTCAAACTGATTGCTTAATTATTTGCTCCGTTATCTTTCTGGGTACAGAAGTTAATCTGACTGGTCTGTAATTCCCTGGGTTGTCCTTATTTCCCCTTTTATAGATCTGCACTATATTTGCCCTTTTCAATTATTTTGGTAATTTATTTCAAAATACCTGTCAGCAAGTATGTCTGTAACAATACAGATACACACAAAATTCTCTCATGAGTAGAGAGTTAAAGAAACCCCTAGCACAGCCCAGTTCCTCTTTCTCTGCCCTCTCCTGCAAAGAGCCCAGCCGGGGGGCCAAACACTCACAACCACTCCCCCACCAGAGCCCATCCATGAGGCCCTCCCTGGCCCAGACATTTTCACCCTCTCTATCCCAGAGGACAGCTGCAGGGCCCCTCTGGCCCAGAAACTCACAGTCCTTCCCACCAGAGCTCAGCAACAACTACCCCCAGCCAGACACACACCCCTTCCCCACCAGAGCACAGCCATGAAACCCTTCCTGGCCCAGACACTCACACTCTCTCAGCTACCTCCCCCACCGCCCCCCGTCCAGGCACTCACTCCCCCCCAGAGCCCAGCCACAGCCATCTGCACCCCAGACTCGCACCCCCAGCCCCTCAGAGACCAGCTGCAGGGATCCCCTCCAAGCCCAGACACTCATACCTTTTACTCCCCAGAGCCCAGGGTATCCAGAAGGAGAAACAGGATGATGCTTGGTCCAAGGTTTGCACGAAGTTTCCTGCACACCGCTGCCTTCTTCCTTCAAGGAGTGCTGGGAACTTCAGCTGCAGGGAACCCTTCAGTTCCCACCCTACCCCACCCTTGTGTTCTACTTCCAGGCTGGGCTCTGCTGTCCAGCAGCCCCGAGTGGCAGCCAACATCTCTGCAGCCCATTTCAGTAGGGGAAATAAAGGAAATTCTGTGTGCACAACATAAATTTCTGCAAAATTCTGCATTGTGCAGTGGTGCAGAAAACCCCTGGAATAGCTATGGTGCTTTGGCTCACACCCGACACCAACCACCAGCCTACAAGCATACAGGTCACACCCTGAATGTGTGATGATATCTTTCACCAAACAGTTATTTTTTTGCAGAGTGATCCCAACAACTGCCTAGTCTCAAAAAACTCTCTGCCCTGTGATGTCCAGCCCTCTCCCAGAACATTCACAGAAGTTATTATGTTTGTTGTTTCTTTAAAAAGTCAATACACTGCAGTCACTGTCAAACCCCAGCTAAAATTATACACTCTTATTTCAATCACAGCACTATGTTGGTTTATATTAAAAGTAAAAAGTGTACTTAATTAAAAAGAGAAGTTTTAAAGTGAGTTCAAGTATAAGAGATAAAGACAAAAAGAGTTACAAACAAACAAAAGTAAAAATATGATTTCTAATAGCTAAGACCTGACTTAACAAGCTAGAATCTTCATTCAAGGTAATTTCCTCACCAATCTTCCTTTTCCAGCAAAGCCCAACTATCTCTTAGCCAGGATCCTCATAGAGTTAAAGGCATTGGTTTGCCTTCTCTGCGGGTGAAGGATAACTTCAGGGTTCATTCCCCCCCCTCCCCCTCCATCTCTTTATAGTCCAGCAAACCTTTGAAATGTATCCCCCACATAAAGTTCCTTTTTCCAGTTGGTGTGGATGCCATGCTGTCTGGTATAGACTCCATGCTGTCTTCCTTCTCCCCCACCCCCAGGTGATTTTTACAATGCAAATGATGTTTTCCTGGAATCTCTGACACAAATAAATAACCCACCTGGTTTGAGGTGTTGACCTCTTCCCGTTGTGGAGAAAACCTGTGTATTATTTCCCTCTGACATACCTGGTTTAAATAGATTTTAATTATACACCTCTACCTCGATATAACGCTGTCCTCGGGAGTCAAAAAACCTTACCACGTTATAGGTGAAACCGCATTATATCGAATTCGCTTTGATCCACCGTAATGTGCAGCCCCACCCTCCCGGGGCACTGCTTTACCACGTTATATCCGAATTTGTGTTATATCGAGTAACGTTATATCGAGGTAGAGGTCTAATTCCACCACATCTGCATAATCCCTTGAGTGCTGACCGTACATACATCACACCAGAATATTAATGATCAGTGAGATATTAGTTTTCCAATGACATATTACATGACACCTTTAGATACAGATTATAACAATAGTGTGTTAGGTGTAGTGAATGTGTCAGGCCTGAAAAAAGAGTTGCTGACACAGAGCAGAGAACTGTCAATAGGCCTCTGTGTCAGAGACTGCACTTCACACACTTCAGCTGAAAGATGACTCCCCGTTTACACTCACTTTGAGATTTATCAGTTAATCAGTTTATAATCCATTTAGTATGTACTGCATTCATATTACATAGTGTTAATTTTAAAATCAGAACATCACGTGATACTACATTAAATGCCTTACAGCAGTTTAAGTATATTAACAGTTACCTTTCTCCATCAAACGTGCAAGCTCATCCAAAAATGTGGTCGTTTGTTTGATAATTCCCATATTTCATAAAACCAAGTTGACTGGCATTAATTATGCAGACATCCTTTAATTCTTTACTGATGTAATCCTGTATCAACTTTTTCATGTTTTAGCCCAGGATCAACATCAAGCTAACTAGTTCCCCAGATCATTCAGTTTAACCTTTTTAAATATTGGCACATTAGCTCTCTCTCTCTTTTTAATACCACCACCACTCAGCGTATGTCTAGACTACCCACCGTATCGGTGAGTAGCGATTGATTTCTCGGGGATTGATATATTGTGTCTCAACTAGACGCGATATATCGATCCCCAAAAGTGCTCCCGTCAACCCTGGAACTCCACCAGCGCGAACGGCGGTAGCGGAGTCAATAGGGGGAGCCGCGGACGTCGACTCCGCGCCGTGAGGGCGAGAGGTAAATTGATCTAAGATTCTTCCACCAGGGGTTCACGTAGCTGAAGTTGCGTATCTTAGATCAATCCCCTCCCCCGCCCAGTGTAGACCAGCCCTCAGGTACAACAGACATTACTGTAGGCTACTTAGTTAAAAGTGTCAGAGTTTTACGAGGTATTCTAAATAAATGATTAAAAATGCCATAACATACACTTGGAAGCAGGGAATTGTTTTATTGTGCTTTATGAAGAGACCTGTGTAGTAAAGGGGAAAGATTTCAAGAGTAATGTTTTTTGGACAGCACACTCTATAATGGTGGGTGAGACTTGCCAGGAAAATTAAGCAACTCCAAAGAAAAGTAATATTGTAAGATTCAGAGTCTCTGAAATGAGTCCCAAAACCATAAATGAAAAATAAAATATCAAAATTATGAATGGTAGCTCAGAGGGACAGCTAGACGACACTGAGAATCCTACATGGCTAGATTAGCAGAGGTTCTACTTTAGTTGTAATTTGTTGCAGAAAACTTCCTGTTCAGCCAGCGTTCATTCTCAGTTGAAAAGGAAAGAGAGGCAGTTTTGGGGGTGTAAATCAAGGAACATCAAGAGTAGTTGATCAATTTTCCTCTATTTTTTTTTCCAGTTCATTTTAAAGCAAATTCTTGACCATTTATTCAGGATTACAAAACCTGGCAATCGCAACAGCAGGACAATTATGTCATACAGCTCTAAAAATCACCTCATGCATCATGATTATTCAGTCCCTTGCACAGCACTGAAAGGGACTGAAAGCACTCTCTCTCAGGACACTTGCAAGGTATCCAGCATACCTTTTCAAAAAAATAATTAAAACCCCCAAACCTCTGGCACTGTTTTATAAATCTCTCAACTAGTTTTCTGTCACCTGAAATAGAATTACCTTTTCTTCCTCTATTGTGCAAACAAAGGGATTATGACTCAAAGGCTGCAAATTGTTACTTGGTTGTTTAGATCTATTTTCAGGATAATTAGGCTCTAAAGTCACAGTACTAAAGTTTGAGAATGTGCGTAAGTGTTTGCAGGATCAGGACTTTAGATTGTACAGTAGTGTAAAATGTGTCAGAAGCCACTGGCCATAGCTGGTCAAAAAAGGGGAAATAATTAAATATATTGAAATTTCCTAGTTGTTTCCATCTGGTATGATTCAAAACTGAATAATTTAAATGTCTTTCATTAAGTATTTCCCCCCTCATTCTTCCCTCCTCCCATACCAGGATTTGCCATTCTCACTCCCATGCCAGAATTCTACAGGCTCAGTGTGTCTCCCAGTTCCACCAGGGGTTCCATGTGCACCCCATTTCTTCCCACCATGATTACTGCCTTCTTTCAGTCTGGGAGATAATTCATTCAGAGTGTTTAACACACTAAACTCTATTGGAAGGATAAGCAGAAATGAGACAGGGGTATTGTTATGCTGGAAGGCATTAATGGGTAACATCAACCAGCTCTTTGATCCGCAGTCAATTACAGAGGCACTGGAAGCTGTGGCTCTGCTAAACAGAGGAAAGTGCTCCATCAGTCCTTCATTCTTCTTTTTCCAGTTTTCTGATTTTGCCTCAAAATCAATAGGGTTCTGACCACTGGTGCCCTGAAATTTTGGAATTGGATCGGATACAGCTTTCAAAATTATGAGGTTAAATACAGAGAGAGAAATATCAAGTTAAACGTGACTACCACTTTTACAAGGAAAACAATGCTAACAACGGCGGCAAATTTCCCCTCAAGTTTCCATAGGACAGGTGAGGCCTAAATGCCTTGTTCTTGGGAAAGAGAGTCAGCATCCATGCTGGGGTTTGAACATTGAAGTTCCTGGCTCCCGATCATGTGATCAGGCCACATGCTCTCTGAAGAACTGCTAAAGAGGAATAGCAAGAAATAAAGATGATATGTGGAGCATATAAACATAAGGTGAGAGTTTGTATTTAGAGAGTCAAAGGAACCCAGACACAGCTATGGTACTTGAAGTGAATGGGAAGCAGGAAGAAGATTGGAAGGTAAGGAGGGAAAGGGATAAGAAGAAAATAAGAGAAAATAAATTCAAAGGAACAAATAGTCATGAACTTTCACGGAGAAAAGTGTGGCAATCAAGAGACTGGATTAAGATAAGGAGAGTGGGGGAACGACTTCAACGTCTAAGTCCTCCTCAATCTATTTTTTTGGTCAGTGTGTTGTACACCTTAGATGCACTCAAATTAACAATTCCATCTGGAACTTGTTTTACTTGCCAGATTATGGTAAGCAATTTTAAATCTAAATTATTTCAGTTTTAACAAAGTCTAATTTCTTCTTTAACAGTTGATATGGCTTGTTTATATTTTGCTTTTCATTCTGCCAGGATAAGGAAATCCAATAGGTTAATTTCACTTTCTGTATATGCAGCACTGTTTCTCATGCACTATGCCAGCTATGAAGTATGTGTGAGAGGTAGAGGTATTTTAAATCCACAGAGAGCAAACCACACTTTCACAGTAGTTTAAAAAAAAAACAACACACATACAAGACAATCATTGCTATATCAAGTATTATGGAACTTCTTTTTAAAAATAAACTCAGAACTGGACTGACAATGACCCTTAAATTTCAATTCTAGCACTAAGTGAAATAAATGTGATGGCCCAAGATCATCCTCACTGAATAGCTTACTCTGCACTACGTGCAAGAGAACTGAACAGCAATACAAAGGCTGTGAAACAGAGAGAGAAAATTTTCATTTTGGTACAGAGACTAGTTCAATATTGTTCACTGGGATTATAGCAGATTACATCAAGGTTTTTCTTCTGGCATCTGTCAAGCATGGCAACGAACATTAATATAGAATTCTCTCCATCCATTCTCATCTAATAGGTTAGGTGACGTTTGCCATGTGCTACTCAAATGAGAATGCTATTATCTACTTGTACATACTTGTGATGCAATATCAGTAACAGAGTTTGGGTTATTTAAATTAGGCAAAGTTTTAAACGATTGCAACAAAAGAATCAAACAGGAAGTCAGAACCCAGTATACAAGTATTTTAAAAAGGAGAAAACTAAGGCCCTGATTCTGCAAACATTTACATGTATTCTTAACTTTATGCATATACGTAGTTGTACTGACTTCAGTGGGACTACATACAGTTTATAAGACTGTGGCCCAATAGAGGTATTTGCAAACTGTAAAAATATCCAGAAAAAGAATTTATACAGGGAATCTGGCAAGATAGATTCTTAAAAATATGAAATGATTCATATTTAAATAATTCATCTCCCAATTACAAATAAAATTGGTAGGTATTTTTCCAGCTTTTAACTGATGCGAAAAAAAGAGTTCATTTGTAATGGAAACTTTTATGACATTTGCTTTGCATGTGCTCACAAGTAATAATTTGCAACCTATGATTCACTGTACATTTCCCCCATCACAAAACTGTCTATACCTAAAGTTTAGCATTAAATACAGTAAGCCGCCTGGCCAGCAAAGCAGCAGGACCCTGAATGACCTTGTTCCTGAGTGATTCTAATTTTAAAGGTTCCATAACACAAATGAAGTTAGGCTCACAAGTTCGATTATATAAAAAACAATGTTATATAACCTAACAAATTCAAATATATTATAAAGGAAATGCCAATGGAAAAAGTTTGAGTTTAAAAACATTCCTTTTCAGTATTTGTAATCTAAACACTACAGCATATTTCTATTTTATGAAAACTTGAAAGTGCAATACTGCAC
This sequence comes from Chelonoidis abingdonii, assembly GCF_003597395.2. Taxonomy (NCBI): domain Eukaryota; kingdom Metazoa; phylum Chordata; order Testudines; family Testudinidae; genus Chelonoidis; species Chelonoidis abingdonii. The sequence continues at coordinate 177,342,890 of NC_133769.1, read as the reverse complement.
ACTAATCTTAATGTCTAAGGTGTATGAAATGCAAAAAGTATACAGGGAGCATCAGATTTTCAGCTTTCTTCCAGCTTTAACAATCTTAATTATTATTAGAAACACTGGCAAGAACTTCCAAAAAAATTATTTCTTTCAGTGGATACGACTTTGGTGAGTTTTTATCATGCTAAGCCTATTACTTAAAACCTGGAAGCCCTGATTGCATGCATGTTTTGGAAGCTATTTTATATTGATTCTAGCACTGAATCTGGTCACCAGGAAAGGAATAATTATGCTAACTTTCACAACAGAAAAGAGCATTGTTTTGTTGCATTTAAAAAATAGCACCCTTGTGAATAGCATGCCAATAACATTTCCCCTAGTAAATGTCTTACATTACTCTACTGGATGTTAAAGCTTGGAAGCAGTGAATCAATGCCTGCTTGCTTGATACACTTTCTAGCATCCTGTTGAATCAGGGACTCTGTTACTACTGCCAGATATAAATTGTACTTTTTCCCTGCATAATCCAGAAAGAGTCACATGATCAGAATCTAGTAACCAATTTATACTCCTGGGGGAATTCTATGCCAAAGGAATAAAAATTCTGCACACAATATTTTAAAACTCTGCATATTTTATTTGTCAAAATAACACAATATAATCACGCCAGTTTCAATTATTTTGGTAATTTATTTCAATACCTGTCAGCAACTAAGTCTGTAACAATGCAGAAAACAAAAAAGATTCCCCCAGGAGCAGAGAGTTAAAGAAACCACTATGACAACCTAGTTCCTGTTTCTCTGTTACGCATTTGTTGGACACATCAGTCTGGGTGTGTCACATGTGCCAGCTGGGCACATCGTGGGAGAAAACTCTGCCCCTCTAGTCTTTTAATCAAGTCTCATTTTTTCATTCTGCCCCCATAGGGTTATCACTCACCCTCACAGAGCACAGTCGCAGTGCCAAACACTTGCACCCTCCCTCCCCCCAGAGCCCAGTCACAGACTCCGTTCCACACAGCTTCGTTACTGTCCCACCAAGCAGAGATGACCGGTGCCTGCTGATAGTGTGTGTGGGGGTGTGTTTTGGGGTTGCGCAATTTAAAGGTTCGGCCACCACTGGAACAGCTCCAGTCATGCCCTCCCAGCAAGGCACCCCCTTGCCCTCAGTCTTTCCTTCCAGAAAGCAGCAGCCCCTCCCTGCAGCTCCCAGCTGTTGCTCCTGCCTCTCCCATGGGGCACATCTTGGTGGCTCCAGCAGCTGCTGTACAGGGAGGTCTGGCCACATCCTGTGACTGAGCGGGGCTGGCTAACTCAGAAACCACAGCAGGCCCGCACCTCCCGCACAAGTGCACTGCAGGCTGGGTAGCCGGTCCCTGCCAGGTCCAGCAGCTGCTAGCGGCAGGAAAAAATGAAATTCTATGCAGAACATTAATTCTGGGCAAATTCTGCATTGCATAGTGGTGCAGAATTCTCCCAGGACTAAATTTAGTTTATTTTTATTATTTTTCTGCTAACAGAGTTCCCTATAATACATTTTGCTTTAAGTCAAGTCTAATTTTAAACATTCCAAATGATTGGAGCTTCACCATTGCTGGTTTCACGTAACTATCATCTCTTTGGTAGCACACAAATAAGACAATTTCAAAAATCATATTCTACCTGGGGGTGGGAAGGCAGAGTCTCTTTATTAGTACGGTAAAGGGAAAGACTTGTCAGGCAGATGGTGAATGTGTTCAAAGACATTCTAAAAGAGGTCTTAATTGGCATATGGGCCAAAGATAGCCAGAAGGTAGCAACTTAAAGAAAATTATTTCTAATGAAATATATTACACCTCATTCCAATTCCTGGCAGTTTAGATATAGGGAATTCTAACAAATGCTCAATTAAACGTGCTTTATAAACACTGACAATTGTTGACTAACATACACTAGCTAGCATACATTTTTATTATGCTGATAATATCACCCACAATGTATATTTTAAGCATGTAAGTATACATATTATGAAGCAGTAGTATAGTAGCTATATAGCCCAGATTGGCCTGTACCTTTGATATAATCATGCTTATGCTAAGTATCCCATAACTTCTTGCATTAGCTGAAGTAAGCCTTGGCTTGAGAAGATAGGACTGTCAGTATCAGGACAGATTATTATTTCTTCATGGCAACAGGAAAGTTACCCACACAGACCTACAAGGTGCTTTCATGTCCTTCAGTATCTGGAATGCATATGCTCAGAACAAAGGTAAGGGTGAATCATAACCTGAAATACATAGGTTCAGAACCAAAGATAAAGAGGTATACCATGGTACCAAAATCCAGTTTCAAAAGATATATATTGTACCTTTTTCTGGTAAACAAGCAGTGGTCACCAACCTGTCGATCGCAATCGACTGATTGATCCTGGAGCCTCTGCCAGTCGATTGTGATTGCCAGGGCACTAGAAGTCCAGCAGTGCAACAGGGTTCAGGAAGGCTGTCTGTCTGCCATTGCCCCATGCCGCTGCTGGCACATCTCTGCGGCCCCTGTGGGGAGGGAGAGGAAGGTAGCTCCACACACTGCCCCCGCCCCCAGCACTGTCCCTTCAGCTCCCATGGGCTGGGAAATGGCCAAAAGGAAATGCGGGGGCAGCGTTGCAGGCGTGGGCACCGCATGGAGACCTGCTGCCTCCCTCCCCGCCATGGGCCACAGAGACGTGCCAGCAGCCATCCACTTCCGGGAGCGGCGTGGGGCAATGGCAGACAGGCAACCTGCCTAAGCCCTGCTGCGCCGCTGGCTGGGAGCCACTTGTAAGCACCACCCAACTGGAGCCTGCACCTCACACCTCCTCCCGCACCTCAACCCTCTGCACTAGCCCAGACCCCCTCCTGCACCAAACTCTCTCCCAGAACCCACAGCCCTCACCCTCTCCTACACCCCAACACTCTGCCCCAGACTGGCACCCGCTCCTGCACTCAAATTCTCTTCCAGAGCTTGCACCTCTCACTCCTGCACCCCAACTCCTTGCCCCAGGCTCAGTCAATGAACACTCCACACTTGCATCCGATGAACTGGGTATTCACCCACGAAAGCTCATGCTCCAAAATGTCTGTTAGTCTGTAAGGTGCCACAGGATTCTTTGCTGCTTTTACAGATCCAGACTAACACGGCTATCCCTCTGATACTATACCCCAAACTTGAGAATGTTACACTCATTTGTGACAAACCCTGAAGGATTTTGGATCTATAAACCACAAACGACAGTAATAAAAAGTAAAATTCATGAAATGTCCAGTGGAGTCTATGAGATTAGGTGCAGTGTGACTATATGACCCCAGCAACCAAAATTCATCTCAGAGCTTGCACCCCTCACTCCTGCACCCCAACCCCCTGCCCCAGGTTGAGCCCAGAGCCCCCTCCCACACTCCAAACCCCTTGGCCCCAGCCCAGAGCCTGCACCCCCACCCCCTGCCCCAGCCCGGTGAAAGTGAGTCAGAGTGGGGGACAGTGAGCAACGGAGGGAGGGGGAAATGGAGTGAGCGGGGTGGGGCAGATCCTGGGTTGATCTTAAATTCAAAAAGTGATCTTGTACATAGAAAGATTGGAGACCATTTGTATAAAGCAGTGTTTTTCAAAGTTCAGGTTGCGACCCTGTACTGGGTCATGGCATGCCAGGCACTGGGTTGCCTTGCTCAGCACCCAGGGACCCTAGCAGCTCTGGTCAGTACCGCTGACCAGGATGTTAAATGTTCTGTCGGCGGTGCAACCCAGCTAAGGCACGCTAGTGCCTACCTGTTCCAACACCGCGCTGTGCCCCTGAAGCAGCCAGCAGCAGATCCATCTTCTAGGCACGGGGGTGATGGGGCTCCGCGTGCTGCCCCCACCCTGAGCACCGGTGCCTGCAGGTGAGAGCCACACAAAACCACTTGCGCACCTTTGCCTGGGAGCCGGACCTGCTGCTGGCTGCGTCCAGGACGCAGAGTGGTCCGCGGTGACAGGAGAGGCGGGAAGCCTGCCTTAGCACTCCGGCTGTGTCGCTGACCAGGAGCTGCCAGAGGTAAGTCTGTGCCCCAATCCCCTGCCCCAGCCCTGAGCCCCCTCCCACACCCCAAACCCCTCATCCCCAGCTCCGCTGGGTCGCAGGCACCAACAATTTTCTTCAGTTGGGTCCCCAGAAAAAAAAAAAAGTTTGAAAACCACTGGTATAAAGCATAGCTTTACAGGTGTAATTTTGGGAAGCACATCTTATGCATAAGGTGAAGGTAACATCACTGCATGGGACTTTTCTTCAGAGACTGGTATCGTATAGAACAGGGATCAGCAACCTCTGGCATATGACCCATGAGGGAAATCTGCTGGCAGGCCAGGATGGTTTGTTTACCTGCACGGTCCACAGGTTTGGCCAATCGCAGCTCCCACTAGCCACAGTTCACCATTGCAATGACACAATAATTTAATTAAAAGCCCCCTGAAATCCAAATTAAAGGTTAGAATTGACTGGGGTGTTTGCTTTTCCCCCCTCCAATTCAAGAGAACTTTGTATAAAGGCCCTCAAAATCAAAACCCAAAACAGCCCCAAATTAGTTAACTTCTTTTGGTAGCTGTTCAAATGAATGATGATGCACTGAAAAAGAAAATTTCCTGGATAAAACTTGCTGAATGAGACAAAAGATAACTAGTAGCCTGCAACTGTTTTGAAGAAGGTTTTGGTTATAATTCCCTGTTAAGATGAATGACTGGGTAGGACAAGTTTCACATCCATCTAGAAGCTTCTTTTGAGCCTGATTTATTTTAAAGTTGGACAATTCCACAGAAGCCAAACATTTCTAACTGAATCAGCTGTGCATCGATCTACATGATCAGAGCTGTATCTGTAACCAGAAGGGCTGAAATTAAAGAAGATTCTATCTGGAACATAGCAAATGGGACAGGATTTTTCCACTTTGTGGATCTGGATGGCTCTGAGACAATAACTTTGGTGGTAATAAAAATTAATATATAATTTTTGAAAACAAATAGCTTAGCAGAACATAATGACCAAGTTCAATGGAAGTTGATGCTGAGGTTGAGATGCAAAGAAAATGTTCACTATATTTGAAGCCCGACCAACATACCAAAGGCAATGGTTCTGAAAAGCATTTATACACGCACACACTAGATGAAAGGTACTTTCCAGTTCTTAGAATTTTATTTAGAAGCATAGTAACTTCATTAAAGATGTGGCTCCACTTTTTTCCAAACACAGAGCTTTAAGCAAATTGCTGATCTGCATGTGTTATTTTTTCATAGGACATTTCAAGCACATCTCATGTTTATCACATCTAAAAATTGCTCTCAAGCATAAGTTATTAACCAAAACGATTAATCAAACGATGCGCTCATGAGATTACAAGATGCTGACTAACATTATTAACAGTGATCAGAAAATTTCAAAGAAAACAGCCTTATTGGTCTAAAAAAGGCTCCGAAGACAGCAGGGGGCAGGATTTGCATCACTATGCTGAGAGTGGGGGCGGGCACATTCCAAGGAAAAAAAAAAAAAAAGCCCAGAAATAAAGCGGCCCCAGAGTTAAACAGAAAAACCTACAGGCCACAGGTGGGTAAAAAATCCACCCAATCTTGAAAAGGTAAACCCCAAACTTGTTTACTCTAAGCCACTTGGCAACAGATGTAGAAACCTCGGCATCATTTGTTCTTGGACTGGGGGAGGGCAGGGAGGGGAGGAAGGAAAATCAGCAGTTCAGTGACTCCATAGAAGTGTTTTGCCTAAGCTTTAGGAACAATAAGATCTTTGGTTTTGGATACACAAGTTCTTTTTCTCTATGTTTTCAAAGTTGCAACTGGCCAGATTCATTCCTAATGTAACTCCACAGAGGATATAAGCAGTCGATGGAAATACACAAGGGATGAATTTGGCCAAGCACGCCATACTGCTGTATTTATTGCTGTTCTTACTTGAACCACTTCCCCTTTCTTAAATTCAGGGATAGTTAAATTCTCTCAATATCAAGATTTCTTTCTATATGTTTTAAATTTGACTTGATTCCAGTTTATTTCAAAATGATTCTTGTGGTAAAACATTAACTAACCTGGCTTTATATAGCATTTGGCTTTATAGATTTTCCTAATATTTCATGAAAGAAGCATTCTGCAATTTACTTTATGTAGTCCATGTAATAAAAACATGCATATAAAGTAACCTTCATTTTCTCCATACTTTACTGTATTATACTTTTTTGTACATTATGAAGCACACTACATAAAAATGGCAGAGAAACCTGTGGCACTCTTCCCAGCTCAATGGCTGTAAATGTACACAATCACGTTAATTGATTTAGAAAGCCATCAGTGGAAACCAAATACAAGAACTTCAGCATTCCAAGCATATACTCTGCAATCAAGCAAGACAAAAAACTTGAGCAAACCAAACGAGACTCTTCATAACTTAACCAACGCTTCCACTTTCAACAGAAGTCAGAGCTGACTCTCAGGTTACCACACAAAGAATTGTACACGAAGGCCAAAAAGCCGCATACAAAAAATAAATCTGTGTGGACTACCTAATCAATAAAAAGCTCTTGACTGCGTGAACTGAAATCATGGGTCAAATTTTATCAAGTTCCCAGATTCCCAACTCTTCAATCAGACGGAGCAAGGTCTACCATTCAATTAAGTCTACAAAGCTCATTTTTAAACTCTCAAATCACTGAACTGAATTTTCCCCACCATCACAGGCATCTCTCTGTTTATGATGGGACAGCCTGAAGGAATCCAAATCAGGATATTTCTGTTCCCTATTGACCATAACAAGAAGCATGTTCTTAACAGCCCCTTAAGATCAGTACTGATCACTACCCCAAAGCACCAACAAAAAGAAGCTTGACTAGACATCTTTTGGTTGCCTTTTCACTTTCCAAGTCTGTTCCTCTTCCCTCTGCAACATGGGTCTCCAACGTGGTGCCTGCGGGTGTCATGGTGCCCACAGGGGCGTTTAAGTGTGCCCGTGCACTGGCCGGCGGACAAGCATCCACCGAAATGCCACCAACAAGCAGCGTCATCCAGAGGCATCGCCCCTGGATGACGCTGCTTGTTGGTGGTATTTCGGCGGCAATGCCTGTTGACGTTGCCGCTTGTTGGCAGCATTTCGACGGATGCTCGTCCACCACCATGGTTCTCCGTGGCTCATCGTCTGGCGTCTGCCAGACGAAAAAGGTTGGGGACCACTGCTCTACATTAATCTCTCCTAGCAGAGACAACTGGCCCTGCAGCCAGAAAGATGCTTCCGAGTCTAGTTTTGTTCTGAATATAGATATATATTTTTTAAACCAGCCCAGGTGACATTAATGAAAGGTCAATGGGGCCATGCCTACTCGGAATATTCAATATAGTGATGCATCAAATACTGAACATTTTGTAGTGACATTTAAAACCTCTTTAATCGCTATGCATCCAGAGGAACTTTAAGATAACCCATTCAAGACAATACTGCAAACTGCACTTTTAATTAGAGATGATCTCATCCACCACACTCCCAGTAAACTGGTGAAGAAAGAGTTCTGAGGAAACTTTGAAATCCACATCTTTCACAAGAATTACTTAGATATCCACCAGCTCATTGGCTTGATCAGCATTTTCTCTGTCTATTTCAACGCATACCAATATCATTCCTGAAACACCAAATTTAAAACCCATATATTAAATTAAAAAGGTCTGATATAGAAAAAAGCTGATCGTCTGACAAGTTTGGAAACCACAAGATCCCCCAGTTGAGTAGTGTAAAACATGATACTCCATGCATTTTTGCATAAGAAAACTACTGTATATACTTGATCATAAGCCAGTTCATTTATAAGCCAACCCCCACCCCAAGATGGATAAGTAAAAATGGAAAATTCTTATGACTCATTCATAAGCCAACCCTATAATTCAGGGATCAGCAAACTCAGGCTCCCGGGCCATCAGGATAAACTGCTGGTGGGCCGAGATGGTTTGTTTACCTGGTGCATCTGCAGGCACAAAGGAAAACCTAAGTAAACAAAGTGCCCTGGCGCGCCAGCTGCTTACCCCAATGGGCTGCAACAGCAACTGGTGGGGAAATGTTTTTTTGGGGGGGAGAAGCTGGAGGTCAGGGGAGTAACCCCTGTGGCCACCTCCCACATGACCCCACACCTAGTCCGGGACCCCTACACTCTCTCCATCCCATCGCTTCCCACCTTATCTGGGCAGGGCCAGGGGAAAATGTCTCTAGCCTGGCTGGAGCTGCTCGGGCAGGCTGGGCAGCGCGGCTGCAGATAGCTCTGGCGGGCCAGACCGAGCTGCGCAGCTGCAGCATATTCCAGCAGGTTGGGCTGGTCGGCACGGCCACAGAGTGCTCCAGTGGGCCGGGTGGCGTGGCTGCAGCCTGCTCTGGAGGGCGGGGTGGCACTGCTGCAGCCTGCTCTGGGGGGCCGGGCCGAGTGGCACGGCTGCAGCCTGCCAGTCCTGGAGCTGCAGCTGCTTCAGAGGCTGGGGGAAGAGCAGCGTGGCCAGAAGCGGAGAGACTCTGGCCCCACCTCTTCCCTTCTGGCTCTGCTGGCTGTGCTACCTCTCCTTGTTCCCACTGTTGGGGGGAGGGGCTGTGTCCTACCTCTCCCTCTCTACATCCTTTCATAAGCTGACCCCATCTCTGGTGCTTCCCTTTTTACTAAAAAAATTCGGCTTATGAACAAGTATATACGGCACACAGTTTTCTTTTCTCCTTTTTCAATCTCCTGAGGACGGTAGCCAGAAATCAGAAACCAACTAGAGGTCTTAGGTCTTACTTCATTGTGACACATTAATAACCTGCTTTCTACTGTTAATACTTCTATTTCTTGTAGACTTAGTCCCATGTATATGGGGTTGGATCTTCCAGTCCGTCTCCATTCCAGTCAATCTTAAAGCAGTTCCTCAGAAACTCCAAAGCTATTCAAATCCTTTTCTATGACATCCATCCATCTAGTATTGAGTCTTCCAACCATTCTCTTATGCCCCACTTTGAAGTTTAATACCCTGTGTTTAATATATTCTTCCATATCTTCTTTTCACATGCCCAAACCCAACTAAGCCTGGACTCCTTCTGCTTTTCTATAATTGGCACCACCTTCACACTTCCCCTAATTCATTCATTCTGAACATGGTCCATCCTTGTAACTGCCAGCATCTACCTTAACATTATCATTCCGCCTGTATTCAAGATCTCCTCCTGTCTCTTCCTCAGTGCCCTGCATTCAGAGTTATACAAAAGTGCAGGCCTAATTGCAGTCTTGTAGATCTTACTTTTCAGTTTGATAGGCACTCTCCTAAGGCAGATCACTCTGCTCACTTCTCTCCATTTAGTCCATGCCGTTCCTGTACTACTTATAAGTTAGTCACTGAAAACCACTGAACCTAGGTACTTGGACTTCTGTATCTTTGGCACTCCTTAGGATTGTAACTGTAGGTCACATATTTCATATTAACATATGAACACACTATTAGTATTCGTATTGCAGTAGCATCTGATTTATAACACAGAAAGAGAAAGCTATAATAGTAAAAACTTAAAAAAAAAATCCTATACTCTATATAGCAACCTTTCAGTTTCCAAGAAAGGGGTTATAACTGTTTGGAAGAAAATTACCAAAAAAAACCAGAGCCATTGATTGTCAGAAACTATTTTCTATTTGCCATCTTAAGAAAGTTTGAACAGTATTCTTCTGGTCTGAGTAACCCCAAATCCAAGCATATAAATGAATGTTAGCAATTTTGATGCAGTTTATTTACAGTAAGAGGAGAAAGGCAGGTTGACAGGATACAGCTACATGTATACAGAAACAGAGCAGGCCAAAAGCAAAACTCTTGATCCATCGGAGGTGCAGGTCTACAGCTTTCAGCTCAGGCTCAGCTCAGAAATTATAAAAATTGCACATCTCTGAGCTAGTCCACCGCTAATTTCAAAAAGCATCACTTCTTGTCCTCTGGAGAGTCTTCCGGTCAAGACTGTTTCCCTTCCCCAATTCATTCTTGAAAATAACTCGGGATGGGGGGGAACCACTTGAGAGTGACTAGGCAGGTACATTCACTTTAAGGATGGTGTTCTGGCTAACAGAAAATGAATCTGCAACTCTAAATTGCTTTATTCCCCAGTGAGACACTCAAAAGTGGCTTTGCTTCTTCATGCACTAATTTGTCCCAGTGTTATATTGCTACTTCCATAGTTTCTGTCAGCCCATCCAACTGCTATCTTCGATTCTTTTTGTATCAGAGCAGTCAATCCTTACTTCCATGGATTGAAATTTACTCATCTGACATTGATTTCAAGGCAATTTTTAAAGAATCCTGCAGTTTTATGGAGATTTTGGCAAGGTGAAGTTCATAGTGCCACACTCAGTGAAACTGTCACAGCTTGAAACCGTTCCTCAGAATGACATTACTTGCTCTTCCGGAGGCTGCTGGGTTCAGGATCAGCAGAGGGAGGGGTCCCAATAACTTATCTCTCTTGGAACCCAAGCTAGAGTTAAACTTCACAATACACACACACACACGCACACCCTCTCTAAACTGCTCAGAATAATAAACAACAGCCACCCCTCCTTTTTAGTGTTGTAATATCTGGAAGCGCCCCAGCTGCCCTTGGCAATTGGCACGTAGCCACTGACTTCTGCTTCTCAACCTGTTCCAAGAGTTTGGTTGGCAACTGTTTCCCATGACACTGTAAGGTGCTGGAGGGGGCCAGAAATGAAAGTGGATTCAATGAGGCTCTGAGTCTCAGAAGGTGGAGCGTACTAGAGATCTTCAGCGTATCCCTCCAGCTCAAAGAGAGAGAGGAAGAAAAATGCAATCAAGAAAGCCAGGCTGAGGTAGGCAAGTTCCCAACAAGTTTCCCCCCGCTCCCTGACGCGACTGCGTGCCTACCTGTGGGTGGCCGGCTCCTGGAGGTGCGCCTTGTCCCCTTCCTCCTGCTCCTCCTTGGCCCGGGGAGGGCTCTTGGTGAAGAACTTGGAGAAGCTGCTGTGCCAGGAGGAGCCAGTTCTCCTCCGGCTGCCCCAGCCCGACATCTCCGGCAGAGTGAGAAGGGGAAGCGGCGTCGATGGCTCGGGGCAGGGGCAGGACGGGATCCCTTCGCCGCCTCCCAGCAGCACAGCACCGCCGCGCCTGGTTCCTACCAGTCCATAATCGCACAGGGGAAGAGACGCGGGGAGCTGCACAAGGGAAGCGCGCAGGCGGCCGCACTGACCTGCCCCGTCCCGCCAGCCGCCGCCGAGACACAAGAGCGGCTGCACAACTCCCTGCCGCTCGCCCCGGAAGGCGGAGCCGCGACTGCAGGCCAGGGGCACGCCCTCTCCCCCGCAGCCCATCAGCAGCCCGGCCGCTGCAGCTCCACCCATTTCTCCTCCTCCGAGCCGCTTCCTCTCCAGCCCCTGCCCGCGCGTTAGCAAGGCACTTCAGGTTGCTTGAGTTGAGTCTTGCCTTCACCAGGCGACCATGTTAATAACTCAGAACTTCCAGTGCACACACGCACAGGGTTTGGTTGTAGCACATGCCAGTGGAGCACCTTGATTCACTTTGCTCCAGAGCAAGACGGGCATTAAACAGTTCCTGCTTAAATGTTCCATGTTCTACTACTGGCACAGACCCAGGAGATGGGCCCATGCTTTAGGGCAGACTCTGTTGTCTTCAATTATTTGCATTGTACATGCCAGGCATTAGTAAAGCTTGACACTCCATAACAAGCAAATACAAGACCTTGTCCCCCAGGAGTTTACAGTCTGAATTAGATCTATGGCAAAAGATGAGAAACAAAAGGTTCAGGTGTGAAGCACTAGAAGGATGCAGGTTATTAACATCAACAGACAGGTAAAGACACACAAGTATTTATAATCTAAATTAGAACAGTATGAGATGAACAACAAAGGTTGAAAGTTACAGGAAGAAAAGTTTCAAGGTTATTACTTATAGCACAGTAATTCCTAGAGTTGCCTTTGTCTTGACACCAACATCAGAGCCCCATTGGACTATGCACTATATAAACACAGTAAGGGACAGTCCCTGCCCTAAAGAGCTTGCAATACAAACTAAATAAACAAGACAAATGGCCAGAGAAAAGAAGTATTGAAAATCAAAATAAACTGTTATGTACACATTTTGTAGTTCCTACTGGTTGGGCTTTTCGCTTTATTTAGTATGGTGTAATTTGCAGGAACAACATCAGGGAACAGATCAGAACTGAAGATTAACAGGAGGAGGCAAATAGCAAACAGGAAAAAGAGAGTCTTGAGGATTTTGAAGATTCCTGAAATTATCAACAGTGAAGGAATTCTTTAAATCTAGTCCAGTTTTGACTATTTGCCTACTTTTGCACTTAACTTGGATTTTGATAATGGGAACTACAGTATTCAATGTCACTCTTTGTCCCTAGTCAATACTTTCAGGCTTCTAAACTAAACACAAGGTTGCAGCATTTAGGCTGAAACAGAGTAGGAGCACATTCACTTCAAAATAAGACTCTGTGTATAGTTTTTAATATTTTTTCTTCTATTTTAAGGGGAGGATGTATCATGTAGCATCCTGAAGGATTAGAAAACATGCCTTGGTGATAGACTCAAAGAACACAATCTATCTAGCATAACAAACAAAGTTAAGGGGTGACTTGATCACTGTTGGTACAAATGGAGACCATTTGATAATGAGCTCTTCAGTCTAGCAGACTAGAAAGGTATTAACAAGATCCAATGGCTAGAAGTTGAAACTAGAAAAATTCAGACTGGAGTACATTTTTAACAGTGAGGATAATTAACCACTGGAACAATTTACCAACTGTTGTGGTGGATTCTCCATCATTGGCAATTTTAAAATAAAAATTAAAAAAAAAGAGTTCAAAGACATGCTGTAGTTTTGGGGAAGTTTTATACCCTGCTTATACAGGTCAGACTAGATCAATGGTTCTCAACCTGTTTACCATAGAGGGCTGCATATGCAGCTTTGTGTGTTATGTGGACCACATCCACACGATATATATACTATCCGTATGGTCCTGAGGATGTCACATGGGCTGGAGCTGTGTGCAATTGGACCGCAAAAGCCCCACAGGCCACAGGTTGAGAACCACTGAACTAGATGATCACAATGATCCCTTCTGGCCTTGGAATCCATGAATCTCTCCTGATGGGAGTGGGTGGGTTGTGGGGCTTCCCTCCCCTTTTCTCTCTCTCACTACTACAACCTTCCTCTCACTATAGTATCAGAGCACCTCAACAAAATTAGTGAGCACAACCAGACAACACCCTATGATTAAGACTTCTGTTTTTCAGAGTTTATTAACTTAATTTGTTGGGGTTTATTTTTTAGCAATTTTTGAGTTTTAGGTAGATGTCCAAAAATTGGAGGGGGTGGAGGCTCTTTGTATATCCTGTAATGTGTAATGTATATTGTATACACTACTCATTACAATAATGAGTAGTATCTTTGTATTAGTCCCCAGTGTGTTTTAATGTAGTACTGTTTCAAACAGCACTAGGGAACCTTTAATGCACACCAGTAGGGCCTACACAGACCATTTAATGTTCAATACACTAGTGTGCTACAGAAATTACACACACACACCGTAGTCCACATTACTGCTTCATGTATACAAGTCTTCAGAAACAAGTGTTCATTTTTGGTGTTTTTTCCATATTTATTGGATACACTTCCTTTTTAATTTATTTATTTAAATTGGGGATGTTTTATTGATGTTTGTCACTTAAAACCTAAAATCAGAAGCCCTACCTCTGATGCAAAGAAATATCATCCACATTTGACAGATATACAACTGAGGCACAAGAAAAATCTCATGACTCACCCTAAGTCACAGTGTAAGTCCACAGTAGACTCTGGAACTGAATTCAGATCTCCTACAGCCCAGTTCAGAGCCTTATGTGCAAAAACATCCTCCCTCTTCCTCCCCGCAATGGCTTTTTCTCCTTCCTTTCTAACTACATACCTCAACTTATTTGTGAAACTCCTTTTCTGTGTCCCCACATTTTAGCCAGTTTTGTAATTCCCCTTCTCTCTCCCTTTGATTATGTCCTCTTTCTGTGTCACAGCACCCACTGATTGCTATCACTATCCTCCCCTCTACCCTGTTGACTGCAGCGTTGCAGAAGCTGATGCTCCTGCTTTGCTGGCCACATATATGGTGGAGATGAAGTTTGTAATCTATCCCATCTGCAGAATCAACAGCAGGAAGATAGTCTGGGACTGAACAGTCTTGATTCCTGCATCTTACAGGTGTTTAAACAGCCGGGAAAGAGAGCTGGAAGGAGAAGTTCAAAGCCACATGCTGAGATCAGTCTGCTACACACAGCAACATCTTAAGCAGGATCTCAGGGTACGTCTACACTGCACAATTATTTCGAATTATCTTAAACCGATATTACAAAACAGATTAATAAAATTGGTTTAGCGCGTCCACAGTGGGATCACGAAATCGATTGTTTGCGTCCATGGTCCAAAGCTACCATCGATTTCAGGAGCGGTGCACTGTGGGTAGCTGTTCCTCAGCTATCCCATAGTTTCCACTT
>NC_133769.1:177326118-177327377 GCF_003597395.2 Chelonoidis abingdonii | reverse complement strand
CCTTTTTTTTTTTTTTTTTACTGAATAAAGATTTGGATATACCCCAGCTCTAGCAGGGATTTTCATCTTGGTAAGATGGGGAGCAGCGTTATTCTCCACTAGACTGCACTATTGGATCCTAGAGGAACTATAACAAATGTATATGCTGGTGAGTCTGATCTACAGTCTCTGCTGTAGCCCTGTTGACAAGGGAAAACTGTGCTGGGAAGAGATTGGAGTTTTTATTTGATTTTGGCTGCCTAAAGCCTTTGAAAATGTAATGCCTGATTATTCAGAGGTGCTCAATACCTGCAGTTCCCATTGACTTCCGATGAAGATGTAGGTGCTCAGTACTTGGGAAAATCAGCCTCTTAATTAGAAACTGTGGTAGGGAGAAGCCCTGGTGTAGCTGTTAATTTGGTATACTCCGGCTGTAGGAAAACCTAAACAATTTTCTGAGTAATTTGAACAGCCACCCATGATGTGTTAGCTCCCTGCTAAGCTGCAACTCACCACCAGGACTAGGGTCCTTTTCTGTATGTGAATCATCCCCACACCTTCCCTTTATTGCACTCAGTCAGTAGCCACGCTCATAACTCACCTGTCGTTGAGGCAGCAGTAGATGATTGGGTTATACATGGTGGAGCTCATGGCCAGCCACATGACTGCTAAGTAGACCTGCTGGATAAACTTCTGCTGGTACCAATCGGGTTTAAAAAAACGCAAGAGGAAGTAGATGTGGTAGGGCAGCCAGCAGACAGCGAACGTGCATACCACAACGATCATCATCTTCACCACCTGTACGAGAGTGACCCCTGGTTATAGCAGAAGTTTACACTGTACCCTTTGAGCAAAGCATATCTAATAGAACTGAAGCCAGCATGAGAAGAATGGTGGGGTGGCCATCCTGGGAAGAGAAGTTCTCTGTTTATCCAAAGGAAAATAGATAGGCAAGGCAAACGTGCTTCAACTCTGCCCTGGAAAGGACTGCTTCAAGGAGTAAGTAGTGGTCTTCTCCTTCATTCAACCCTTGGTCTTTCTATTGTGATTTTCAACCAGAGGAGCCAATTATTTTTGTTGCGAGAATGGTGGGGGTTTTGGATACCTGTCTTTAGGAAATGGATTGAACCCAAACATATTGGGTGGCAGATGATAGAACAAGAAGCAATTGTGTCAAGTTGCATTGGGGCAGGTCTAGGTTGGATTTTAGGAAACACTGTTTCACTAGGAGGGTGGTGAAGCACTGGAATGGATTTCCTAGGAAGGTGGTGGAATCTCCT
>NC_133769.1:177311282-177320433 GCF_003597395.2 Chelonoidis abingdonii | reverse complement strand
GCGCTACTCCTCTCGTCTGGGAGGAGTTCCGAAATCGATTTAAGGAGCCGTTTAACTCGATATTAATGACGACGTCGTGTGAACGGGTACAGCGTTAAATCGGTATATCGGCCATTAAACCGATTTAAAGTCGCAGTGTAGACCTGGCCTCAGCTTTACAAAAATCTTGACCAAGTGCCTGTGCCACTAGCCAGGTCTCAGAGTCCCAAGAACTAAGTTTAAAAACTCAGGGCAGTTCCAGCCAAAGGAGGTCATCTAGCAAGTATGTAAGATTTCACAGAGTGCTGATCATTGCACTCAGCAACTCCTGTCAAAATTGGGATTGTCTCACAGAGTCTCTTCCTTGGCCCACTGTTTCTCACAAAAGCCAGCTCTGTCTCTCACATAGAGTTACTGTAAAAAGCCTCTGTTAAACAAGCCTTATTCAGGGTGTTAGTATTTATCCTGAACTCCTTTTGAAGATTCAGACACTTAAGGAACAAACAATTTCCTAGCAGCTGGAAGGCCAGTCAGCCACTTTCCCCAGAGCTTACTGCAGTTATTTTGCGGATGTTTCCAACATGGAAGTGCTGATGTTAAAAGAAGCCCAAAACCAAGCCCAGAAGTTAAGCCTTCCCCATAAAGCAATGGTTTTCAAACTTTTTTTCTGGTGACCCAGTTGAAGAAAATTGTTGATGCCCGTGATCCAACAGGGCTGGGGATGAGGGGGTTGGAGTGCAGGAGGGGTTCAGGGCTGGGGCAGAGGGTTGGGGTGCGGGGGTGAGGGCTGCGAGGTAGAGCCAGGAATGAGGAGTTCAGTTTGTGGGAGGGGGCTCTGGGCTGGGGCAGGGGATTGGGGCTGCGCTGCGCCCTGGAAGTGGCCAGCAGCCAGTCCGGCTTCTAGGTGGTGGTGCGCAAGCAGCTCCATGCAACTCTTGCCCTGAGGCATCGCCCACCCTCAGCTACCATTGGCCAGGAACCGTCCAATGGAAGTGCAGAGGAAGTGCTCGGGGTGGGGGCAGCGCGTGGAGCCTCATGGCCCCCACACCTAGGGACCAGACCTGCTGCTGGCTGCTTCCAGGTCGCAGCGTAGTGGCAGAACAGGTAGGGACTAGCCTGCCTTAGCCAGGAAGCACTGCTGACGGGACTTTTAATGGCCCAGTCAGTGGTGCTGACCAGAGCTGCCACGATGCAGTGCCTTACATTTCGTGACCCAGTATTGGGTCGCGACCCGCAGTTTGAAAGCTACTGCCACAAAGGGTCCTGCTGCGGTTGAACTATCAGCCCAATATACAGGAAGATGAAGCAACACTGTGAGGATGCCTTCTTTCTTGCTAGCTACAGGCAGATTACCAGCAATATTACTACAAAATATAACAGATCCCCATATGGACGGACCTTGTGGTTTCAAGTCAATTCTTGGCTTAGGGCGAGAGGATCCCTCTTGCATTTGGAATAAAAGTAATTAAGATTCTGAAGACAAATTAGAAAAGCAACAGTTTATAAACAGCAATTAAATGAAACTGCATGCGTAGGTAGTAGTGCTGGCTGATGCCAAGTCCACCCTATCATAAGCATCTTTCCCAAATCTGGACCTTAGCGTCCAAAATCTGGGTGCTTAGCATGAACCCTTCTAAGCTTACTTACCAGCTTAGCTTTGATCTCGCTGCCACCATCCCAAAATTCCAGGGTTTTGGCCTCCTTTGGTCTCCCCCACCCAGACTTTCCTCTCTGGGCTAACCTGAGAGTATTGATGCAATCTCTTTACATTACAATACCAAGAAGCATGTCTCCTTTATTCCACAAAGAGACAAACCCCAAATACAAGGAAACAGAAAAGATTTTCTCTCTCTTCCCCCCGTAGCTTCTTCCCGCCCTGGGACACTAGGAGAGTTAAACACAGAAGCAGGTGTGTTTCCTCTCCCCCTGTGCTTCCGGTTCTCCTTAACCAGAGAAAACTCAAACAGGTTTAAAAAGAAGCTTTCATATTAAAAAGAAGAAAAAGAAAGACATCAAATTATTCTCTGTATCAAGATGCAATACAGGGCTATTGCTTATAAGAAAATATGAATAAACAGTCTGCATTCAAAGCATATCAATTTGAAACATTCCAGCAAGTTACACCCATTTAATACCACCCCAAACAACATAAAGCCTATATTGTTTTTCTACCTGTACTTACAGTTGGACACAGAGATTAGAAGAAGAAGAAGCTTTTCATTAGCTGAGAGACAAAACAAAAGACACAGAGTCCACAATTCCCTCCCTGACTTTGAAAAATCCAGTTTCCTGATTGGTCCTCTGGTCAGGTGTTTGGTTCCCTTTGTTAACCCTTTACAGGTAAAAGAAACATTAACCCTTAGCTATCTGTTTATGACACACCCTCACCTTTATTCTCTGGTTACAATCACCACATTATCAAATGATGTCTTCATGACTGATTCTTCCTAAGTACATTCTAGTTTCTTTTCCACACAAGAACATATTTCAGACACCACAATCTTTCCCCAGCCCATCACTGCCATAACCTCAATCTCTGAGTTATAAGAATTGAAAAATACCCAATAATAATCCATATTTATAGAGTACACAATATTCTCAAAGGCCTGAACAATCATCAATTAATCCTAACAACAACACTGTGAAGTAGTTAAGTATGAAACGATAAGTGGTTTGGACACAGAGACACAGCCAGTTAGAAGATGCAGCTGCATCCAGAATCTGTCAACCTTACCATTGATTTGGCAGGGAAGTCTCTGCAGTGCAACACAGTGGACTACCAGGTCTCTAATGGACCAGGTACAAAGAGCCAAACTAATCTGAAACTCTAGTCCCCTTCTGGTAACTTTTTGCACTCAAATTCATTTTAGATCTAGGCACTGTTTTTTCCTGTCTTCATTGTTCCGAAGGGCAGGAAACAGAAACAACATCAACATATATTCAATGACAGTTCTGGTTGGGGGCACACAGACAAGTGTTCTACTCATACTTATCCAAAACTGGTCTGTGTTACTTTTGTATTTGTAATACATTTATTATCTTGTCAGGTACCGAGCAGTCTTTCACCATCAGGTGCGTTCTAAATAAATTAGGCACAAAAATAAAATAAGAGACACTGGCATGCGTGGCTATAACAAGCCAGCTTTAACCATCTATATCTTCCATGTAGGGGAAAGTTTACTCTGATGCCCTAGGATGGGTATTTACCCTGTGACAAGTGGCACAGCATATTAACACAGGTGTTAACATTAAAGATGTTACTAACACATGCAAGCCAAGCAGATGGAAGGATACTGTCATCTGCCTGAAATTACAATAGCCATGTATGGCCAGTATGAGGTAAAATGATATTGCCCAAGGTAGCAAAAACTCATTAAAACAGTTTCAGCGTGAAGAACTTCAGGCCCAGTCTTCTCCCAGATGTTTACATTTAGTTTCTCAGGTCATCCTGCTAAAATTTTCACTAGGGTTACTACCTCAAGTAAGAGAGAAAGTGGTATCCACTCCACAATCTGTTATTTTCTGCTTCCATTCAAAATATAATGGCTTGCACTCTAGGAAAACTTCCCTCCTTTTTGTTTCTTCAATGTGAACAGATGGTGACATTTTAACTGATTGTGCTCTCGGAATTTCTCTCCTTTTACAGGCCCTTTAAAATGTTTTAGTAAATTGTTTTGCTTAGTTTGACAGAAAGAAGGAAAGTAAAATTATTTTATGTACTGATTTATGATTTTTAAAACTGCATTTAGATTGTTTGATTTGTCTAATTATCACTATAGTATAATATAGGCCTTAAATCCATAATTTTAACGTTTTCCTTGCGAACATTATAGCAACTAGATGGTACCAAAACATCCCTCCACAAGGGTATTTCTTTCTGGGCTAATACATTAAGAATTGATCTTATAGTTTTAAGTATAATCATCCTAAATGTATGTACAGTTTAGTTTTCTTTTTCATTTAAATATCTGATGTATTTTATTACCTTAAAAACAAAAAACCTCTTTGCTTTTTATTTCCTAAATCAAGAAATATACTGATCAATAGATTTAGCATGAATATTGCCAGCCATACTTCTTGATTCTCTTCAGAAAATGCACTCATGGGTAAAAGTATCACAAATCTGAGATTTATTTATTTTATTATTGGGTGGTCCATGAGGCACCTCTTATTTGTCCTCCCTGCAGTACAGTGTATAATGACAAGGTTTCTAACTTCTAGCAGGAGACCACAAGTGTGAAAACAGAATCTCAAGTAACCACTTCCATCCATTTTTGGCGAGCTAACGTATAATCACTCTTCTGGATGCTGAAATAACTATATATATTATATTACATTTTGATTTCAAACCCATGTGCTCAATGCAGAATGAATGTGCAGAATGAATAAAACTGATTAAAGTTCAGATCTCAAATGTAGATACTATAGATTAAGTTTACTTGCAAAGATTTTTAGGGTTTAAACTATTTGGCTATGAAGTTATGTTGATTGGATCATTCTCCTCCCTCCTCCCCATCCTGTTTTAAATTTATATTGTTGAGTATGCAGCACCCAGCTTCACAACAAATTCTGGGGTTCTTTAACTATGAACCCTCTGTTCCTCAATTTGATTAGCTGAAAGTTGTTTTAAGAAGAGCGGCTTGGTCAGCTGCTATTGTTAAATGTTTTGGTACACGGAGGAGGCAGCTAGAAATGGCTCATGTTATTAAAATTAACTGTAGCTCTCCCATGCAGCTACTGAAGGCCATAACTAATTTTAATAGGATTAATACTGTTTCCCCTGTGGCTGGAGAACTTCATATTACAAAATGGCATATAATTATTTTTACAGAAAGCTTTCCATTTATTCTCATCTCTGCAGTTTGTGTTATTTACATTTATACAATGGCAAAAACACAACATAAAATGGAAGAGTAGTTTGAAAGAATATCAATCTTTTAGTTCTCTTTATGAGCAGAAAAACTGATATAATGAAGTTCATTTAAAACAGATTTTCAGTGGACCCAGGGAAAAGGCAAAAAGGTATAAAAATCTGGATCACTTGGAAAGATAACAGAATTGGTAAATTTCAGCTAATTAACCTAGCTAGTCTAAAAAGGCTTTTAGGACATTTTCCACAGCACCAATACCAAGTTACATCAGTGTGATCTGAATGACAAAAACTCATTACTTGTGCTGAGACTGACGCACACATGCCATTGGTGGTGCACTTATGGGCTGATCCTGCCTGTTGCTGAAAACCCTGTAAAGGAAGGCAAGGATTCTCAGCAGGTCCTTAATGATAGCACACTCTCCAAGCTGACACCTTCTTGCTAAGCCAACCTATGTTGTAAAGTTCAAATTAGATGGATTAGTCTGGTATCTTAAACTTCTTTCAATTTGTAATGCATATAATACATATGACAAGAAAGTGCAAACGATCAACTATCCAAAAGAATGTGAGGACTACCAAAACATCTCTCTTACAAGAAAATAAAGAGACCAAATATACATTCTACAAATAATACTTTGTAGTTAATAAAAACACTTTTCATCCCAGGATCTCAGAACACTTTACAAATATCAGGCTAGTAATAATTAAACAATACTCACTATATAATATGCACAAACAAGTGGATCTAATCTACAGATAAACTATATTTAAGATCAGAGATGGCCCAGCCTTTGAAAACCAAAATTACATTAGTGATAATTCTGAATCTTAAAAGTCTGTGCTAGATACATGAATATTAGTCCTCCTGTCAGGTCAAAAAAACCAATTGTGCGAACACATTACCTTTGCTCAGTTTCATTCAAGATGGAGATTACAATGCAAAATCCTATTCCAAACCCTGAATCATACTCCTTCCCAAAAATTACTGACTCTCCTTGAAAACAGCCAGATGTAGTACAGGTAGCATGAACTCCTATACTACTTTGGAAGGAAGCACTCGCTCTACTTTGCTCCAAAGGAAGAATCTTGTTCTTTAATCACAGAAAAAAATTGGTTTCAGAGGGGTAGCCGTGTTAGTCTGTATCAGCAAAAACAACAAGGAGTCTTTGTGGCATATTAGAGACTAACATATTTATTTGGGAATAAGCTTTCATGGGCTAAACCCCACTTCATCAGATGCATGGAGTGAAAAATACAGTAGGCAAGTATATATATTACAGACCATGAAAAGATGGGAGTTGTCTTACCAAGTGGGGGGTCAGGCCTAATGAGGCCAATTCAATCAAGGAGGATGTGGCCTATTCCCAATAATTGACAAGAAGGGGTTAATATAAAAAAAAAAATAGGCAACCTAGGATAATCTTGATTCCTGTGCTTGCACCAGTCTCTTTAACTGACCGGATTCAGTAAGAATTCTGCCTAAAAGGATCCTGGAGGTTTTCAGCTTCAAATGTTCCAGAGTCCAAAGAGATTGCATGAAACAACTTATTTGCCCCTTCATTTTATTTAGGTTTTCAACAATAATAAAACTTGCTGATATAAAGAAAGTCCACAGCTCACCCAGTCATAAAATTATTCAATCTTAACACAGATATAGGAAAAAGTAGTCAAAAATTGTCTGAAGGTACATACAAGTTTCATTTTACAATACAGTAGAACCTCAGAGTTATGGAGCACGAGAGTTACCAACTGACCAGTCAACCACACACCTCCATTTGGAACAGAAGCACACAATCAGGGCAACAGCAGAGACAAGACCAAACAAAACAAAACAAAAAAACGGGGAAAGGGGGAGAAGCACAAATACAATACTCTGTTAAACATAAACCACTAAAAATAAATAAAGAAAGGGAAAACTGCATTTCTCTCCTGCACAGTAAAGTTTCAAAGCTGTATTAAGTCAATGTGCAGTTGTAAACATTTCAAAGAACAACTATAACATTTTGTTCAGAGTTACAAACAACCTTCATTCCCAAGGTGTCTGCAACTCTGAGGTTCTACTGTAAAAGCAATAATGCAGATAGCCTCCAAAAAGCATAAAAATGTGCTATACAGCAAATCTTAAGAAACATGCAAGAAATTCCCAGTCAGATTTTGTTTGCACAATTGGGTAATTAAGTATTAGCATAATTGAAATCAACTTTTAAAAAAAAAACTCTAAAAAATTTAGCAGGGAAAAGCAGAATTGTCTTAATAACCATAATTTTTGTCCATGGGTAAGTAAAGAGTGTCCTTTTAGTGATGTGAAAAGGTTTTACAAGATTGGAAAATGTGTATGTCTCCCTCATGATATTTAAGATTTTCTGTACAACTTTAAGTTATCATCATGATCCAATCATGGATGCAAATACAACAAGGATTACATCAAGTTGAGAAGAATAAGATGAGATAGCAATTTAAAGAGTATTCTAAAAATAGTGAAGGTTCAAACTTCTGGTAACTGTTTCCTAAAATTATTTCAGTGGTACCCAGGGACCCACACTGAGATCAAGACCCATCGTGCCAGGTGCCTGACATATATATAGTAAAAGACAATCCCTGCCTCACACAGCTTGCTCCTAAGGGGGAAGATTTTCAAAAGCAAAAGACAAGTTAGGAAAATCAATGGGAATTAGGTACTTAGCTCCCCTTTGGGCCTTTGAAAATTCACCATCCCACCCCCAAATTGATACAAAGTTGTATTCCCATTCAGCAAATAGAGAACTGTTGAACAGAAAGATTAAATGACTTTCCCGAGGTCATACAGAAAGTCTGTGGCAGAGCCAGGAATTGAAGCTAGATTCTATTCAGGTTATTGACATATTCCTCACACATCCTGCCACTTTCCAGAAGTATTGATGTATGTGACTAGCATCCCTTCATGTGTGGTTCTCTCTTTCCCTCTTCCTCTTTCCAGGGAGAACTTGTGTGTGAATTGTTAAATATTTATTTTATGCATGATGTGCTTGTGAAGGCAAAGTTGAAGAAGTGTTTCGTACTTCAGAGTGCCTAACTTCCCAGTCCTATGCCACAACCACAAGCCATCCCTTCCTCTCAACTCCCTCCCTAGAATCAAAAGGAAAACTATCACATGAGCTAAGTCCCTCAACAATTTCTAGAAGACTTAATACTGGCACATTAGAGGATTCAATATAGTTCACTCTAGCTTTATTTTACAGTGAAGTAAAATTATCTTAGTTAACGATTTCAGTAAAGGACAAACTTCCGCCTGAGCTTACATTTAAATTTTTGCAAAGTCTGCAATATATTCCTCCCTCTTTATAAATACATACACCTAATAAGTTAAAGAATTAGTCAAGGGCATGAGCTGCAGGAATAACTCTGTCAGTTGAGGTGCTCAATACTGTATTCTTTTGAAGGAGGTCTGAGAAGGGGATCAACTTTTCTTCAGCTGAATGAACAAAAAATAGAGGAATAATTCATAGAACTAAGGGAATTTCACTACAATGCAAGACAGCATTTTAAGGAATCATCTACCATACACCATAAATATTACAAGTACAGCAACACTCAGAAATATTGCCTAGGATGTGCTGAGCCACTGCTGGAAGGGAAAGGTGTACCATTGTCCTTTCACTGTACCTGTCCTTTGTATAAAGCTTGTCACAACTCTTCAGCAGTTACTGAATTTCCAGCAGGTCCAAACAGTTATAAGCCTTTTTATTCAGGGGGATGCCAAAATTAAACCACCTTCAGCACTTGACCTCTTTTACACCATTGCATCCTTGCAGAATGTGTATGTTATTACTTATCCTGTGGAAGTCAGGGGTTCAGTTATTAAAAAGCAGCTTTTCTATCATAATTAATAACCTAGATCAAGGAGATTTGTGCAAATATTAAGTTATATTCCAGGGGATCCTACTGCAAAAGTTGCTCATCCTTCTAGAATCATAGGATAAGATGTTAGATTAGACAGAAAGAGATAAAACATCAAGACAGTTACAAAGAAGGTGAAGAGAAGACAGTGGTGATTGAGTAAAATTCCTGTACCAACATCAGATTTGCATGTGCCTGTAGAAAAAGGAAGCTATAGTTTTTTATATCTAATCACAAATGAAATGCAGCTTCATCAGCCTAATTTTGGCAATTAACCTTTGATTATCAGCAGGTAAGTATGCCCAGTGGTCTGTGATGGGATGGGATCTGAGTTACTACAGAGAATTCTTTCCTAGGTGCTGGCTGGTGAGTCTTGCCCACATGCTCAAGGTTTAACTGATCGCCATATTTGGGGTCGGGAAG
>NC_133769.1:177296960-177309125 GCF_003597395.2 Chelonoidis abingdonii | reverse complement strand
AAGAGTAGGTTAGATAAATGTCTATCAGGGATGGTCTAGACAGTATTTGGTCCTGCCATGAGGGCAGGGGACTGGACTCGATGACCTCTTGAGGTCCCTTCCAGTCCTAGAGTCTATGAATCTATGCTGGACAAATCCAATGAAGCGGGGTAGGAAGGCGGGCTGTGGAACAACAGTTACAAAAGGTTAGTAACAGTTTTTTCTTCAAGTGATTGCACATGTGCATTGCACTCTTGGTGACTCACAAGCCATAAAGTAGGAGGAGGGATCAGAGTTCATGTATACACAGACCAGAGCATAACTCGTCCAAATTTATCATCATCTCTAGAGTACTGACTGATAGCATAATGGGATGCAAAGGTGTGAACTGAAGACCAGGTTGCTGCTCTACAAGTTTCCTGCATAGGGACTTGCACAAGGCCCACCAACAAGGTCACGTGTGATCTCGTGGAATGTGCCATCATTTTACTTGATGAGGAAATGCCTGCCAGATCATAACATACATGAATGCAGGAAGTTATCCAAGATTTGTGGTGTTATCCAATTCTTTGTTAAGAGACAGACCCTTCATTCTGTCTATAACAGCCATGAATAGTTGGGTTGACAAATGGAACTGTTGAGTCCTGTCTCTGTAGAACACCAAACCTCTTTTAACATCAAAAGTGATCTAGGGTAAAATGTCGGTAAGAAAATCACCAGGCTAATATGAAAATTAGATACTATTTTTGAGAGAAATCTTGGATGAGGGCGCAAATATACTTTATCCTTAAAAAAGATTGTACAAGACAGGGGTTCTCAAACTTCATTGTACTGCGACCACTTTCTGACAACAATTCCTTCATGAGCCATGGAGGGGGGACCGAAGCTTGAGCCTGCCTGAGCCCCACTGCCCCGGTTCAGGGGGAACAAAGCCCAAGCCTCACTGCTGTGGGCAGGCGGACTAAAGCTGAAGCCCAAGGGCTTCAGCCCCACGCAGGGGGCCTGCAACCTGAGCCCCACCATCCAGAGCCGAAGCCCTCAGGCTTTGGCTTCAGCCCTGAGCCCCAGCAAATCTAAGCCAGCCCTGGTGACCCCATTCAAAGGAGGTCACGACCCACTTTGGGGTCCCAACCCACAGTTTGAGGAGTGTTGGTATAAGGTGTTTCAGATATCAGAGTACGCAGCTCGTCGAGGAAGCAAGGAGCACATTGCTCGAGGCTCAAATGGAGGCCCCATGAGCCTTAAGTAACAAGGTTCAAGTCTCAGAGTGGACAGGCTCCCTTATCTGAGGGTACAATCTTTCCAGGCCCTTCACAAATCTGATGGTCATATCATTAGAAAACATAGAATGGATCTCCACAAGGCTGGAAAGCTGATACTGCTGCCAAACAGACCTTGATAGAAGCAATTGCCAACCCTTGCTATTTTAGATGCAACAGATAGTTCTTTGATGAGAACAGATGGGAAAAAAGCTTCCACTTTGACATGTAAATAGACATTGTAGAAAGCTTTCTGCTCTTTAACAAGACATTGCAAATTTGCTCTGCGCAAAAATCCTCTTTAGGCTCTAGCCATGGAAACCCCAGGCTGTTAAAATGAAGTGCCCACAGATTCAGGGGGAGCAGTCAACCATGATCTTTGGAGATTAAGTCTTGGTCCAGCGGAAGCGAAGCTGGAACCTCCACTGACCCATTCAGTAGAGTGGAGAACTAGTGCTGCCAGGCTACATTGGGGCTATTAGTATAATCCTAGCATGGTCCAGTTTTACCTTTAGCAACACTATGCAGGAGTGGGACTGGAGGAAAGCACAGCAAAGTTTGTTTGATCAAGGTACCAGGAGATCATCTGTCATGGAAACAGGACTGTGACTTTGTAGTGACCAAAACTGATGGCATTTCTTGTTGGCTTTGGTTGCAAATAGGTCTGTTTGGGATTCCCCACTGCTGGAAAATGTGTGTCTATATCCAGGCAGACAGAGTGACTCATAAATGATCCTAGACTCCTCTTAGGCAGTCTGCCAGCTTGTTCAGTACTCCTGGAAGGTAAGAGGCTTCCAGACTGAATGAACTGACAATGCAAAAGTTCTATAGATGAACTGCCTTTTGACAAAGGAGGAAAAACGAACTCCTCCCTGCTCATCGCTGCAATGGGGTCTGTGAGAACAAACAGACTTTTCCCCTAGACTTGAGATAGGAAGGCTCGACAGGCTAGGCAGACAGCCCTTAGCTCTCTAACACTGATATGTAGGGACAGATCCCTTGAGGACCATAAACTCTGAGTTTGGAGGGGATCCAGATGAGCTCCCCACAGCATGGCAGATACATCTGTCACCAACGTTAGCAAAGGTTAAAGATAGACAAAGGGAACGCCTCAGACACTTTGGAACCTCCTCTATGGCTCCTCCCTGAGGGAGAGCCTGACCCTCCTGGAGGAGCCCCTCTGCGTGAGAGTGGTCCCTGAAAAGGGAAAGGTAGAAACAAGTTAGAGGTGTGTAAGGTGATGAGTCATCCCTGAACTAAGCCTGATTAAGCCACATGCATTGATGAGTCATTCCTGTGTTAGGCTGCAACCAATCCACAAGCCAGGTGCTGAGCTACTGTTTCTCCTTTGAGGCTTACATACCTGCCTTGAGTCACCAGACCAGCTCCCGACTTGTGCTAGATTCCAGACAATACACAAGAATGATCAATCAATGCATGTGGCTTAATCAGGCTCTAGTTCAGGAATGACTCATCTCCTTACATACAATACTTAATACCCATTGGTCCAAGCTTATGCAGGACCAAGCACTGAGGAAGTGGGAAAGGCGGTTGCGAATATGAGGGAAGATGGAAACTGGACTGGCATAGCATCTTCAAGAAACCCATCAAAATACCTGTTTACTACCCCCTGGGTGTCTAAATGGAGCAGACATTGATTCAGAGGCAGAATGAGTAGGTGATCTATATGTCTATAACCTCTACATTTATTTCTCTACAGGTACTAATGAGGAGCAGGGGCAGAGTAACAGTGGGTGTACGGAGGGCAGAAATGTTTTCTGGATGGGACGAGAGTATACAACCTCAAAGACTTTTAAGTCGTCCTTCAAGCCATGAAACTTAGGCCTGGTCTACACTACACGTTTAAATCGATTTAAACAGCGTTAAATCGATTTAACGCTGTACCCGTCCACACTACAATGCTCTTTATATCGATATAAAGAGCACTTTATATCGATTTTTGTAAATCCTCCCAGACGAGAGAGTAGTGCTAAATCGATTATAAAACATATGGATTAGGGTTAGTGTGGACGGAATAGCGAGTTATTGGCCCTCGCGGGCGGTATCCCCAACAGTGCACCACTGATCGCTCGGGACAGCGATCCTGAACTGCGGATGCAGCGGGCAGGTAAAACAGGAAGAAGCCCAACGCTGAACTTTGAATACATTTCCTGTTGCCCCAGCGTGGAGCTCTGATCAGCACAGGTGGCGATGGCAGCCGCAATGCGAAAAAGAGCTCCAGCATGGACCGTCACGAAGAGAATACTGGATCTGATCGCTTTATGGAGGAGAGCAAATCTGTTGAGTATCAGACTCCGTTACATTTGAAAGACGGAAAATGCCAAAGCGAGTTTGAAAAAAAATCTCTCCAGCTACATCAGTGCTTGGGCATGACAAAAGTGTAACGGAACAGCCAAAGAATCAAATGGAAACGCTCATGGATGGGAGGGAGTGGGACTGAGGACATTTCAGCTATCCCAACCAGTCCACAGCAGTCTCTGAAAAGATGATGCATGCTGTGGGCTGGCTCCCAATGTCTGTAGGTTGCAAACATCAGTGTCTGGTGTGGTTCAGATGGGAATAGCTTTCCTGAGTTTCTTTCCCCACCCCATCCACCAAACGTGAAAGAAAAGGGAAGAAATCATTTTTGACTTCTTTCATGCACTAGTTTATTGGTAGGTGCTGAATGCTGCTGGTAAGATCGCGATCTGCGCAGCAGTTGAAGAGACAGTATCCGCTCCTCTCCCCTCCCCGGTGGAACGAGGTGCAATAAGGAACTGGTAACTGTCCGTCATGACCGCTGAGATGCTCCAATGCT
This sequence comes from Chelonoidis abingdonii, assembly GCF_003597395.2. Lineage (NCBI taxonomy): Eukaryota > Metazoa > Chordata > Testudines > Testudinidae > Chelonoidis > Chelonoidis abingdonii. The sequence goes on along the minus strand of NC_133769.1, from coordinate 177,305,069 downwards.
TTTTAACTGAATATATGGGGCAGCCTGGGGTAAGGAACAGGAATGATTCGTCACTCACCAGTAGATAGGACAGACGGCTAGTAACCGTTCTCATCATTAGCAACTGGGGGCCTTGAGCTTCATGCAAGCCCCCTCCCTTTTACCTGTTGTAAAGAAAAGGATCGTAACTGCCGAGACTGGTCATAGCCCCGGAGGCCTGCCTCCCCCTCATTTGTATTCTCAGGCAAAAGTCTACTGTTCTTTTATCCGTCATTCTTATGACTCATGACACGAAAATGGGGGGGACACTGCAGCGGTAGCTGCCAGCAGTGTGGGGGAGGAGGGAGAGTGAAGGGGGGGGTGTTGCAGGGCACCCTCAGTGGAATACTGACACACAGCAAGCTGTGTGCTGCTGCTGCATAACGAATGTGTCCTCAAATACACTTGCCCTTATGTCTAGGAAGGAACTGACTCTATTTTTTTAGAAACCATAAAGGAGGGATTAACTCGGGGATCATTCCCAAGTTTTGCTTTGCGCCCCAGGGCCGATCTCTAGCCAGGGGCACTCATATATGCTATGTCGAGCAACAGACGAGGAGGCGTGCGAATGCTAAGCGTGCTCGCATGCAGTGTTTACTTCCCGGCAGTAGAGTGGTACAGGAATTGACTGGCTTAACCCATCTCTGCATCACTGCAACATCAAATGAAATGGCTGCTCGGGGTGTAGTCGCTGGAAGTATTCGCCTCTGGTCCCGATGCAGAGCCATGCACAGTAATCTACATGGAGGTGCCGGAAAAAAAAAAGCTGAACGGGTTCCATGGTTGCCTGTGCTATGCGTCGTGCCAAGGCAATCCAGGAGAAGAACGGCGTGAGGATTGTCAGCTGGTGTTTTCCCGGAGGAAAGGAATGACGATGACATTGTACCAGAATCACCACGCGAACATATGATGCGAAAACCCAGAATTCCAAGGGCGGGGGAGACGCGGAACTAGTGGATAGCTAGATAGTACCGCACAATGACATGCTTCAGAAATCGACGCTAGCCTCGGACCATGGACGCACAACGCCGAATTACTGTGCCTAGTGTGGCCGCATGAAATCAAATTTATAATATCAGTTTTATTAAACCGATTTTAGCTAATTCGATATTATCGTGTAGTGTAGACGTGGCCTCAGAGTCTGTTTGCTCCAAAAACAGCAAAGACCCTTCAAAGGGAAGGTCTTGTAATGTCTGTAGGACTTCTTGCAGAAGTTCAGAGGACTGTAGCCAAGAACTCCTGAGCTTGGCCATTGCAGAAACCATGGTCCTACCCGCCAAGTTTGCTGCAGATAATGCAGTCTGCAGCAAAGTTCTTACTACAGATTTCCCCTCATCAACTAAAGAAGAAAACGCCTGCCTCACATCTTCCAGCAGCATGTCCCTAAACTTTAATATGGAACCCCAAACATTAAAATCATAATGTTCCAAAAGAGAATGTTGGTTGGCAACCCTGAGTTGCATCCCCCAGTAGAAAGCATTTTTCTACCAAAACAGATCTAGTTTTTTCACATTGTTTGATTTGGGGATTGCTTCCCATTGGTCCCATCGTTCCTTTTCAATGGTTACTGACACCATCAGAGAACCTAGGAGGGATGAGAGTACAGATATTCAAACCCCCAGGAGGGAGTATAATATTTACGTTTAGCCCTTTTTGAGGTGGAAGGGATGAAGAGGTCTGCTAGAGAGACTTAATGGGATCCATAATTGCCTCATTAATAGGTAAGGCTGCTCACTATGGCTCGGCGGTGGCCAAAATATTAAAAAGGATAGGGAAGGACTCCTTAACCTCCTACATCTGGATCCTCAAGCTTGAGACCACCCTCTTCAATAGCTCTTGAGTCTTACAATCAATGGGAGAGAGAGGGGGAAGATGCCCCCTGAAGAGACTGCCACATCAGGGGAGGAGGTTGAAGAAGCCAGCACAGTCTGAGGCTGCTCCTCTTCCACTAGCTGTCCAGCAGGGTCCTTCTGAACTGCCTCTTGCTTGGTACTGGGCTCAGGAACAGGTGGTGACTGGGGAGTAGACTCCCCTTGCCTCTCCAAGGACACAGAAGAGGAACAGCTTGTACATGATCTAGAAACTGGGAGGAACCCCACAGGTTCCAAAAAAGCCATTGAACCAGTGTTGGGCCCCAGTGACTACCTGGCCACAAGCTTGATGGCACTCCTGCCAGAGGGTCCCTAGCAAAGTAATACTGCCTTGGTGGAGAATACCAAGACCTGCTCTGAAGCTGGAAAATGTAGGAGCAAATCTCCAACTGACAGGATGACGAACCTCCCTCTGCTGACCAAGGGGGAGCTGCTCCTAATGATGCCGGCGACCAGTACCAGGTCAGAGTAGAAACTAGCACAGCCAACGTGGCAGGCTTCTCTTTCAATGGTACTGTGAAGCACGGAATCGGAGGCAATGGCAGTTGTCACAATACTGTGTGCTGCATTGATAAACTGGCACCTGCCTGCTAGAGCCAAGAGCATGGTCTCCTGCACTGTTGGGAATACTTGTACTGAAAGGCTCAGTAGATCTCTAGCTACCAGAAATGCCTCCAGCATGGTCAGTTTTGAGATGGTCGTGGGACTACAGATGTAAAAGGTGCTCCATCAAGCCCCATACTCAACAGTACCTGCCTTAGTGCCACTTTTTGCAATACCAGAGAAGAGGAATGCTTGGGTTTCAGCTGCACTCTACTCTTATCCCTATGCCCAGAGGATTTCAGTGCCAGTGACATTGCTCTCTCAGTAATCTACCTATAGCTCTTATGCCTCTTCTTAGGCACTGGGGAGGGCGAGCAGTGCCAGTTTTCAGCCAACGCAGGAGGTACACTCCTAACTGATGCCAAGGCACTCAGTGTCAAGTCCGAATGCCTGGGCTCTGACGGAGGTCTCAGGGCTGCCTCCATGAGCAAAAACTTTAGCCTGGCTCCTCTATCATTCTTTGTCCTAATCTTTAAGTCTCTGCAGAGCTGGCAAGGATCACAAATATGAGCGTCCTCTAACCACTTCAAGCACCTTGAGTGTGGGTTGCTCACGGGCATCAGCCTACCACAAAAGACACAGGGTTGGAAGCCTTTGTTACCATGGCATTCCTTGGTACCAAGAAATGGAAACCCGAAACTGCAGCCTGAAAAAGAAACCAATCTTGTCTACATTATTAACTAAGTACTAATCAACTAGAAAACTATTTACAATAAATTTACAATGAGCACGCAGAACACTTGCTAAAGCAAGCCAAACAATTCCAACGACTGTTCTGAACTGAGGGGACTCTGGGGCAGCTGGACCCTTTATACAGGCACACAGTGACATGCAGCAGCAGTGGGTGCTTAAGTCATTCCAATAGGTATCACTGGAGGGAAAAATGTCTGACTGTGCATGAGGTACATGTACGCCAAGAGTGGAATAGACATGTGCAATCACTCGAAGAACTGTCAGAATTAAGCTTAACACTTAGTTGCAACATGGGACAGTTTTCTTTAGATGGGGGAAATGGTGTTTTTCCTCCCATTGTGTTGGATTAGTTTAGGAACCAATCTAGTTTGTTTAGAGGTTATTTCCATAGAAGTTGTCAGCCGCACTGACTTGCTTACATCTAATGCTCAGTGGATAACTTTTAAAGTTGTCAGGTACTGATTCTGTGCTAAGTTTGCCCCCAGGTTGTCAGTGTCCATTCTTAACGTGTAAGAATTTAAAGGATACCTGAGTGTTTGTAAAGCCGGAGTGTTACAATACCATCTTTTTACCTTGGAAGTACCCTCTGGCCAATCAGAACTGTGTAGAAGATAAAGTTGTACCACATGATTACCAACTGATTTGGCTAATCAATTCTTGATTTAATCCTAAATGAGCTCTTGAAATACAGTAGAACCTCAGAGTTGTGACCACCTCAGGAATGGAGGTTGTTCATAACTCTGAAATGTTCTTAACTCTGAACAAAACGTTATAGTTCTTTCAAAAGTTTACAACTGAACATTGATGTAATACAGCTTTGAAATTTTACTGAAGAAAAATTCTGCTTTTAACCATCTTATTTTAAATGAAACAAGCACAGAAAGTTTCCTTAACTTGTCAAACCTTTATTTAAACGGTACTATACTTGCTTTTTCCCCCTGCCCCTCCCCCCTTTCCTCTGCTGCTGTCCGATTGCATACTTCCAGTTCCAAATGAAGTGTGTGGTTGACCGGTCACTTCGTAACTCTCGTGTTTGTAACTCTGAAGTTCTACTGTACTGTTATAAAGTACAAAAAAATGGCTCTACTGGTTTATAAGAATGGCTAGGTCAGACCAATGGTCCATCTAGCCCAGTATCCTGTCTTCCAACAGTGGCCAATGCGAGATGTTTCCAAAGGAATTAACAGAACAGGGCAAACAACCCCTGTTATCCAGTCTGAGCATCTAGCAGTCAGAGGTTTAGGGACATCAGGTGCATGTATCCCTGACCATCTTGGCTAATAACCATTGATGGCTCTATCCTCCATGAACTTATCTAATTTTTTTTTAACCCAGTTATAGTTTTGGTCTTCACAATATCCCTTGGCAATGAGTTCCACAGGTTGACTGTGCATTGTGTGAAGAAGTACTTCTGTTTGTTTGTTTTAAACCTGCTACCTATTAATTTAATTGGATGACCCCTGGTGGTTGTGTTATGTGAAGGGATAAATAACACTTCTTCACTTACTCTGCACTATTCAGGATTTTATAGATCTCTAGCATATACCTTAGTAGCCTCTTTTCCAAGCTAAAAAGTCCCAATCTTTTTAATCTCTCCTCATATAGAAGCTATTTCATACCCTTAATCATTTTCATTGCCCTTCTCTGTACCTTTTCCATTTCTAATGCATCTTTTTTGTGTTGAGGCAATCAGAACTTCATGCAGTATTCAAGGTGTGGGCATATCATGGATTTATATAGTGGCATTATGATATTTTCCATTTTATTATCTATTCATTTCCTTTTTTGGATACAGTTTTTCTTTTTAAATTTCATCTGTATCCTGCCCAGTCATCTAGCTCAATCATTTGCTCTTGTTGCTATTCTGAGCTCATTAGTACTTTACTCTATTCCACCCCAAACACACATCTTATTCTTCCTTCTCCTTCCCCATATATCCTAATGATCTTGGTGCCTTCCCCCCATTCCCCAATGTCCTTCTTTCCCTTTACAAAGGCTAGACTGATGACAGCCTTTGGAAGAGACAGTAGTTTAAGATGGCCAAATAATAATTTGCCAACTCACTGTCTTGCTGAGCCTATATGCTACTTACTACTTTCCAAAGCTACTTTCAAATCTAGATGCCTAAAATTAGGCTGTTAAATACATATTTAGGTTCCTAAATAAACTTGGCCTGATTTTCAGAGGTACCATTGCATGTCACAGGGGAAATTACTTAGCCTCTCTATGCGTCAGTGTTCCTTTCAGTAAAATTGGGATAATTTATATCTCATAGAAGTGTTTACATTTAATAGATCATTCATAAAACACTAAGACCTTCAAGTGATGGGTATTATAAATCATTGGTATTATAAAACTTTCACTTAGTAATGTTGTAAAGAAATATTTAGAACAGTGGCATTTATGGGTATCATATTAGTATAGCATGGGAAAGACCTTCACTAGAAAAGTGAAATAAAATAAACCTAGCACAATCTTATAGTGGAATGCCAGCAACTGCTCAACTAGAATTATCTGTTCCTACAGAACCATTCTACTGAACTAAGGACTTGCTCTCTAAAGTATCAGAGGGGTAGCCGTGTTAGTCTGGATCTGTAAAAGCAGCAGGGAATCCTGTGGCACCTTATAGACTAACAGACGGTTTAGTTCAATCAGCGGGGTGTTTTTCCACGATTTCTGCCTGTGACACGTCGAGCCGGGATAATAACGGACTTCACTAAAAATAAGACCAGGAGATCTACAGCACTCACTTCACCTCTCTATCCAAGGAACAAAGGACTGTAAAGCTGTCTATAACTCCTACCATGCAAACATGGACACAACCGCAGTACCGCCTAACCCACCCAGACATACTCGTTCAATGTATATCCAATACACACTCCGCCAGAAGAAAAGGTCTTGTCTGTTAGGGACTTCTCTTTCTGCCCTGACCACTCCCAACCAACTATGCATCACATTCTGTGCAGCGGATCTGCGAATGCCCCTACTTTCGCCGTCTCGGACTCAAAGAATACTTCGCAGGAGCAACACGCTGACAGTGCACTATATACAGGTACCCTCCCACCAACAGCACAAGAAGAAGGAACTCCACGATGGACTCCTCTCGTGAGGGTCGAAAAAATGACAGTTACTGCTGAGCCTATAACATTGAATGCTTCCCGCGAGTGCAGCAGAAATCGTGGTGGAAAAACACACCGCTTGCCTTCCATAACCTAAAGTCAGTGCAGAACGCAATGCCATCCACACGCCTCAGGAAAACTCAACCCTGACATTGATCATCAAGAGGCTGATACAAGCGAGGTGCTGTATGTCATCTAAAACAGGTCTGACTACCAATAAGGATGCCGCCAGCAACTCTCCATACAAATTCTACAGGCACTTCCCTCAGATCCCACTGAGGAATACACTTAAGAAACTGCAACATCTACTCAGACAATCCCTACCACTAACACCGGAACAAATCAGCATACCCTTTAGAGCCCCGACGCAGGTTGTATTCTATCTACTACCCAGATCCCACAAACCGGAATCCTGGGATGGCCCCCATCATCTCGGGCATTGCAACTCCACTGAAGGACTTGTCTGGAATTATGTAGGACTCCTTCTACTCGACCCTATGCCACCAGCACTCCCAGCTATCTCCGTACAACCACTGATTTCCTGAGGAAACTACAATCTGCATTGGTCACTCCCAGAAAACCACCATCGCTAGCCACCATGGATTGTAAGAGGCCTCTCTACCACAAACATCCCACACACAGATGGAAACAAGCTGTCAGGAACGGTGTTACCCGGGATTGAGTGCCGCAGCACAACTGGCCTGCTGAGCCTACATGTGCCTTATACTCACACACCAACTTATTTCCAAATTGTGATGACAATATATATCTCCAGATCAGCTGGCATGCTATGGTGCACCCGCATGGCCCCAACAATATGCCAATATTTTTATGGCTGCACTGAACAACGCTTCCTCAGCTCTCGCCACCTCACGCCCCTTCTCTGCTACGCTTACATGATGACATCTTCATCATCTGACCATGGGAAGGAGACTCTAGAAAAATTCCACCACGATTTCAACAACTTCCACCCCACCATCACCTCAGCCCTTGCACCAATCTACACGGGAGGTCCACCTTTCTAGACACCACGGTTGCAAAAAGTGATGGTCACATTTAACACCACCCTATTGTCGAAAACTATGAACCGCCTCATTGCCTACCTTCATGCCTCAGCTTCCATCCGGGCACATCACACGATCCATTGTCTACAGCCAAGCACTGAGGTACAACCGCAACTGCTCTAACCCTCAGACAGAGACCAACACCTACAAAATCTCACCACATTCTCAAACTACAATAACCCGCACGAGAAATTAGAACAGATCAACAGAGCCAGAAGTGTACCAGAAGCCTCTACTGCCCAAGACCAAACCCAAGAAAGAAACCAACAGGACTCCAGGCCATCACATACAGCCCCTAGCTAAAAACCCCTCCAACGCATCATCAGGGCATCTACAACCCATCTCTGGACATGATTCCCCATCACTTTCTACAGGTCTGCGGTGGCAGGCCAATCCTTGCCCACAGACAACCTGCCACCTGAAAGTATTCTCACCAGCAACTGTCTATCACGTAGCCGTTAGTACTCTAGCTAGGAACCCAATCCATGCAACAAACCTCGGATGCCAACTCGGGTGCCCACATCATCTACACGCAGCGACACCATCACAGGACCTAACCAAGATCAGCTCAGTACCATCACTGGGTGTTCATTCCACCTGCACGTCTCACCAATTGTAATATACCACCGGATCATTTGATGAGAGCGAATGCCCCGTCTGCTACGTAGCATCGGGCCAAACTGGACAGTTCACTACGGAAAGGATAAAGATTGGTCAACAATATCAGTTGATAGTGGGAAT
>NC_133769.1:177235967-177294983 GCF_003597395.2 Chelonoidis abingdonii | reverse complement strand
CTAACCTCGTTATCTCTAGCTTGCTTGCTAGCATATATATACCGGCCCCTGGAAATTTCCACTACCTGTGTCTGACGAAGTGGGTATTCACCCACGAAAGCTCACGCTCCAAAACGTCTGTTAGTCTATAAGGTGCCACAGGATTCTCTGCTGCTTTTGCTCTCTAAAGAAGTTCATGTGGATATGAACATTCAGCCAACTGAACAGTAATCCAGTTGGCTGAACATTGGTAAATTAAATTATAAAAGCACTAGTTTGTATCACTGCAGATGCTCCCATGAAATAATTTACATGGCATGTACTACACAGCCTCACATCAAATTAAGGGTATAGAATAGTGTTAAAACCATCACCACCACAATTTGCATTAGTTATAAGATACTATTAAGAAGTAGTCCTGTATTAAGATTAGGCAGTAGCCATAATATCATCTACACACAACACCCCCAATCAGGCCTGCTATATCACATAGCAGATGAATCTTCTTAGCATATGTGCAACTTGCTTCAGGTAGCATGTGACTCGGATTCACCACCGAATTTGGTCCGCTGGTTGGATCATTAGCTTCCCCGGCCCAGGCACTGAATGCTGATCCATGCCTCCAAGCAAATCAATGCACCTCTACAACTAACGGCTAAAAACCAGTCAAAATGCAGGATTTTCAATAAAAATTGGGATATATCAAAATTTTAAAACAGGTTGGGTTTTTTGGCAATCTGGTACATGAGTTATTACCTCCTGCTAGTCTGACATCTTTCACAAGCATTAAACATACACGCTAAGAGTTTCATGGTACAACACATTCTAGTTATTTGGCATTATAAAGTAAGGTTGTTAGTGTTTTGTCAGCAGTGAAAGACTGACAGGCCATCGATCTTTGGAGAAGAGTACAACAGGAGCATTTTGCATAGACACAGGAAAGAATAGTGTGATTTACAGTCCTTGGGACAAATTTTGCTCTGTTACAACAGTATAAATCTTAAGTAGCCCCTTCAGTTGAATTATTCTGGATTTACACCTGTGAAAATGAGAGTGGAATATGACAACTCACCACTCACTTCATATCTCACTATGTGCTCATTCTCAATGGAGTGCAGAAAGTAGGACACCTTCATCCCCCCTATAAATCTCTAGTCCACTTAGCAATGAAAACCTTCCAGGAATTAAAGCCTGCTGGAAATGAATATGTAATTTATTGGTCAGTGCCCTAGTGATTTTGTCTATGAAGACATATTAATGCATCTAACAGTTAACTTTTGCTCCAAGTTAGCCAGCCTAGAATCTATCATCAGCATTTCCATGTTGCGTGTGACATAGTTATAGTAAACAAAGTCATTTACATTTATTCTTAACGCACATCTGCTTAAAATAATGAATTTCTTAAATTCTAGATGAAAAAAATCAAAGTAGTATGGGGTTGCCACTTTGTGGTCACTTTTGTTCTGAAATATTAAAATCTTTCCCCATGGCAAAGACAGAGAATAATCATCATTAAAAATTATACACTGTTTTACCATTTTTGTAACTAAAATATATTTAGAGCTGACAAACTAATGTAAAAGCCATTAGAAAACAGGAACACCTTTCATAAAAGGATCAACTCTCTAAAGTCATATACACATGAAGTAGGTCTTCAGTAGGATGGCAGCCTACAAGAGGCCTAAATTTAAGAACATTGGAGAAAGAGTGACAGACCATCCACATAAGAAACTAACTTAATATACTCTTAGGAGGTATTTGAATGCAGTAATTCCTAACCCTATCATATTGGCATTAATTCTTTCTGGAGTTGTGCAGCTCACATCCAAAGTGTCAGTGCTTGGAGCCAAACACAAGAATAGAAGTCTTTAGACGTTGCCAAAAGGGCCTCTCAATGGTTGAAATGCCTGGGGAATAAATCACTAGGAAAAGGAAGTCCCCGCTCTTGCTCTCCTGAAAACCTCTCCCTACAGATTAAGACCAATCTGGAAGGAGGAAAAGATGGCAAGAAATGTTAAAAGAAAAAGAGCCCTCAATGTGCTGCTGCAAAAAACATCTGCATCTGAGCATAAAGGCAGAAGACTGGGGAGCAGTATCAATGCAGTTCACAAGGCAAAACTGCACTGGAGGGAGAGAAACCAATAACAGTTTGCCTTAAAGTGAGAGTTTCGGGAAAAAAAAATCAGAAGTTCCAAGACTGATGAGCAGCAGATTCCCACAGCAGAGAAAATGCAATTCCAATTACAGAAAGTAAATTTTAGTACTTCAAGGAGTAGTCATTATCCAAGAAGTGGAACATCAAGGTCTAAACTCAGACACATTTTAAGCAAGAAAGTCATATACCTAGTTAAACCATAATATACTTTCTTTCAGCATTAGGTATAACTTTGCCCTTAATGTTATGTTTAGTTACAACTACAAAACTTCAACCTATCAAGACTATTTTATTAAAAAAAATTACATCCCTACTGAATGCTTTTTCTTTTTTATCCATATAGTACCTGGATGCAAAACAAGTTGGTTATATACAGCAGATAGTATTCATACCTGTGAGGATCTCAGACCCCGGGCTCTAGCCTTTGCCAAAACATCTACACTGCCCTTTTTAGCCCTGCAGCCCAATTCCCACAAGCCCAACTCAGCTGACCCAACCTCAGACTCGGTGACATGAATTTGTATTGGAGACATATCCTCAGTAACATCTGATGCCATGGAGACAGGACATGAAGGATAGGTACTGTCTGGACAAGAGGCAGTATCAGGAGTGAATATTCTTCAGCTTCGTCTTGTAGTAAGAACATTTTTATATGACTATTTAGTTGCATGTAATGAACAAGCTGAGCGAGTACTAGTTTCCACATAACTGTTTAATTAACTGAAAATATACGAAGCTATTCCACTATATCATTCAGTTCTCTTTGCTCCAAAAATTTCTCTGTAAATGGTGACTTCTCATCTCCCAGAGAAGCACTTTTACTAGGTTTGCACATTATTTTAAATGAAAATGGGGAGGGAGTGCGTGTGTGAGCGGAATCTGTCATAAGAATTCAGTGCTGACATTCCCTCATCATTTAGCCATTCACTCCATTACTACAACCAATATATTCCAATAGCATGAAATATTGTGCCCTCCTTCCACAATTCTGGATTTTTTATTCCTGCAGAGAAAAACCTAGCAGAATTATAAAATCTATTTCCCAGACATGAGCAGATCAACTTAAATTGCTATCTGGGGAGTTTTTCCATTCAGCTAGTTTGCTGCAAGGACTTAATGTTAAACAGTTTAGGCTACCACATTAGATACATCAAAAGATACTTTATATGACCATAGGAAGAGGATAATGTGCTAGTGGACTGGACAAAATGCATTTTGAAAATGCATGTTTACATGGTCTTTTCTGAAGTGCCAGGCATAAAGGTATAGCTTATATGAAAGTTTAGCAAAGAGAAATAATTTTAACTGTTTTATGCAAAGGAAGTTTGATTCTATTACAGCATTCTGTTCTCTTATTCTCAGTGAATAAGACAAACAATTAAAATGAAATTTTAGATTAAATTTTAGCAATCCAAAACTAAGCACCATCAAAAGGCCATGACTGAAACACAATTCAGCTTAAAACAACAACATGTTGTACATCTTATATTTTATTGATAGGACTGTATGTACAGCTGTTACATTACAATATAACCATACATTACAATATGAGCAATTCCTTAAAAACATCAGCAATCATTTATAACAAACACATACCACATTTCAACCTGCAATGTTACAAAAATACTTTAAAAAGCTAAAACCAGGGGACAAGATTTTCAGAAGTGACTACTGATTTTGAGCGTCCTTCTTGAGACACCTTATGAGAACTGACTTTTCAAGAACTGCTGCACATTCACATTCTGAAAGCGTCTTCTTTAAGAGCTATCTCAAGTTTGGACTCCCAAAAAATTATGCAGGCACACAGAAATCATTCGTAACTTTGAAAATCTGGATATTTAAATGACGTATTATAATATATTATAATAAAACTTAAATGACTGCAGATGCTTACTTATTAAGTGTGTTAATTTTAGCATTTTCTCCAGACTTAGCAAAGATTGAATTTAACTCATGTATGTACATACCTGAGGCACTACATTTTCTAAAAAGCTTACTCCTCTTGGGCCCTTGTAAAAGATAATGAAAGAAAACAACAGAATGCACTGTATTTAGGAGTTTTTGTTTTAGGTCTTCCTTCCTGTTCCACGGGCTTATACCATCTACTGCCAAAGTTAATGTATGACAGGTCTTTTATCTTACTGGCCTCTCATGTCTTCATTGCTTGGATCTGATCTGGTAACAAGAACAACAACAAAAAGTCAGCCTCACTTTAAAAATACTAGCTTTAGTACACTGTACTTAGTGAAACCGTCACCCCTAAAGAAAACCAATATATTTAGATTACAAAATTACAATATCATTTGTTGTATGTGTGTGTACATGTAGTCATAACCAGGAAAAAACTGCAGTTTGCATCTTCAACTTGCACCCTAGCAGGTCTACTTCTGAGATTCCTCTCCAATTAAGCAATTTCTGCCAGAACTGCCATTTAAACCGAAAAAAACCTACCACAAAATTATTTTATTCTTTTACACACGTTATGTGACTGCCTGGATCAGGGCAACAATGTAGACAGAAAGTTACACAAGTATGCATTCCAACTCTGGTTACACTCAAGTTCTGGACCACTATGTAACTGAGCTTCACAAAAGCTTTGTTCCTGAACAGCTTATAAACTATAGGACTCAACTTCAGTCTTACAGAGTTATTATTGCCATTCACATGAAAATGCAGTTTCCCACTGCTGACCATGTTTCTGTTGCCCAATGCCACTTCCCACTGTTGCCCAATGCCACTTCTTGGCAACGTTTCAATGTGTACTTAATTCACTGATGCAGAAATGGAATGTGGGTGCAAAGTAAATGTTCCAATTATAACTTCAATATTTTTCTAGATACATGGCAATAACCTACTCCTCAATGAGGACGAGGTTCACACCAAGTACATGTGCCAAACTTCAGGTGGTGGGTTGTTCTAGTCTGGTTTTTAAAAAAAAAAAAAAAAAAAAGGTTTTCATAAAGAAAAAAGTATTTTTTTACCCTCTCAACTCAGAATTGGCATCTGTATTTAGTCATGCTATTTTATTTTGTGAAGTAGAATGAGGATGAGAAATCAGTCTCAACATTTGGACAAAGAACACGGATGGAAAATTTCAGTCCCCAAAGTGAGTATTTCATAATTTTCTGATAATCTGAAAAAAGCCAGGGTCTATAATAGAAATTTTTTCAAAATTAACTGCAGCAGAAGTAACTGCTATAATGATTTATCTTTTCAATTAAATGTGTTATTTTTAAATGCATCTTCTAATCCCTGGTCCAAGAGCAGACTGTGTCCATTTTTAATCTTTAATTTTGATCCAGAATAGGTTTTGCCAGGAAAGCATCTCTGGCTGGCACTTCAGATTCATGTAAACAACAGCCTGAAAGTGTATACTTGGAGCATCACTTCCAAATCTGGGCTGTTGCCACCTGCAGGATTCCTCACGAAGACAAGAGGACTCAAAAGAAGTTGAGACAATATGGAGACTTTCAGGTCAAGTCAGGAAGTCAGGAAAAACTGCTGAGCTGCAAGCTGCCTTTTGTGATAGGATGTGGGAGAATAGGAAACTCATAGAAGCGCCCTCTGAAAAAAAAAAACTGATGGGTAAGGTGCACCCTGCCCTTTTGTGGGAGAACAGAACACCCCCCGCCTCCCAAAATAACATTTATGGGGAATTGTTCCCCCTTCCTCAAAATGCTACTGAACAATGATAGGTAAGTAATTCCTTCACTCACATTCTCATCATCAACACGCAGAGGAAGCAAAAGTAGTTAAAAAAACCCTATGTCATAAACAGATAGAAGTAGTTAATAGAACAGAAGTACTTCATATCTCTTTTGACTGTAAAGGGTTATCAAGTTCAGTAAGCCTGGCTGTCACCTGATCAGAGAACCAATCAGGTACTTTCGAATCTTGAGGGAGGGAAGTTGGTGTGTGTGCTGTTAGTTTTTGGTTGTTGTCTCTCTGGGTTCTGAGAGTGACCAGACGTGCAACCAGGTTTCTCTCCAGTACAGGCTCTTATTAAGTCCAGAATAGTGAGGTCTAGGTAAATAAGGCAAGTTAGGCTTATATTTGTTTTCTTTATTTGCAAATGTGTATTTGGCTGGAAGGAGTTCAAATTTGTATTTTGCTGAAAGGATTTTAATTTGTACTTCTATACTTAGGCTGGGAGGGTATTCACAGTGTCTATAGCGGAAAGACCCTGTACCTATTCCATTTTAAATTTACAAAGATAATTTTTAAATATGTTTTCTCTATTTAATTAAGCTTTTTCTTGTTTAGAAACCTGATTTTTTTTTATTCTGGTGAACCCAGGGGATTGGGTCTGGAAGTCCACCAGGAATTGGTGGAGAGAAGGAGAGGAGGGGGAGAGAAAGGTTAATTTTCTCTTGTGTTAGGATTTACTTTCTTCTCAGGAGAGTCTGGGAGGAGGCGATAGAGAAGGAGGGAGGACAGGAATTCCTCTCTGTTTTTGTGATTCAGGAGTTATAGAATCACAGTATCTTCCAAGGTTAACCCAGGGAGGGGAAGCCTTGGGAGAGGCGAACGGTGGGGAAGGGCTTTCTTTGTGTAAGAATCCAGAGGATCTGGGTCTTGGGGTTCCCCGGGCAAGGTTTTGGGGGGACCAGAGTGTACCAGGCACTGGAATTCCTGGTTGGTGGCAGCGCTACAAGTACTAAGCTGGTAATTGAGCTTAGAGGAATTCATTCTGGTACCCCATCTTTTGGAGGCTAAGGTTCAGAGTGGGGAATTATACCATGACACCCTATGTCACTCAAGTCACCAGATGAGACCTGAATAGACAGAGTTCTCTAGTACTTGGGAATAAATGGAGATAATGCAAAATATAGTACCTGATTTCAAAGCAATACTTTACTGCAATTTGAATTAAGATCAACATTTACTTTAGCTGTAATGGATTTTGGATCATTACTGACATCTAGTGGCTTGCTCAGAACAGAATACCAAAATACGGGTGGCGAGCAAATTACACAGCTTCTTATAAAAGGCCTTGCACAAATATTGACTTTTGTTCCCAACTAGATTTAAACCAAGTTATTTTAAATTATGTTATAATAATTAATGAACTCCTAATTTCAGAAATGTGCATTAGACTGAGGGAAATTCAAGTGATCCTACTAACCTAAATGTAGGATTTGTTACTATTTGTTTAGCAGTAGCACTCAAGGACTCAAACAAAATCAGGGCCTCATTGTGCTAAGCACTATAAAAAAACTCACAGAAGTACACAGACTGCACGAAAAACATTAAAATCATTACATAAACATCTCATACAGTTTATGTAATTATGAGACTGCTGCATGTGCGATGATCAGTATAATGTAAATGTATCACTCTGTCTTCCATTCTTTAATCCTTGTCCCAAACAAGAAGAAAGTAGTGCACTTCTTTTAATAATTAGTCATAGGAGGATTTAATATTTTATAGTTACAGTGCTTAACATCTTCCACAGATTGCACAAACATTAACATATAGATTAAATAATCAGCCCTCACAACACTCAAGATAGGTACTTTAAGAAGTATTGCTCTCAGGATATGTCTATACTACAATAAAAGATCTCCTTGCAAGCGGAGTAGGTCTCAGAGGCAGCGTCCAGCCTGAGCCTGAATGTCTACACTAGAATTTTATAGTCAGCTGACCCAGGCTCTGAGACTTGGTGCCACAGGGGTTTTAATCACAGTTTAGACATACCCTTAGGGCTTGGCTACACTCAAAACTCCAAAGCGCTGCCGCGGGAGCACTTAGAAGTGCGAGAGTGGTCCCGGCGCCAGCACTGGGAGAGACCTCTCCCAGCACTGCAGGTACTCCACCTCCCCATGGGGATTAGCTTGCAGCACTGGGAGCTGTGCTCCCAGCGCTGGGGCACTGTTTATACTGGTGCTTTACAGTGCTGTAACTTGCTGCGCTCAGGGGTGTGTTTTTTTCACACCCCTGAGTGAGAAAGTTGCAGCGCTGTAAAGCGCCAGTGTAGCCAAGGCCAATTTCTAAGATACTTGCCAACGAGCCACGAAGTCCTTTAATGGGCTGCTCGAGGGCAAATGTACCATGTGGACTTCCCTTGGCCAGAACCCCCAGGGCTTCTGGACTCCTAGGGAGCTGCCCCCGAGTTGCAGACCATGGGGAGAGACCTGGCAGCTGCAGGGTAAAATTGACATTGACATTTTGTTAACTTTTTTTCAGGATTTCCAGTTCATGGAAAATGTTGAAAAACTTGGATTCATTCCAATTTGGAATGAACCAAAATATCAAACCCATGAACTTTACTATTAACTGGAAACCCCTGTATTGGCCAGCTGTACTTTTAACTCATTTTTTGAAAGTGACTAGATTTTTAAATTGATAGAGTCCCTTTGCAACTCAGAGTGTTCATAATAAACCTGTTCCACAGCTCCAACAACAAATGCAGAAGCAAGAGCCTAAGATGTTTTCAGCTTCCATATCATTATAAATGTATATGACACCATACAATACATTTTAATAGCCTTCTCTCGCCTCCAGACATCCATAAAAAAATGGCTATTCCTCAAGGGCCCAATCATTCTGCTGAAATCAATAAAGACTGCCATTCACTTCAGTGGAAACACAATCACCCCGAAATGTCATGGCTTGAGTGGAGGACAGAGTCACATATGATGCAGTTAGGAAATATTTGGTGTTCAAGAGTGCTCTTGTAAGATTAACCTGGACTAGGGCTCCCAGTTCTTCTAGAAACTTTCATATATTGCTCAGCCTGTTTACTCAACACTTGAAAGGGATAATAAAATATGGAGAAAAAATAAATATGGAACACTGGAGCATGACAGCTAAGGTAACTAGGAAAATAATTAAGTTACTATGTGCAACATAAGAAAGATTCAAGAGCACATTGTCTTCCTTTCGGGAAGAGTACATTCTTAGACTGCAAGCCCCACTTTCAATAGTACACATTAATTTTTAGTAATAGTTTTTCTTTTCTACAAAGAATATTTGGTAATTTTGGGTTTATGTATGTAATTTTTTTAAAAGAAATATCACCTCTGCTGGAATGGCCCTTGCTGCAGAAAATCATATTAAAAAAACGAAACTCAAAGGCATAAAATATCAGGTTTGGTACTGGTACTCACTGTGTGATTTGATCTGAGAGCAGAAATAGATAGAAACAAGGCAAATGAAATGAAAGAAAACTTACAAAATGAAAACAAAGTCTAATGGGAAGAAAATAAAATTATAATAGAAGTAGATTTGACCTACCTTGGAGCCAATCTACACCTTCTTGTAACCCTTCTCCTTTAAGCGCATCACTAGCACTAAAATAAACAGAGATTACACTATAAAAGCCATGTAAAGACACTGGTTTGAGTAAAAGTGGTCATCACATCTGAATTTTGTGAACTATGTGGTAAGTACAGTAGAATATCTCCAAATGCAGCATGTGCCAGTGTCAGGCATATTATTCTTTACCAAGACGTAGGCCATGCCTACATGAATGAGCACATTTAACTATTTCGCTAGAAGTATTCTAGTATAGTTTCTCTGGATGGACACTATTCTGAAATATTTTTTCCACTCTGCATTATACCAGAACAGTATCAGAGGCGTAGCCGTGTTAGTTTGGATCTGTAAAAAGCAACAAAGAGTCCTGTAGCACCTTATAGACTAACAGTAATAAAACAAAGTGCACGCAACACTGAACAATGCAAACAATGCCATCAAAAAAATCCTCCAATGGTGTGTCCCCCCGGCAAGTTTTCTTCTTCCTTTCTTGTGCATTTACCACTCATTTGCCATTGCTCCATGTGCACAGAGGCTTGCATAGAGGCAGACTGCAAGAGGGAGAAGGTCTGCACAGGAGTAGAAGTATGTAGGGGTAGATTTGCCCAGTACAGCTGCTATTAAGTCCCAGTTGCATTGGCCAGCCAATCATGAAAACCAACCAGCACTCTGGTAAGAATCTACCACCATTTCACTTCCCAGCAACAGCGAGTGGGGTTGTTCTTCCCACTTGGACACGGCTCCAAACTCCACTGCGGGCAACTACTCTGATTCAATTTCTGGCTAGTAGATTTCTGGTAAATTTTTCAAACCCAACTCTACATTATTTTACAAAATTAAATACTCCTCTACCCCAAGATAACGCCACCCGATAGAACGTGAATTCGGATATAACACGGTAAACCAGTGCTGCGGGGGGAAGGGCTACTAACTCCAGCGGATCAAATCAAGTTCAAGGTAACACAGTTTCACCTATAACGCAGTAAGATTTTTTGGCTCTCAAGGACAGCATTATATTAAGGTAGAGATGTATTTTTTTCAACCAGATTTCATAGCAATATTATACAAAGCCCTGTACCTACTCAGATGCCAGTGAAAAGTTACAGCGTTTTATTTGGTTTGCTCTCATTTAAGTAATAGGATAGTGAATGATATGGAATAGCTAAAAGTTGAACATTTCAAACAACAACAAAAAAGATGAGGTAATAGTACTTTACCAGATATGCCATGGTTTATCTTTGATGTTCTCTAAAGACAGTAACTGAGAGACTTTCACAGATGATACCGCATCCCTGAGGTCCATCTTGTTAGCAAAGAACAAGATAGGTATTCTACGGTGTTTGATATCTAAGCATAAACAAAAGCAAGGAATACCAGAATATTTGGTAATGCTTGTCATCATTTGCAAGTAATGAAACGTGAACAACAAAAAAGGATATACTGCTTACCTGTCATTGTGGTTCTTTGAAGGTTGTATCCTACCAAGACGCATACTGTTGGGTCACGTGGCCTCAGGCACATGCTTTGGGAGTGCTCACAAATTTTCTGGTAAATTTTGAAATCCCTCCCCAACTCAAATACCTTTATGGCTGTAGGTTTAGGTTGTTGGTGAAGAAGAGGAATATGTAGGCGTCAAATCATAACTTCCAATCACCACATCTTCACTATTTAGTGAAGGACAGGGTGTATAAATAGCCACAAAATTGATTAAATTCAGAGTTCATACCCCTGCAACCATAACTGAATTAGGATAGATTGAACTATTCTCAATCCTTTACTTTCTCTAAAGCTTACAAAGATAGAAAAAACATGTATTTGGTAATCCCTCACATCCCTCCTGTGCTTGATCAAAGGCCTCTTTTCCAATAGTAGATCTCAGTTAGCAGCAGGAACCACAAGACTGGAGCAGGGAGCTCAGCACATTGGCAATTAACTTAGCTCTTGGCATACTTACATACAGCCAAGAAGAATATGGAGAAATGTCTTTATGCCACAGATGCAGACAAAGCAGTGAGAACACACTCAGCATCTATTAAAATGCTCAAGTCTGTCTGGCTAATTTAGAATGTTAAAGAGTCATTGGAAGAAAAAGTCCACCAGTGCTCTAGCCTGTAACAAAAAATTGGGTAATAGCAAGTCTAGCTATGGGATACCTGTGTTGCTATCAAGGAAAAGGGTCGTGCATTAGGGGAGAAGATAAAGAAGACTACATCTGAATATATCATCCAAATTTCAATAGGAAGATGCTACTTTTTTCCCATAACCATCAGAATTTGTAGTGAGCACTTTAGGTATAGCTTCTCCCTAAACTCTGAGGAATGAGAAGCAAGCACCACTAAGATATTAGAGTTTTTCAAAGAAATGTATGCTTTAAAGGATTACTAGTTCATTTCTCATTACATTAGTTGTTTACATTTGGAATGCACAGACCAGTCTCCTTTGCTGACAAGTAAGCTTCATAATTCTGAAGTGGCTTGTGGTGGTGTTTGTTTGTTTGAAAACAACTCTTCAGCCTTTCTTCATAATGGCTGGAAACTACATTCCTCCCCCCACAACTCCCACATTCAGAGATCAAGGTGTCTCATCAAAAAGCAACAGCAACTAAAACTGTCTGCCAGCTTCGGAGCTACTTTTTTTCCCCTCAGACAGCCTCTAGCAAATTAAAAGCCTGAGAACATGCAATTTACGCTTAATTAAAGCAACTTTTAGGTTTCACACTTAAACAGTCAAGAAATGAAAAAGCTAAAGTTCCTACAGAAACAAAGTTAATCATGTTGCCCATCTGTGACATTCCATGGATACATTAAATATAGGAATAGGGATATCAGATGCATGCAAAGTGGACAAATTAATGTTATTGTAGGAATCCTAACATTTTTATTTCCATCTTTTATTTCAACTGTGCAAAGCTAGTGTTATATTAACAGTTTACCACTCTTAATTTCTTGGGTTATTGTGTGTTTGGTTTGGTATTATTATTATTAAGAGAATGGGGTTAAAGCCCATTTAAGATGCCGCCAACATACACCGATAAGTGTACACTTACGTAAGAGTATTCAAGTCTATCTAGAAGCATACCTGTGTGTTAATATTTTCTACTACATGTACATAGTAGCCAGTTAGTTTTTCATATCATTCATATCCATCTTTTTTCCCCCAAAATTTGGTTATGGTTGTTCTTAACAGGAATTATTTTATATACCTCATTTTAAAAAAATCAGCCATTTTTTAATTGGTGAAGAGAGGTTTTTTTTTTAAAAATGGAGAAAGTATTTTTCTAACCTGCACAGAACAGAAATGTCTGAAAGTAATTTCCTCAGACTTTCATCTTTTGCTAGAGAACATGCAAAGAAAACATCAGAAAGTTATGAACTTGTGAAACACTGGGGCTGAAACGGTTTTGTAACTTTTGCTTCCATTCTATAGTATCAGCTTTTTTTTATATATATTGCTACAAAGTTATACAACTACAACATACCTATAAAAACACAGAAGAAATTCTCCTCTGCCACCTTCAAATATCTGAACACTGTAGCTACTAGTTAAAGCCTGCTTCTCTGTTATAGTCGGAAGCCATGATATCTTCCCTCTCTCCCTGATGCCTTGAATTTTACATAAGAGATTTCTGAAAACTCGAAGATATCTTGGAAGCATGTTCTGGAGGTCAAGTAACCCAAGAGTGGATATCTGTGCAAGATAACAACCTTCAGAGACCATCAAGTATCCTAATTGCTGTAGAATAAGAAGTTATAATAAAAATATACTGAGAACAATCGTCATTAAAACACCCACTATTTGTAGTATGTGTTGTCCAATTATAGTAATTTATTTTTCTTTAAAAATGTTATTATTTCCACAACACAGCCAGCTACTGTCATCTCAGGGCACACACCAATATGCATCTCTTAAAAATAAAAACATCACAATGAAACTGACTTTACCATCCTCTCCTCCCCAACCACTCCAGACAAAAGCCTAAAAGAAAGACATGAACTTATACCTTATCCTAAGATATGTAACCCTCTTCTACCAAACCTTCAAGAGATATTGATTTTGAATTCTAGACACTAGTCTCCATTTAAATCTAGGGACCTATTCTCAAGTGCACCAATTGATCTCAACTGCTGCAGTGGCATGTGGGAAGAAGTGGTTTTGTTCCAAGTAACAGCCACAGTACATATTACTAGCCTAATCTAGGTATTAACTGAATAAATCTGAAACTACTTTAATCAAGCATAGTCAAACCTAGAGGATAAGGTGATAAGTAACAGCCAACACTGATTTGTCAAGAGCACATCATGCCAAACCACCTTAATTTCCTTCTTTGACAGGATAACGCGCATAATGGTGAGGAGAGAGCAGTAGATAGGATATATCTGGACCCCAGTAAAGCTTTTGACACAGTCCTACAGGACAGTCTCATAAGCAAACTAGATGAAGTTATTATAATGTGGGTGCACAACTGATTGAAAGAGCATACTCAGTAGTTATAAATTGTTTCCTGTCAAATTGAAAGGACACATCAATTGGGGTTCCACAGGGATCTGTCTTGGATCTGGAGTTATTCAGTATTTTCATTAACTAAGATGGAATGGAGAATACACTTTTAAAATGTGTGGACAGCAAACTGGGAGGAAGAAGAATTAAATTATCTTAATGAATTGGAGAATTGGTGTAAAATTAACAAGATTAAATACTAAAGTGCAAAGTACTTCACTTAGTAAAGAAAAATCAAATGCACAAATAGCCAAAATAGGGAACAACTAGCAAGGCAGCAGTACAGCAGAAAACACTGTGGATCAGAGTGGGTCTGAAGTTGAATATGAGTTAGTGCAATGCTGTTGTGAAAAACGCAAATGCTGTTCTCAGGTCTCAGCTGGACTACATACAGTGTCCAGTTTTGGACACCATACTTTAAGAAAGATGTGAACACACTGGACAGAGTCCAGAGGAGAGCTACAGAAATAGTGAGAGATTTGGAAAACATGACCTATGAGGAAAAGTTGAAAGAATTGGGCATGTTTAGTCTAGAGAAGAGAAGGTTGAGGGGGAACATGATAATAGTCTCTAAATATGCAAAAGCTTGTTATAAAGAGGCTGGTGATCAATTGTTTTCCATGTCCATGGAGGGTACAGCAAGAAGTAATCACTTAGTTTACAGTAAAGGAGTTTTAGCACTGGAACAAGTTTACTAGGCAGTTTGTAGAATCTCCATACTCAGAGGTTTTTAACAACATATTAGAGAAACACCGCTGTCAAGGATGATCTAGGTATACCTAATCATGCATGGGAAAAATGGATTAGATAACCTCTTGAGCTCTGTTCCAGCCCTACATTTTTATGACGACTGCTAGAATGATTGCTACTACTCTTGCATACACCTTTGCATTATCAACCAATTCAGCAGTTTCATGAATATTCACAACAGCAAAACAAACATTTTTCTATTACATTTGTTTTATGATAAATTCAAGATATCCCTTTCCTGGGCCAATGGGAAAACGGTGCCTTGAAGAAGGTCACAAGCTTGATCGCTGGAAACAAGGTTACATTCATTTGTACAGTGAACTTGCTCTTTATGCAGCCTTCAGTATTATAGGTCACTCTCTTCTTCTAGACATTTTGCTCTCTTGGCTGTTGCAGTACTGTCCTCCATCTACTCCTGCTAACTGTTCTTTCTGTCTCTCCTTTTTGTACCAGAGTCTGTCCTTGGGTCCTCTCCTCTTCACCAATCAGCTCTCTCAGACCCAACTATAATTTTTATGCTAATCAACTCATTAATCGCATTGACCAAGCTGTACATATTTTGTTTTTACACCAATAATGCCCCCAGAATCTTTTTTATCTTCATTAGTTTCCACAATAACTGTGTTTCTGACTAAGAGGTAGTGTGTAAACAACTTCTCCTTATGTTGTCAGAATCCTACCCTTCAACTTTTCAGTGTGATAGATCCAGCAATCAACACCTCACTGAAGTGCTAGAATATGCCAGACTGGGAACTAAAATTAGGGTATATAGCGGTTTTACTTTAAATTTCTTGCACAGGGTTTATTCTCGTGATTAGTCAGAACATCCATATTATGCGAGTAAACTGGTTTAATTCCAATAACCCTGGGAACAAATATGGAAACCCCCCACATAACTTATTTCAAAATGTAACCTTAAAAATAATCATGAATCTCCCTCCCTATTCAGACAGTTGAAATTGCGGCATCATTTAGCTATCACTACTTCTGGCTGCAAAGCCATAATATAAGTTTCTAGTGTTTTTACCTCTTCAGAGGCCAATACTGAGGTCTGGTACAGCATTAACCAAACAGCAAAAAGTTATATTCTAGTAATTCATGGTCTTAATGGAATTTTTTTCAAACATTGCAGATGAAAACAAACATGTCGTCTATGAATTCCAAGCTTTTAAATGGCATGATTTATTGTCCCTCAAAGCAACTATTAACTTCTGTTCCACCTTGATCAAAAAAGGCCCAATCCAGCTCCTACTGAGGACATTAGGAATCTTATCAGGTTCTAAGTTTTGATGTTCTCCTCAACAGAAGTAAATATTGGCTTGTTATACAAATTCCATTTTACTTTTATTCTAGCTCCTATCAATGGCTAAAATGGAGGGAAATTTACTTAAAATGCAGAATGTCTATAATAACAAGAGTTTCTATGCTTAAAACAATACAACATAATATAGAGATGGTAGGAAAATACAGTTCTCTCACCTGGATGATTCAGGAGGGTGTCAAGTTCTTCTTTGGCCACAACCATTCTTAATTTATCACTGCTATCAATGACAAAAATAATGGCCTGGCCTTCTCTGCATAATATAGAAAAGTAAAGAGGCAAATCTGTAAGCTCCCTCAGAAACTTTTACCAACAAAAGCCTTTCAAAATATTTTCCTTACTCCTTTCCCATGCAGAGCTGTCTAGCTATTTCTACAATCTCAGGGAAGATTTTTGCTAAAAACCTTTGAGTTGAGGTCAGTTTCTGAAATCTGGCCTTTTGGTTAACAGTGTAACTTTTCTGCTATAAAAACTATCAATTTCACAGCCACTAATTAGTTGGATGGCCCTTCATTCTCTCATGTGCAGTCGTCCAGGCGCTCACCTTAGAGGGAACTATCCACGGACCACCTGAATGGAGCTCATGGGCCACTGTTGGTCCACAGACCACGATTTGAGACCCTATGGTCTAAACCATCAGTATCTTGAAGAATGCAGACACACTTTCAGTATGCATACTCAATTCAACTAGCGACTTTGTAGACTTAATATTGAGAGTTATTTTTGCTTTCTAATAAAGAAAAATTGAAAATGTTTATAACAGTATATCAATGCATTTTCTGAACTGTATACAAGAAACCCTTATAAATATTTTTGCATTTTACTGAATTTTTTGTAATCTTTTTCTCTGCATCTTAATCTTCCTTGAAGGTCAGCTACCAGTATGTTCATCCCCTCTCATCTCCACAATACAACCCAATCCTGCAGTTCTTGATCACGTACCACTGCTATTGAAGAGAGTGGGAAATTTGGCCAAGTTAAGATTGCATGACTAGGCCCACACTTATTGGTGTATATTGCATAAAAAGCTAAATAAATTGTAAGCAAATGCTTAATATTTGCTGTGAATGTTCCAGCATATCTGAAACTACCAAAATGAAGTGTTAACATCAGGTTTGTACAATAATACTATCGTGAAGTTACAATTCTAGCATATATTTACTTACAAAGAAACAAGATTCTCCTATGTCTGTCTCTCTCTCTCTCTCACACACACACACACTCTAACAGGGACAATATTCGAGAGTCAAGATACCATATGCATCATTAAATCAGATTTCAAGTTATGTACCCTTGAAGAGAGAGGTGTAAGTCAGATATGAAAAAAGTCCAAGAGTGTCAAATACTTGGAAGTACCTATTTATGTGCACAGGTCTAGATCAGACCTGTAGATTAACTTTGCAAGTACAGAAAAATGGCTGTCTTGCTTATCTTTACTAGTTTATTATATACTTCTACCTCGATGTAATGCGACCCAATATAACACGAATTCGGATATAATGCGGTAAAGCAGTGCCCCGGGGGGGAGGGGGGCTGCGCACTCTGGTGGATCAAAGCAAGTTCAATATAATGCGGATTCACCTATAACGTGGTAAGGTTTTTTGGCTCCCAAGGACAGCGTTATATCGAGGTAGAGGTCTATTGCTTTTCTGTGTCCTACTTTTAACTGGAATTAAATCCCATATAGATAAAAGAACTGCACTGGATAGGGAGGATATTGATATTAAAGTGCACTGTAGTGTCAGTGTTACCGCTAAGAAATTATACTCAAACTGTGGACATGATACAAATGAAAACTAACCAGTTGTGCACACACTGATTTTCTCCCACATAGGACATCACTGTATTAAAAATTGGCATTAAGGTGTTCCTCCTATCACACGCTTTGACTGAAATTAAAAAAAAAAAAAAAAAAAAAAAGCAGTTTCTGGGAATTTGGCATCCAAATCGTATCCAAATTTGGCACCTAATACCCTTAGGTTGCTTTGAAAATCCCAGCCTTAATGCACATTTACAAAATAGCTGTCTGACAATTTCTCAAACTGCCAACTCATTTTTGCAGGAAAAGCCTCCATGTTAATTCCAATTTAAAAAATAAATAAATAAAAGAGAGAAAGAGGAACAATAAAGAATATTACAGCAAAATTTATCAATAATAAACACATCAACATTCAAGCATTCAAAATGGAGAATTCAGGTTACTTTTGTCTTGCTCACTATTGGCCTTCATATTCATATAAATGATATCAACAGAGTAGGTTAGAAGCTAGAAATCACTAAAAAAGGAGTTTCAAATGTTAATATCAGCAAGAAATAAAATGGAAAAATCTAAAGATAGGGCATGTGCCAAAAGAACAGCACAATTTTATTAAGTGCATTTATTTGATTTTTGCCACAACATATAGGATAAAAGGCATAAAATTTGTTAGCACACAGATAATTACATAGACGCCTCGTTCTTTGAAGTTTTGCATTACAATTGTCTACAAAAACAGCAGTAAATCAGCATCGTTTAGGTTCATCCAGGCCTCAAAGTGGATATGAATGTCAGAAAAATGGTAAGATATCCATCCTCTACCTGTGATCCCCCAACCTTTTTTTTTTTTTTTTTTTTAAAAAAGTGTTAATTTCTCCTTTTCTATGCTGCCCTCAGTGAACTAACAACCAGTCCCCATACATATGCTTGCTACCAACTGTTCATAAATCTCATTTTCTATTTCCACATGCTCTCTTATCCCATATTTTATTGTTCTAAGTGAGATGTGTTTTGAATTATTTATACTAACAATCCAGTATAAACCTACAGTGAGTATTATGGTTTAATCAGAAACACATAGCTACATCTAACAAAAGCTTGATGTCTCAGTACAAGAATACTTAATGAGACTACCATAGCCATTATAAAGCACTGGATAACTCCAAGCCAATTAGTTTAGAAGTGGAATGTTGCTTAAACCTTTGTTTAAGAACAATATTTTTAGTAACAGTAGTAGCACAAGAACCACACTCCTCCATGACTCATATAAGTTGCTTATAAAGCTATCATCATAAATTTTAGGACTAATAATAATCAAAGAGCTAGTAAAACCACACTTTTTAATTTTCATATATTATAAAACCAGATGGGACCATTATGATCATCTAGTCCAACCTCCCGTATAATGAAGGCTATAGGCCTTCCATGAATTAATTCCTGTTTGAACTAGAGTATACCTTCTAGAAAAATATCAAATCTTGATTTAAATTTTTCTGGTTATGGGGAATCCACCACAGTGACTGTTGTGCCAATAGTTAAATACCCTCACTTAAAAATGTGCACCTTATTTCCAGTCCGAAATTGTCTAGCATCAACTTCCAGCTCTTGTAACTTGTTATACCTCTCTCTAAATTTTAAAAAAATATTTAGCTACTATTAACAGCAATGTTTTAGAATTTAAAAATATTACTCACTTGTAGTAATGTTCCCACAGGTTTCTGTATCTCCCTTGACCTGACATGTCAAACACGGTGAAAGACAAACTGAAAAAGGAAGGAAGAGTGAGGTACAGATCCCATACAACAAAAAAATATTTTCCTCATTTTCATTTAACACTTTTAAAATGGACAGTTAACGTAAAACTTAAAAAAAAAAAAATCAAAATAAACTTCCATATGACACCAACCCCCAGAGCCTTCCTGCCAGTTTTTGTGGTTGTACAATCATAACTTCCCATTAAAAAAATGTTCTCTCTTCCCTCTTCTGCTGTGTGAAAGACCCACACACAAAAGAACAGGGAAAATAACTGACTACACAAAGTAGTATCAAATATAAAAAGGAAACAAGTCGGGAGTGAAATGTTTTTTCTTTATGTCAATCATACAGAAACAGTGTAATAGATAAATAAAATTCAGATGGAAGTGTGATTTTTAAATTTCATGGCATGCCTTAATATGCACAGATGGCTGTCATTGACTTCAGTGGGCAGAATTATCCCTCAAGAAAGAATTCTTACAATGTAATATTTTAATTTGCTCAACATTTGAGTACTATTGGGTTTCCCCAAGCAGTTAGGCAGACAATGGTCTTCTGTATCTTCAGCATTTAACCCAAACACTAAGTACAATCATAAGTCCACTTATGAAAGAGTTACAAAACAACATTTTGATCAACTTCTGGAATCAAATAAGAAGCATCCATATAAATGAAGCTAAGTAAAATGTGGGCAAAGCTAGCCTACTGACATTATTTGTGTTTGTATTAAGTTCCGTATGAGGGATTGTCTACAGAGGGAAACTGACCAGGTTGCTTAGTGCCCTTAAAGGACACAGGTTTCTAACTTCTCTGACCACTCTTTCCTCCCTCTCTGCAGCAGGAACCAGCTCCAGCAAGCTCCACACATGGCCAGCACAACTGGAAGCAGCAGGAGAGGGACCTCTGGTCACTCCTGACTTCTTGAAAATTTGGAAATAGAATGAAGATTTTCTAAAAGGTGAAAGTGAAGCTGTGAGTAATCTCCCAGCCCCTCAGAACAGGAACCAGCCCCATGAACAAGGCTCTCCTCTCTTACAAAGAAGGATACTTGAGCCCCAGCCCTGTTTCTTCACCTTCACAACCACCTGCTGGTCAGAAGGCCACTATATAACTAACCATTTCCCTCCCAAAGCAAGTAAGAGCAATAGGGGGAGTCATAACACTGATAGTATACTTCCAGAAAATGGATATCTGATCACATTGATGTTTTCTCTTGTGGGGATCAAGCCTACCTAGCAACGGTAATGACAGTGGCAAGACTTCCATGGATGGCATGCCACCACGCTTCCAGCGCACCCAACACTACTTCAGGAACACATTCCTCAAGCTCCTCCCCTTCCAAGGACTCAAGCAGGTTGCTGCACCAAAAAGATATACAGGAGATCTGCCTTTCCTCTAGCATCTAGCAAACAAGACAACTGTTCCTTAACTTGGACCATTCCGTGACACAATCCACTTCACTTATCGTTGTTAAATTGGGAGGAACAGCCCAAGAAAACAGAAGAGCATATATAAGAAACCAGATTCCAGACATCTTATCACCCATACACTGCACAGGATCATTATTTAGGAATAGGTCAAAAGAAGACAGCACAAACCACGCAAACTAAAATTGATGTTGATTAATACAAGATCTGCCATTAGGAAAAAACTGAAATAGTGACTATGCCAGCGATGAAGCACCTGAAAAAGGCTGCATCACTGAGACGTAGCTGGATGACACCAGGAGCCCTGTGCTAGTCCAACCAATTCCTCCAGGATAATCAGTACATCACAGAACAAAACAAGACAAGAAGGCAGGCAGCACTGTATTAATCATCTCTGCAAACATCAAATGCAACAGAGGTCCCTCAAGAAAGACAACTTCTTTCAAATTCATACACTTATGCTAGAAACCAGAGCCAAAGCTAACAGATTTTATGCTAATTTACAGGCCACCACAGACTCAAGGATTCATCATAAAGGAGCTCAGAAATCTTGTTGGCAATGGTGGTGAAATACACACAGATTACTCATCATTTGACATTAATAAAATCAACAAGGCTACAAGGCAAAAGCCCCCAAACTCATCTCCTCACTTGCCTTCCTAGGAGTTTCACAGGTCATCTCAGGTGTAACTCAAGCAGCTGGTTTACTATGGACCTGAGCTGGAGCCTGTATGTAAGACAGAAGTCATCACAACCTAGCCATCGTCTTGAATGGGCTATGGCCTCATTAAAGCAGTGGTCAGAGACCTTCCAGCTTGCAGGCAACATGATAGACCAATAATCCTGATCTGACCGAAGAGACTCTCATATGCCAATATATTCCAAAGCCTGCTAAAGGACAACAGCACTCCATCCACACGGCAGGGAGTCAAAGACCGAGTGAGTCATCGTCGTATACTATTCTACACCATTGACATGCTGGCCCCAAACAGCCCCTTCCTACTAAATCGCCCACATGCATCTGATTGGTTTTCTGACACTGTGTGCTGGATGGAGAGAGGGATGGAAACTCACGTACAAAAATGGTGGGAAATAAAGGCTGATGCACACAGGACCAAATATAAATTCCTCAAAACCAATGGTGGGCTGTATTACAGGCCAAGAGAACTTCTCTATCAGCCTCCACTGAAACTGCCACATCCAGCCCTAAGTTGCTATCCAGGGTGGCAAACTGCTTTAACAACTTTGAGTGCCTACAAACTGCACCAGTATCGAGCATCAAGTGCTGCAAAATACTGTTATCTTACATTCCTGAACAATTCATTTGGGAAGTCTTCTTAAACAGCATGGATCCACTCACCTGCACTCCCACAGTTCAGTACATTTGCTCAAGAAGTTCTGGATGCCCAAAAAGAGTCAACCTACTTGAGAATCCAACCCATGCCCCTCTTCCCTTGGTGCCACTAGCATTGGCTTGGTGCTATTAGCATCTGGTGCCACTCCTGTCCTGACCAAAATAGCCAACACATCATTCAGAGAAGGAATCTTCCCTTCTCCCTTCAAACATGTACTAGTCCAATCAAGATGGTTCTAGAAAACAACCACCCAATGTCAAACCTCATATTCCTAAGCACGTTCACAGATAAGCTACTGAAGGCCAAGTTTTTCATCTAACTGAACTGAATACTCTACACCAGGCACAATCTGGATTCAGGCCAGACAATGGAACTAAAACAGCTTTAGTGTCATTGATAGATGAGCTCTTCTTGCCAACAGATAGAGGGCAGACATCCATTCTCCTCCTCATGGACTTCTCTGCAGCATTTGATACTGTTGCCCAGGAGATACTGCCATCTCATTTGAGAGAAGTGGCAAGGTTACAGAGTAATGCACTAAAATGTTTTGGGTGCATCCATCCAGGAAGGACTCAAAGAGTACTTATGGGAAACTACATCTGAATCACTAGACCTCTCACTTGTGGAATCCACAAAGAATAATTCTCTCTCCAGGCCTTTCCAACATCTACATGCAGCCACTAGGTGAACTGACCAAATGATAGACTGAAGTGTCAGTAATATACACATCACTTACAGCCACACTGTCACTGTGACTCAGTGGGTCACAGCTGAGAATGCCAGATTCAGGACAGACTGCAAGAAATAGGACAGACTCACCGCATACCTGTGGTTATTCTATTATTAGATTATACCAAGTCAATAACAAAATTAAACTTCTGTATCACCACATTGGTTAGCAAGAAGTCAAAAATGCAGTCTTTTTAGGCATTCCAGCCAGACACTGGACTCTATGATGAGCCATTGTGGGAAAACCAATTTTATCAAACAAAGGAGTCAGTTGATCTCAAGAGATCAGCCACACAGTCAGGTCAATATACAACTCAAATCTTACCCAATAATCACACTACTGACAATCCTTTAGAGTAATTAAAATTTAAAGGTTTATTAATAAAAGAAAAGAAGACGAGAGTTAAAACGGTTAGTAGACAACATATACATACAATAATTGCAATGTTCTTATATCAGGTTTGTAGCAGTGATGTTATAGACTGCTGGCTTGTAAGGTTTCTCTGGTAACTTCCAAAAGATTGTGGAAGACTGGACAAAATGACCAAGGAGGAGTATAAAGATATTGCTCAGGCATGCAGGAGTGAAATCAGGAAAGCCAAATCACGCTTGGAGTTGCAGCTAGCAAGAGAAGTTAAGAGTGACAAGAAGGGTTTCCTCAGGTATGTTAGCAACAAGAAGAAAGTCAAGGAAAGTGTGGGCCCCTTACTGAATGAGGGAGGCAACCTAGTGACAGAGGATGTGGAAAAAGCTAATGTACTCAATGACTTTTTTGCCTCTGTCTTCACGAACCCAGACTGCTGCACTGGGCAGCACAGTATGAGGGGAAGGCGACCAGCCCTCTGTAGAGAAAGAAGTGGTTCAGGACTATTTAGAAAAACTGGATGAGCATAAGTCCATGGGGCCAGATGCACTGCATCCGAGGGTGCTAAAGAAGTTGGCGGATGTGATTGCAGAGCCATTGCCCATTATCTTAGAAAACTCATGGCGAACGGGGGAGCTCCCGGATGACTGAAAAAAGGCTAATGTAGTGCCCATCTTTAAAAAAGGGATGGAGGAAGATCCGGGGAACTACAGGCCAGTCAGCCTCACCTCAGTCCCTGGAAAAATCATGGAGCAGGTCCTCAAGGAATCAATTCTGAAGCACTTAGAGGAGAGGAAAGTGATCAGGAACAGTCAGCATGGATTTCACCAAAGGCAAGTCATACGCTGACTAACCTAATCGCTTTCTATGAGGAGATAACTGGGTCTGTGGATGAGAGAAAAGCAGTGATGTGTTATTCCTTGACTTTAGCAAAGCTTTTGATAACGGTTCTCCCACAGTTTCTGCCAGCAAGTTGAAGTGTATGGGCTGGATGTTGGACATATAGGTGGATAGAAGCTGGCTAGATCGTTGGGCTCAACAGTAGTGATCAACGGTCCATGTCTAGTTGGCAGCCTGTTTCAAGCAGAGTGCCCCAAGGGTCGGTCCTGGGGCCGGTTTTTATAACTTCATTAATGATCTGGAGGATGGCGTGACTGCACTCTCAGCAAGTTTCCAGATGACACTAAACTGGGAGGAGTGGTAGATACGCTGGAGGGTAGGGATTAGGATACAGAGGACTAGACAAATGTAGAACTGGGCCAAAAGAAACCTGATGAGGTTCAACAAGGCAAGTGCAGATCCTGCACTTAGGATGAAAGAATCCCATTCACTTTACAGACTAGAGACCGAATGGCTAGGAAGCAGTTCTGCAGGAAAGGACCTAGGTATTACAGTGGATGAGAGCGGGATATGAGTCAACAGTGTGCCCTTGTTGCAAGAAAGCTAGCATTTGGCTGTTATAAGTAGGCACTGGCAGCAGATCGAGGATGTGTTATTCCCTCTATTCGACATTGGTAGGCCTCACCCGAGTACTGTGTCCAGTTTTGGGCCCCACCCTACAAGAAGAATGTGGAAAAATTGGAAGAGTCCAGTGAAGGCCAACAAAAATGATTAGGGCAGGAGCGCGAATTATGAGGAAGAACTGGGATTAGACTGCAGAAGACAAAAATAGGAGGATTTGATAGCTGCTTTCAACTACCTGAAGGGTTCTAAAAAGGTATGGATTAGACTGTTCTCAGTGGTACGTGATGACAGAACAAGGAGTAATGGTCTCAAGTTGCAGTGGGGGAGGTTTAGGTTAGATATTAGGAAAAACTTTTTCACTCAGAGAGTGGTGAAGAAATGGAATGGGTTACCTAGGAAGGTGGTGGAATCTGCTTCCTTAGAGGTTTTTAAGGTCAGGCTTGACAAAGCCCTGGCTGGGATGATCTAGTTGGGAATTGGTCCTGCTTTGAGCCGGGGTTTGGACTAGATGACCTCCTGAGGTCCCTTCCAACCCTGATATACTATGATTGGAAGGTCCTCAGTCCATAGTCCAATATGTTCCTTTTAGTTGTAAATCCACAATCCAGAAAATCAGAGCAGGAAAGAGGCAAAATGAAGTCATCCCAGGAGTCTTCTACACTCTGCCATGTGGCTGGACATTTTCTGTTTCAAAGAAAGCTCACAGCCCTGTCTATGGAAAGTTACTGGCACAAGAGGGAGTCCAAGGTCATAGGAGCATATCACATGTCCTTACATGGCTTAATGACTCATATGGGGTAGCGATGGCCTATTGGAGCCTGAAGTATCCGCAGGAAGAGCCATTGGGGTAGAATGAGTTTCTTCTATGACCCATTGTGAGAGCGAAGTGTCTTTGATGGGCCATCAACACAAAGCTGTCTACTTAGATTACCCCTGAGGGAATTCTGCACCAAAAAATTAAAAATTATCTGCACAATATTTTAAATTCTGCATTTTTTTTCCAACACATGTTTGCTCCAGCATGGCAGTGGGGAGCACTGGCCACTGGCTGTATTGAGCTGGGAGAACACCCTGAAGTGCCCACATCCCCCGGCACAGGGACTCAGCAGTGGGGCTGCACCTGACCCTGACACAGCACAAGAGCTGGGCCTGCCACAGAAACACCCTGGGGCCCTGCCCCTCTGTGCCAGGTGGATCCAGCAGGATCCAAGCGTGGAGGGACTTAGTGTGGGGGGAGAGGTTTCTGTGTGGGACAATCTGGATGTGGGCAGCTCAGTGGGAGATCTGGATGCACAGGGGCTTATTGGGGGGTTCCGGTGCAGGGGCAATGGGACTCTACAGGGGATCCAAGTGAAGGTGGTTGGGGCTCAGCAGGGAGGGTCTGGGTGGTGGTCCCCCCGGCTTCCCTGCCATTTTCTGCAGGGAAGCACAGGAATTCTGTGGGAAGGGGAGTGCGTTTTCTGCGGGCATGCAGAATCCCCCAGGAGTACTAGATATAAATCGTATTTGGTAGATGGTGCCCAGGAATACAGCACACATGTAAGATGCCAGTATATAGTCAATATTTATAACTTCAGATACAAAAATGATACATGAATAAACACAAGATAATCATACTCAGCAAATCATAACTTCTCCATTGACATCTTAAATGACATGCTTTGTACAAGATTTGTTGCAATTATCTAACAGTGGCAGTATTAATGATATGAATGGTCATATTTCAATCACACACCAATATCATCAAGTAGCCCAGTGATTGGACAGCTCATGGATGAACAGTTGGCTCAAGCTTCATACACCTGAGAAAGACAGAAATGATGCTGGTAGAAGAAAACATTTTGAGGAATTTGCAGCTCCAATGCAGTCTTCTTTGCTTGAAGGTGCTCACGCAGAATTCATTAATTTGATCTGCAGTTTGAAAGAACTCTTGGATTCCTTGATGATGCTAAGCTCTCTCATAGGAGCATTTGTGATGAACTCTTTCTATCATCTTCAGCTGACTAGGAGACTTCAACGCATCCTGGTGAACGACTACCTCGCCTCTGTTATTCATGACTTCATCACTTCTCAGCCAGACTACAACAATGTGATAGTGATACACCAGGACATGAAGCCTTCAGCACACTTAGGAAACTTTGATTAGAAAATACACTTCTCAGCAACACAGGCCACCATGAATACATCAAAGCTGTTCTCTGTTCTCTATACTTGACTGTGGTCAACAACTAAGCTCCTCTGGCACAAGGGAACTTTCTACAATAACAGCATATAAAGCTTATCTGTGTGGCAGACAGAACTTTCTCAGGGGCCAGTAAGATTGTGGAATGAAATCCTTCACAAAAGTAGGAACCATCACAAACCTTACCGCCTTTCACTCTAAGTGCAAAGTGCATTTCTTTGTGCTTGCCTTCTCTAACATAAATACATACCACCACCACCACATATATTTAAGCAAAAATTGCAAAACAAAACAATAACCCTAAAGCCCTACCAAAACAAGACACTTTACTGCACACACTTCTCGACCTGGGAGAGGATGAGAGAACAAACACTACATGACTGATGTGCAGTCACACTGCTTAATGCACTGCTGGAAGGTACTCAGGTACTATGGCGTTGAGCACAGTGTAAGAAGCTATATATATAAGAAGATTCCAGGAACTCAAGTACCAGAGGTTTAACCGTGTTAGTCTGGATCTGTAAAAGCAGCAAAGAGTCCTGTGGCACTTTATAGACTAACAGATATATTGGGCCATGAGGTTTCATGGGTGAATACCCACTTCGTCAGATGCACGTAAACACTCTTGTTATGTATAAAAATGTGACTGCCACTCTGCACCTCCCCTGCTAACCAACTCAAAAAGCAGATAAAGGACAGCAGTACAGAAGGATGTATCCTGTCCTCTCCTAGCAGTGGTCAAAACATTATGCTTTGTAGGTGATACCAGGTGATCCAAAGCAATTACAAAATATTACTCCCATCAATCCCAGTCCAAGTAAGAAACTCATGAATGCAACCGACAAAGTGGGTATTCACCCACGAAAGCTCATGCTCTAATACGTCTGTTAGTCTACAAGGTGCCACAGGACTCTTTGCTGCTTTTATGAATTTCTTG
Organism: Chelonoidis abingdonii; assembly: GCF_003597395.2. Lineage (NCBI taxonomy): Eukaryota > Metazoa > Chordata > Testudines > Testudinidae > Chelonoidis > Chelonoidis abingdonii. The sequence goes on along the minus strand of NC_133769.1, from coordinate 177,267,055 downwards.
CAGGTCTCCAAACCAACATGCCACACTACTTTGAAGACTGCCTGCACAATATTTTTCAAAATATTTTCAAGTTACATTAGGGGTTTTTCATTATTCTCCCATATTTTTAAAAAAATTTTTAGGCACACAAGTGGGATGTGTTGAGGCAATTGCCAGTCTACCATCCTTCTTGAAACTGATGATTTCCCCCTCTTTTCCTGACTTTAAACAATGGAACTTTCATATCGTCAAGGCTACAGCCACCATTTTTCAGTTAATCAGAGAAGACTGAGATCCCTTCAAAGTATCTCAGTGATACTTCTTAACCTAGTACAGGTTAATATTCAGTGATTTGAGACATGCCTAAAGACTACACACACGGAATCAGTAGAGTCCCAGCCCTACTGATTCTATAAGTGAGGTCAGGAATCAAAACCAAGTCTCTCATGCAGTACTGCAAAATATTATTGGCCTCTTCACACATTAGAGAGCAGCACCAGTACATACAACATATCATGATACAGCAACATGAGTGACTCAAATGACACTTCATTACGTCACCACACATCGTCATGTTTGATTACATTACATTGAAAGAGAAAGACTAATTCTGTGTACACAAAAGTGGTGTTACCTGGATGTCTTGAATTTTTCTATACTGAATCCTATTGTTGGAACTATGTCTTGAGTTTGAGCCTTAAAAAGAGAAAAAAATCATGTTTTACAACAAACTCATTAAGTTAGAACACAGCTACTGAAATGTAACTATTTCTAAATTATTTATATTCCCCCAAATTTTGGTGCAATATATAACATTCAGGAAACATTTGAGTAACATAGAAGACCTCTGCATGGACATAGCAGGTAGTTAACATACTTTCCCATGATTTCCTCTATCTCAAGATCCAAGTTTTGGATTTTCTAGCAAAAAAAAAAAAATGGAAACCTTGCATTACCTATGGCCAAGGCTCAGGAGTGAGGATGTTTCAGCCTTAATACTGAATTCCCTTGCTTTTGCAACAAACTTTAAGTTATAGTTTCTGTACAGACTACATACTGACCAGAGCTAAGTAACATATTATCACAGAAAGTGATAGCTTTCTGGGTTGAAGAGTTACCAATGAGGTCAGAGTACAAAGAAGCCAAGTATTTTTACCCTCTGGAGGTCACACTTTCAACCCAAAGAGAAGTAAATAGAAAGAGAAAGAATATTGGGACAATATATCCTATCGCAAGCTACATCAGGAACCTATTTACATTGGGAAGCAGTAGCTTGAATTTTTAGGTTCTTATGTTGACCTAGTTTTTAGTCAACTACCAGAGCACTTCAATGAAAGTACCCTGCTTACCAAAGAAGGGAAGGTTGGGACAAAACAGAGCACCACAGGTCAACAAAAAGCCTGGTTACCAGAGCAACTTTTCTGGAAAGTTGGTGCAATATGACAGAATCTTTCAGAAAAAACAACAACAAGGCTGCAAAGAGTCCAGCTTTTGAGAAAATAAGAGCCTCTAAAATCTTATTTATAAAAGATGTTTACAAGCAACTGGCTTCCCCCCCCACATATACACTAAAACTGGCTTAGTTTATTAATTTTTAAAACCATTATGAAAAAAAAAAGTCATTTTCACCACCTCAAGAAGTAGTTTGGCCAGCAGTTTCCATCATTAAGAGGTCACGACACTGCACTAAACACAGAAAGTACAACTTTCTTTCAAGGATATCTTATACTAGAAATTACAGATGACTTCTTTGAATTTTATAATTAAACAGTGGAGAACAAAATTCTAGCTGGCAGGTGGTAAAGGGAGCTGGGTTGTGTTTGTTTTTTAATGCCTCTCTCAAGCTCTCCTTCCAAGGTGACTGCTCAGCCTGAAATATATTCATTGGCTTTGTACTCTGATCATTAGCTGACAGTTCAGAGCAATTTGTCAGGTGAACTAATTCATTTATCAGAATTAGTAGTTTTCAGGGACTCTGATCTAATGAAGTTTGTTACATTTTAACAAATTAATAAAATAAATAGTGTTATTGCATATTTTCACTTTACAATATATTCACAAATAACTACCATAATGTGACTGATGAAGTAAACAGGAGGAGATAGTTTCTACTTGCTTTACTCATATAATTAGCTTATTTATTTTAGGTTTTTATTGTGCCTATCACTGCCATACCTTAGTGCTAACTTCAAGACTTAACACATGCTCTGGATACTGCACTATAAAAACAGATATTATAAGAAGATCCAAGGTCATCACTTTTGAGAACTGTCAAGGTTTTTCCCCCACTCTGAACTTTAGGGTACAGATGTGGGGACCTGCATAAACACCTTTAAGCTTAACTACCAGCTTAGATCTGGTCTCGCTGCCACCACTCTCAAGTACTAGCTCCCTTTTCTGGACAGTCTTGAGAGACTTTTTCACCGAGTTCCTGGTGAACACCAATCCAACCCTTTGGATCTTAACACATGGAGAATTTAACCATCCCTCCTCCTCTCCCCCACCAATTCCTGGCGAGTCCAGATCCAACCCCCTTGGATCTTAAAATAAGGAAAAATCAATCAGGTTCTTAAAAAGGCGGCTTTCAATTAAAGAAAGAAAAGGTAAAAATCATCTCTGTAAAATCAGGATAGAAAATAACTTTACAGGGTAATCAGATTCCAAGAGCCCATAGGAACCTCCTCTAGCCTTAGGTTCAAAGTTACAGCAAACAGAGGTAAAATCCTTTCAGCAAAAAGGAACATTTACAAGTTGAGAAGACAAAAATAAGACTAACATGCCTTGCCTGGCTGTTACTTACACATTTGAAACATGAGAGACTGGTTCAGAAAGATTTGGAGAGCCTGGATTGATGTCTGGTCCCTCTTAGTCCCAAGTGCGAACAACCCCCAAAACAAAGAGCACAAACAAAAAAGACTTCCCTCCACCAAGATCTGAAAGTATCTTGTCCCCTTATTGGTCCTTTGGGTCAGGTGTCAGCCAGGTTTCCTGAGCTTCTTAACCCTTTACAGGTAAAAGGATTTTGGTGTCTGTGGCCATGAGGGTTATAGTATGTACACAGTGAGGGCTGTTCCTTCCTTTCTAGTTATGAACAAGACAAACATGAAACATCAGTAATTGTGCTGGTTGTGTGGTACTTGCATCTTCCCAAAAGTTAATTTTATAGTATTTAGTTCTACCTTTCATAGGATCCAATTACATTTTATCGAGCAAAATACTGGAGACAAGGAAATTAGGCAGGCCTCTTCAGTACCTTTATAATTGCAACCTCTTATAATGACATGATTTTGCAAAAAGTCTCCTGCCTTTAAGATATCAATCCCATTAAATATATAAGGATATTTAACTAACAATACAATGTTAGTGAACATTAAGTGGTGGACTCATGCTGACACAACACATCCAGAATCCTTGAATGCATGGAAAGTAAAATGTAGGGAAGAGTCTCCAATTTTCATCCATAGTACACTTATTACCCCAAATGTCATAGTTACTAGTTATTCCAGACCAATATAAGAGCAATATGTACCTCTTCATGGACACTCGTTACACAGACTTGATGGTGAACTCACACTCTCTTTTTAGCAATGGATTAGTACTTCTGATGGTCATAGTCCATTAATTTGGAAAGTACTAATGCTGACTTCACCATAAAAGTTTTACATTCTCACTCTTAATTTCCTAGCTATGTAGCAGCATCTTTAATCATTAATAGTTTAAGACAAAGATAATGTTGTTTACAGACGAGTGCTAGTTGCAGTAAAACTACTTGTCCCAAATAAATGAAGTTTCAAATTATAATATTTATTTCTTCAAAATAAAAACAGTTTACAGCCCACTTTTAATCTCATCCATCATAAACCCTTCTTTATCCTGTGATCTGAGAAGACACTAGGCATATTAGTAGGTGGTGGTGGTTGGTTATGAAACACAATTTTAAAAATATGTATATACACATATATAAAGCCAGGTTTGTAATTGGACTGAAGTTTTATTAATTTTATTTTATTTTTGGTATTTTTATACATTATATTTTCTTAGCTTATAAACAGACCTTCACTTTTTTCCTCCATCAACTTTGCAATAACATTTGGCAAGAGAGAGTTAGCAGTAAACTGAGGCTACTTACGTTTGAAGGTTTAAGTTTATTAATGATAGTTGTTTTGCCACTATTGTCCAACCCAAGGCACAAAACATGAACCTCCTTCTTCTTCAGACCAAGCCATCCTGCTAGCTTATCAAACAATCCCATGATTCTGATTCAATGCACAGAGACCACCTGTGATTCAGAAGAACGAAAAGGAAATCACTATTTAAAATGGTTATGGCACCAGAGGTCTAGCACAGTAGGTAGGCATGTGGGTCAGAAGTCCTCAGGCTTTTAATAGGACAATATGAATAAGACCCTATACAAGCAGTGTCACGGAAGGTTTGGTTAATACAGAAAGTAAACAGAGTATAAGCTGATTACTAGGAAGAAGCCTGACACAAAAGTAGATTGTGCTTATATAGACAGTGTTATAAGTAGCCAATGTCCTTGTCAGTATGGCTAGCCAACGAATCATTAGTCAAAGTGTTCTAGCGATACAAATGCAAACAAGACTGCAGCACTTCATTATCTCTTACTAAACTTCACCAATGAGATTTGTATAATATTTTAAACTATCAGAAGTCCAGCCAGTCATCACAATTTACATCAGGGATGGGCAACCTTTCAGAAGTGGTGTGCCAAGTCTTCATTTATTCACTCTAATTTAAGGTTTTGCGTGTCAGTAATACATTTTAATGTTTTTAGAAGGTCTCTTTCTATAAGTCTATAATATATAACTAAACTATTAGTGTATGTAAAGTAAATAAGGTTTTTAAAATGTTTAAGAAGCTTCATTTAAAATTAAATTAAAATGCAGAACCCCCTGGACCGGTGGCCAGGACCTGGGCAGTCTGAGTGCCACTGAAAATCAGCTCACGTGCCACGTTTGGCACGCGTGCCATAGGTTGCCTACCCCTGATTTATATAATAAAATTTTCATGTTGTAATTTTTCAAAATAACATTTGCCTTTTCACACACCTGCTGTAAGGTTATTGAAATCAAAACTGTAAATAAAGTACGATTAATTGAAACTATAACTGAAATGAGTTATTTATAATGGTATTAAGAACTGTATATTAGGAAACAATTAACTGTAAACAGAAACTGATTATGACGGATTAGTCAGAGATGTAGCCAGACAACATAACACACTGCTACTTGTCAGAAGGAAGCCAAATTGTTGCTTAGGCCCAGAAACTATCTTTGTTCAGCAGTAGGGGACTAAAAGGAGATTACGTTGTGAATTCTCTGACAGCATCTGCTTCGACATACTGCATGTAGAAAAATGAAGAACTGGCAGTCCTTGAAAGCTATAATCAGGGAATAATTTCAACATATGATAATTGACATTGAACGTCTATGGCACTCTAATAAAACATACATAATGTCAAAAGAATTTTCAGGAGGAAAACAAATTTCCACCCCATATACAGAACAGAACTATACACAACTCAGTTCCAGACACTGTTGGTGAATTTAGATTACCAAGAAACTTCCTGGAGGCCGGGAGAAGGAGGAAAGGAAAGCTGATAGAGACTATTCAATCCCATTAGCTCAACAACCCCTTACAATATGAAAACCAAGATTGAACATTTAACTATTAAATTCTAAACACATTTAAAAGAAATTACACTTATTTTACTCACCACATTAGCTTAAAGTACATGAGGGAAAAAGTGGCTGTAGCAAAAAGTCTACTTAGAACAGATTTATAATTTCTATTATGTACTGTGTCTGAAACACTCTACTACGGGAATTCTACTAATATATTGTGTAGCTATATGTTCAGCAGCATATGTCTTGATTAAGTTGCTACCGAAGTAGTTTAAGTTATTTGCTATTGGTAGTATTTCCTATACAAATAGGTGTTTGTCAACGAAATGCCACAACTGGTTAATTTTCATTTTTCTTCTAGCACTTCTTGATTCTGTTTGGTCCAATAAAAGCTTTTTACATTTCTGGATACAAATGTAAAGCTTGTACTTTGCCAAAACGAACTGACAAGAATACTGTTCTCCAAAACATGCCATTTTGTTGTCTGAACAAGAGATTTGCCACTATTCTGAAAGAGTAGCCAAAGAGAAAAGATACTTTGTTGAAAATTCTATAGTAAAGTACAATGACAAAGTACATTCTTTTTTCTCTTTTAGCAGACTTGGTCACTCGTGATAGTTTGATGATACAACAGAGTCATTCCAATGTTGATAGAATGAGCAAAGCACATAAATGCTATAAAGGTACACACTTCCCTTTTGAGCTGATGTTCTAGAAAACTGAAAACTTACCTTTACTAAAACCTACAATAGTGATCTTAATGTAACATAGAAGTTATATTTTATGTTTGTTTATTTTTTTAAGAGCATGAAAAGTCAAGTTTTCAACACCAACATTAACTCATTCACATTACACACATCAGACATATTTAATGGTCAAGTATATCAACATGAATATTAATCAAAGAACAAATTTAACAAGAAAATACAGGAACAGAATATACTACATATATGCAATGCTGCTCAATTAACACTGCTGTTGGGACCTTCACGTCTTCACTTTTTTTTTTGAAGTGATTTCACCTAGGCCGTTCTATTGTGGCAACAGCTATTTTATTATAAATATTATTGTTTAACAGCATAATAGTGTCATTGCTTAACATAAAGGTATAAACTTCTAAAATGAGATTAGGATTATTTAAATGCCAACAGTGGGGACTGGGTGCCAGCCTTTACAGCAGTAGCAGACAGGTTTCTGCAAGGCTGGGTTAACAAAGGTTTTAACTTCACCAATGGAGAAAGAAAAAAAGTTACTGTTTTAAGAAAGTCAAGCATTTGCAAGATCCATAGGACAAAGAAAAAAATGCTGTTAGTGCCCAAAATCTAGGAAGCTAGTACTTTTTGTCATTATTATTTTTCCTCCCTAAACATTAAGCCAGTTTGTTTGAAAGACAGCATTGTGTGTGTGCGCGTGCACATACACACGGGTTTCCATAAAGCACTTACAGGCTAATTCATGGAAAGAGTCCTAGCAGTGGCCTAGAAATTCCACCGATCTACCTCAATATGTGGGGGAACTTGATGGGGCTGGCAGTGAAAAGCGACAGCCCCAGCCATGAGGAAGGGAGACACTAGCAATGTCTTAGAAGCAGATCCCATATCCTTGCTTAAGCCTACTGATCCATGTAGGCAGGAAACATGCAGAGTGATGATACAAAGGAGAGAGGGGCTTCAGAAGACTGCAAAAGTCTTAGATACAAGATGAGCATATTCTCAAACAATTTCTGAATTGCTTAAAACGTTATTTTCTATCCCACTAAAGCAGGGGTGGGCAAACTTTTTGGCCTGAGAGCTGCATCTGGTTTCATAAATTGTATGGAGGGCTGGTTAGAGGAGGTGGCTGTGGCCTGGTCCCTACCTCGTATCTGCCCCCCTCCCCTCGGACTCCTGCCCCATCCAACCCCCCTGTTCCCTGACGGCCCCTCTGGGACCCCTGCCCCATCCACACACCTCTGTCCCGACTGTCCCCTGACCCCCAGCACCCCATCCAACCCCTCCTCTCATTCCAACCCTGGGATCCCTGCCCTATCCAATCGCCCCTTCTCCTTGTCCCTTGACTGCCCCCTGCTGCCCCATCCAAACCCCCCTCCTTCCTGACTGCCCCCCAGGACCCCTGTCCCCATTCAATCCTGTTTCCCCCCAATCACCATCCACATCCTCACCCCTGACCACCACCCTGAACTCCCCTGCCTTCTGTCCAACACCCCCTGCTCTCTGCCCTCTTATCCCGCTGCCTGGAGCACCAGTGGCTGGAGCCAGGCCATGCTGCCACCACCACACAGCACAAAAACTGGGTCAGGCTGGGCTCTGCAGCTGCACTGCGGCAGGAGCTAACAGCCCTACCACCCAGAACACTGCGCTGGAGGCAGAGCATGCAAGATGAGGCTCCAGGGGAGGGACCGGGGGCGGGGGGGTAGCCTCCCGGGCCAGGAGCTCAGGGGCTGGGCAGGACAGTCCTGTGGGCCAGATGTGGTCCGCAGGCCGTAGTTTGCCCACCCCTGCACTAAAGCAAACAAGTGGGCATGAAGTTCACAATCCTCAATGAGATCTTTATACTTACCCAGTTTCAAACTGAGGCCATTTTTTCTAGCAGCATTCCATAAATAACAGTTTATAATTTTATTAAAGAACACACACAGAAAAATGTACTCCCAGGCACCTGCCCTTAACCCTCCAACATGCCCTTCCCCTAGTTAAACAGAAAAATGACAGAGTTAAGTTAATCTTCAGGAAAAAACTAAACATGAACATTTTCAGAAACTCGTGTGTGAAAACAAGGAATTTTACTGGAAGTTCTGCATCTCAACTACAAGAGATGTGAATAGCACCTTCTGTTATAAAGGGAGCTAGAACATTGTTGATCCCTCCCTCCCACCTTTGTTTCTTGGCTTCCTACTCCACTAATCAATAATTGTCAATGCCCTGGATAACACTAAGGAGCAGCATACCCCAGTTGTACATAAATGCAAGATATAGTTTTAATCAAATATCTTATCAGGGTCACCAAAATCAAAAAGTGGGTTATAACCAAATTTAAATCCATTTAGAAGATATGAACAATGCTTCTAACTCATAACAAGCAAACAACATTAGAAAAAAAAATCAAGGATGATACTCTCAATTTCAGCCACAGAACTAGAATGAACAGAGGCCAACAGACAAGAATGAATTTAACTTAATAAATGCCATAGAGGAAACTCAGAACACGGAAACCCCACAGATTAATGTTAAAGCTTTTTTTTTTTTTTTTTTTAACTTCATGTGGTAGACAGTGCCATAAATGAAAGGTAAATAAATGTGATGGATATTTTAAAGTTCAATGTCACAAAACTGTGACACATTATGAGTCTTGTCTACTTGAGGAAATGAGATATGTTTAGCACGTGACAGCAAACATGTTAACATTGTTTAAAATGCTGTGGGGAGACTGGTACAAGGATAAGCTGCAAGGGTCTGGGACAGAAGGAATCAGACTTCAGAGTGAAGAGAAAACATAGGCAGAAGGTTTTCGGCAACCATTTGAAAATATTCTTCTCAGAAACTAGACTAGAACCCAGGATCCAAAGTCTTAAGTTTCTTCTGCAATTAGCAAAGAGCTATGAAACCCACAGGCAAAATGTGTCCCTCCTCTCCCTTTAGTGGCTGGCCCACAATGATAACTCTGTTATTCTCAGTCAGAAAGCTCAAGTGGCACAGGTGGAGCTAAAGGTCCAAACACTGCTGATGAACCACATGGATGTCAATGAGTTTACATCGCCAGAATTACTATGTAATGCAGGGCAAATTCCTGAAACCAAACTTCAAGCGGTCACTAATTCTGTGTTCCTCATTTTCAGGGTGTCCAACTTACAATCCAGCGGGCTATTTGCAGAACTCTGAGCAAACACAGCTGCAACTGATGTTAGCTGGAGCTCTGCTTGAATAGATAAGATGCTATATAATATTAAGTACTCCAAAAAAAAAAACAGGCCATAAGCACATCATATTGGTCACCCCAAATTAGTGGATACCTTGGATATTAACATCTCTGTCTCAGGTTCCCATCTGTTAAAAAGAGGATACCACCATCTGCTTGTTAAGGTCTCACCAGTACCTTGTACAATAGTATAGTATTATCTCGAATACTGCATGCAATTCTGGTCTCCCATTTTTAAGAAAAATTATTCAGACTGGAACAGAAGGGCTACTAGGATGATCAGAGGAATGGAAAACATATCTTATGAGGAGAAACTCAAAGAGCTTGGCTTGTTTAGCCTAACCAAAAGAAGGCTGAGGGGAAGTAGAATCACTCTCTATAACTACAAAAGAGAAATAAATACCAGTGCAGGAGAAGAATTATTTTAGTTAAGAACCAATGGCTATAAACTGGCCATTACCAAGTTTAAATACGGAATTAGAGGAAGGCTTCTAAACATCTGAGGAGTGAGGTTCTGAAATGGACTTCCAAAGGCGGTAGTGGGGGCAAAAAACTTAACTGTCTTCAAAACTGAGCCTGATACGTTTAGGGAGGGTATGGTATCATAGGCACTGACCTCCCTTCTGCCCGGTGGCTGCTCAACCTCGCCCCCTGATCTCTTCCTGCTCCTGTACCATCCTACCCCCATTCCACCCCTTCCCCAAAGTCCCCACCCATCCTATCTTTTCCCACCCCAGCCCTGTCCCCTTCCCCCAAGTCTCCACTCCTGCCCTGCCCCTTCTCTCCTGAGTGCATGGCATCCCCACTCTTCCTCCTCCCTCCCAGAAAGTCCTAAGTGCCACTGTATGGCGGCAGGTGGGAAACGCTGGGAAGAAGGGGGGGAGCAGGGATACAGCATGCTTGAGGGGGGGCAAGGCAAGGAGAGGGGAGCTTGGCTGCCAGTGGGTGCAGAGCACTCGCTAATTTTTTCCCGTGGGTGCTCCATCCCCAGAGCACCCACAGAGTTGGCACCTATGTATGGTATGATGAGACTACCTACAATGCCACACAGCTGATCTGCAACTGCCAGCAGCAAATATCTTCAACAGCGGGAGACAGGACACTAGATGGGGAGAGCTCTGAGTTACTATAAATAATTTTTTCCCAGGTGTTTGGTTGGTGGGTCTTGCCCACATACTCAGGGTCCAACTGATTGCTATAATTGGGAGTCAGGAACAAATTTTCCCTCAGGTCAGACTGGCAGAGAGCTGGGGTCCGGGGGCGGGAGCAGTCTCCTTCCTCTGCAGCACGGGTCACCTGCAGGTTTAAACTAGTGTAAATGGTGGTCACTGACCTGAAGATTGCAAATCATGATTTGACACCTTCAGTAACCCAGCCAGAGGTTGTGGGTTTATTACAGGAGGGGATGACTAGATTCTGTGGCCTACAATGTAGAAGAGGTCAGACTAGATCAGGGGTAGGCAACCTATGGCATGTGTGCCGAAGGCAGCACACAAGCTGATTTTCAGCGGCACATTCACTGGCCTGGCCACCGGTCCGGGGGCTCTGCATTTTAGTTTAATTTTAAAGGAAGCTTCTTAAACATTTTTAAAACCTTATTTACCTTACATACAAAAATAGTTTAGTTATATATTATGGACTTATGGAAAGAGACCTTCTAAAAACGTTAAAATGTATTACTGGCACGCGAAACCTTAAATTAGAGTGAATAAATAAAGACTGGGCACATCACTTCTGAAAGGTTGCCAACCCCTGGACTAGACGATGTCCGGCCAGGCTTTAAAGTTTGAGTCTATAAACTAACATCTCTTGCGTCTGTGAAGCCCAGGTAGCACCGTGCTAAGGAAAAACATACCAGGGTATTAATCATTCTGGCGGGGGCGGGAGGAAGGCGGAGCTGCACCCTGCCGTGAATAAGCGGGGGACAGGGGGTAAGGGTCAGACATTGACTAATGAGCAGAAACAAATCACTGAGGAGCTGCTGGCTCAGGGGCCCGAGCGTGCTCTGAGCCAGGCCAGACCCTGCGGCAGGGGCACTGGGGGAGGGGAACGCCCCGCCCCGCCAGGGACCGGCGCAGCTCAGTGCACGGGGCAGGACCCCTCTGTTCCCGCCTTGCCCGCAAGGGGAACTAGCATCACCCGGGGGCACCGACCCCGCAACAAGCGGCGCGCACCCGGCTCCGGCAGGGCAAAGGGGGAGGAACAGGGACACCGCCCCGCCCCGGGCCGCGCCCAGCAGCCTCCTGCCCCCGCCCGTGGCCCGGGAGCTCGGTTGCGTTTCACCCCTTCAGCGCCTCACACTCACCACGGCCTCCCCACCCGCCGCCGCTCGCTGGCCCCGGCCCCAACAATCACCGCCTGCGTTGTTACCTAGGTGACCACGCCGCCACCGGCGCGCAGTCCTGACGGGACCCCGCCCTTCCTCCCACAAGCGCCGTTACCCCACCTCCTTCCAAGCCCCGCCCCTCCCCAGTCCTTCGTGCGTAAACCCCTCCCCCTTCGGCGCTAGCCCCGCCCCCTCCGCTGAGTGGCGGGACCTGTAGGTTCGGAAATCCGCAGTGCAAAATGGATCGCAGCGACCCCGGCTAGGGGCTTCATGTGCTGTTGCCGGTGTCAGGCTCATCGTCCACCTTTTGCAGGAGAGACAGGCATGCGGAAAGGAGGACAGTTCCTCCCCCCCAACTTAGGTTTGCCCCCCCCCCGAGGTCTGGATGCTCCATTATGTCTTCCGCACCTTGCCCAACTTTGGACACAGGCACTAGGAAAGCCAACTTCCCCAACCCCGTCTCCAGACTTTTTCAGAAGTGATGCAACTGGAGACAGCCCTTCCCAATCCCTTCCTCACTCCCATTCACCAAAATGCCCCCCAAAACTCAGATCTGAACCAACTCTTGACTAGGAGGCGTTTCAAAATCTGCCTCTGAATATTCCACTTTAGAGCTATCATTATTGTGGAAATTGAGGTCCAGAGCAATTATGTGATTTACCCAGGCTCACACAGAGAGGCTAAACTGAGGCTCAACAAAGATATAAATCTAGCTGCTCAGATGGCTGATAGAGCTGCAATACTGGCACATTTCAGATATTTAAAAACAGGGCAGGTGTCCTCTCCCCCCCCTTTCCTGGCCTGCAGGAAAAATGGATGTGGTGTGAGTATTCAGCCATTACTAAGGGAAAGGGAAATCAATGATACAAGTTTTGCATTATTTCTGAACATGGCAAGGGTTATGGTCATTTTTAATCTTTTATGTGAGTGAATTCCAAAGTCCAAAGCAGGCACCTGTGAAAGTTCTCTCCTACACTCACCTTCACCTCCCTAGTCAAAATTTCCATGGTTCCAGTGGAACACACAGCTGTTACGGAAACTTATGGTTGGAGAAGGAGCAAGCAGTAGGCTTTGAATATAAGAGGAGGAACTTTTAGTTCAACTGTTTCATCAGTAGAGAGCCTAGTACAGAGAGCGGAGCACTGGGGGAAGCGGTGATGGTAACCCAAGTTCCCAAGAAGACAAACTAGCACATAATGGTGGATGAAATGTCTTAAACCATTTAGGGCCTATCTCAGGGGCAAACTTTTTGGCCTGAGGGCCACATTGGGCTTCCAAAATTGTATGGAGGGCCGGTTAGTGGAGGCTGTGCCTCCCCAAACAGCCAGGCGTGGTCTGGTCTCCGCCCTCATCCGACCCACCCCCGATATTCCCCCCTCAAGACTCCTGCCCCATCCATCCCTCCCTCCAGGGCCGGCTCCAGTTTTTTTGCCGCCCCAAGCAGTGAAGCAGGAGAAAAAAAAAAGAGATAAAGCTGCAATCGGCGACAGCTCTACCGCGCCGCTTCATTCTTTGGCAGCAATTCGGCAGCAGGTTCTTCCCTCCGTGAGGGACTGACGGACCCACCGCCAAATTGCCACCGAAGACCTGGTTGTGCCGCCCCTTTCCATTGGCCGCCCCAAGCACCTGCTTCCTTTTCTGGTGCCTGGAGCCAGCCCTGCCTCCCTCCCGATCCCCTGACTGCCCCTCCTGAGTACCCCCTGCTGCCCCATCCAACCCCTCTTCTTTCTGACTGCTCCCCTGGGACCTCTGCCCCCATTCAACCCCCCTGTTCCCTGCCCTCTGACCGTCCTGCCCCCTATTCACACCCCCGCCCCCTGACTACCACCCCAAACTCCCCTGTCCTCTATCCAACCCCACCATCTCCCTGCCCCCTTACCACACTGCCTGGAGCACTGGTGGCTGGCTGAAGTCAGCCAGCCCACCCCGCAGCACAGAGTACTAGGTCAGGCTGCGGCTCTGCAGCTGCACTGCCTGTCAAGAGTTCACAGCCAGTGGCACAGTGAGCTGAGGCTGTGGGGAGGGGGAACAGCAGGGGAGGGGCCAGGGGCTAGCCTCCCAGGTCAGGAGCTCAGGGACTGGGCAGGAGGGTCCCATAGGCCAGATGTGGCCCTTGAGCCATAGTTTATTCACCATAGTAGAAAGAGCAGAGGTGGGCAGAATTCTAGAAGGAGATAGATTGATTATGCTAGACACTGCGATGGAAGGATAGTGGTGTTATTTTGTATGTGTATTGCAGTAGTGCCTAAAAAATTCGTTCTTTCTATAAAAGCTGAGATTCTCCCAAAATCACTTGACTCAAGAAGCTGAGGCTTTAAGAAAAGCACCAGTGATTATGAATCTCGTGACAAAACTGCAAGAGTTGGCAACAGCATGTAAGTTACCCAGCATGTGAAATAAGTCTGATTATAAGAGAAAAGTTCTGTACTGCATTTAAGGCATTATGAAGACAAAGCCTGCTCACACTTTTAGATTTTAAACTTTTAGGGGCTGGGATTAAGTATTTTGTTTAGCACTTTTTTCCTGTTGTAAAGTACAATGTATAGCTGTGGCATTATGTGAATAATAACACAATAACTAATATGTGTTAGAAACCTGCTGCCATGTGCGATTGGAAAGTCAAATCTCTACTGCCATTTCAGAAGAGGAGTTACAAGTAGCATTTTTCAGTGAAGACCAATGCTCACAGACCCAGTTTATGGAGACTGAATGAAACTACAGAGCTGTAACAACAAATTTAAAAATGTTCTGATTCAGATAAACAGTGTTTCTTTTGCAGGAGGCAGTGCTGTTATGTATATGGGACGAGATCCTGGTGACTTCTGCAGTCTGGGGGTTATCACAGTATATATAGTTCTTTAACAAAATAATCAATTGCATGTGCATTTTGTGAAGACATTTATCAGAGCACAGAATCTACAATGACATGTATATGAGTGCACTCTGATTAGGAACCCTCCTGCTGTAAAAGACCACCTAGAGCATCCCAAAAATTAGAATGCAATGTGATCCACGTTGTACAACACTCTGTGATAAGCAATTGATTTTTTGCCTGGTCACATATAAGAAGTTTTACGGTATATCATATGCACAAGTTAAGGTAAAACAAAAGGCATGAACTCAGAAATAACCACTAGTACTATAACTTTTATTTGCTAATAAATATCTTAATAAACAGGCTTACCCCATCTGTAAGACCTGATAATGCCTCTTAGGAAATTATAGAAAAATAAAATACAATAATAATCAGTAACTTGTACTTTGTACAAAAATCTTATTATGTTGCTCAGCAGGTAGCTTTGCCAAACCCCATATTCGTTCTGCAAATAGATGGCATGTGTAATGCAATTCACCTTAAAAATGCCCTAGTTTTGAGAGCTGAGCAGTCTATTACACTATTAATTTGTAGGCATGCGAGCACATGAAAATGTACATGGAACATCATCTCTTCATAATAGTAGATTTTAAAAAAAGGAAAATAATACCACCTTCAAGTAAATAGGAACTACTTCACCTCTGATGTAAAGTAGGTAGGTTCCCATATTTTTCTTGGGATTGAAGCTCAGTATTTTAAACTTTCTATTTCAGTTATTCCCACAACACTGCTATAACATGAGAGAAACCAAAATGCATTTGGAACATGTGTGGGAGGCATATTACATGAAGAAAAGTAATTTGAAATGGTGAGGCAGTCCCAAGAGAAAAATAACCATGCCAGCTATGAAATGTTCTATCTCTCAGAAATGTTGGCTCTCACTTGCTGTTTGCAGTATTACACAGGCACATTTTTCAATGTTCAGAATCACTGAATGGCACAACTTAAAGGTACAACACCCAATGGTCACTCTTGTATAGGAAGAAAGGTGATTTAGATACAGGTAGTTCTCAATAGTCAAATGTATCTCTAAGGAGAAAAGAAGCAATGCCAAAACACAAGTTGGCCTCTTTCTAAAGAGTTGGCTTTCAGAATATTGATAACGATCTGTGCAGAAGCCATTGTTTACTTGTAAAGTATTTTTCAAGTCTGATTATACTGCAACTTTAGATGTTTTGACATGGCTATTTATATATTGCCTAAAGTGTCTGTCAACAAATATATATTTATATATACACATATGTCAATACATTTTATGGCTATGCTAGAACAGCAAACTATAATGAGCAGTCATATTGAATCGTGAACAACCTAATTTCACAGCAAAAACAAAATTAAAAACCCCTTTGAATTCATACACGTTTAAAGCCTAATACACAGAATTGGAGGCTATGCTGAAAAAACGTACCAAACACAACTAGAAAGACCACTGTCTTCCATGTCAAAATCAAAACTAACCTTTTGAGGGGAACAACTATGTTTTCTACATATTTTCTCTAAATGGAAATACCATATTTTAAAAATAATCTTGAAGATAAAATTAGATGAAGCAGAATTTTTGCCATCTTTGACCAAATTAAAGTTGCTTTACTAGAAGATACTCCATTGCCAATTAGTAATTGTAGTCTCACGTCCAGATTTTCAGCATCACAAGACCTTTTTAAGACCTTTTTTTCCTGCTGCATTGGAGTATTTGCAAAGCAGTTTTGTGCTTCTGCAAACCACACATGATTTTCAGAGGTGCACAGTGCCTGCCAGTCCTACTGAAGTCAATAGGAGTTGCAGATGCAAAGCACCTGTCAGAATCAGGCCATATTTTTGCTGGTTTTATAGGTTTTCAGTCACAGTAGTAATGTCTATCGTATTCTGTACTACCAAAGTAGTTGGGGGTTTTGACATTGACTTTGACAGGAGCAGGAATGAAGCCTTAGCTAAGAACTCAGGACCACATTCATCCCTGCAGTAGTATGGTAACTTAATTGGAGTTATTCCAGGGATAAATGTTCCACCACAGTCAGAGTGGTCTTTTGCTTCCATGATAAGCATTGCTGTAAAAGGTAGAAGAAGAAACAGCCCTAAAATAATCTGTAGCTTTAAATGAAAAGGTTCTGGTTCAAACTTAACTTACTCTTTTGTGGGAGGGGGAGTAGAAAACGTATCGTGTCCTAAGTTCTACTCATGAATGACAGGTGTATGCCTTAGGAGTTTTCAAAACCATGCAATCCCAAAGAAATATGGACTTGAATCAAGAATCCAATAAAGAGAACCCCTAGGAGAAACATTTTTTATTTTCACATTATTTGTAACAGTACCCTTCATTAACTGACGTTAAAATCATGCTAAATGATTTTAAACCTATCACGTTATTTTGGGCACAGTGCACTAAGGGTGTTTTTTGGAATCTTTGGGCGTACCTTTAAGATACATAGAAGAAACAAACTCCTACAAAGAGGAAAATTACTGTACCAGTAAGGAATAATATTTAGAGGGGTAGGTCATAGGTTATCATGGTGTGTGTCACCTTAAGGAGATAATAGAACAAGATAAAGAAATACTATACAAACATTTGATTTGGGTTGGTACGTTCTGTTTATTTGAGGGTGATTTTCTTCTAAAATGCATAAATTAACTTGTGGATATTATTTCTGAGGAGATATAGTTACAGAATTTCTAGATGTACTACTATATGCAGTACAGTACTTATTATGGGCTAAATTATGGCAGCCCACTTCAGGTACATGAACGGGAGGTGGGGGGCGAGAGAGTACAGAGAGCATTTCCTCCTCACCAGATCTCAGCTCTGTCATGCAGAAAGCAACCATAAAGTAGCCTCCGTCACTCCCTGAGCTACAACTGGTTATGCTTAGTGTCCTCTCTCCACCACTGTTCAGGTAGGGTATTTCTTCCTTTTCCCACAGCAACCCCCTAGCTCTACAGCCTGATCAAGAACTCATTTCAGTCAATTGACATATTTTCACTGTTTGAAATGGGCTTTGCATCAGGGCCTAAGTGACAGAGTTCCGTATCTAGTAAATATCAATAAAGAATTATTAACACAAGAGAGCATGGTTACTAAGACAAATTTGCCCTTTAGCAACTATTGAACAGTGCTAATAGAGGGGGTAAATACTCATTTATAGTGTTTGGACTGATCATTATTTGTATAATTTACTTAGAGCCTCATTCTACTCTCACTGAAGTTAATGACAAAACTTCCATTAACTTCAGTAGGAGCAAGATTGGACCCTATTGACATTTGCCCACTCTCCCACAAACTTCAAATTGTCACACTGTTTACATCAGTAACAGTAATCACTCTCATTACAGGATTCTACTATTAAAATACATTATTCTTTCCAGCGGGGTTTTAAATGCACTCAATTAAGTAGACTGAAAGATTCACAAGGCAGGAAATGTCTCATTAACTGTATAGCAGTTTTACAGCACTGAACCTGCAGTTATTGCTTAATGAATAATAATGTACAAGTTTAAAACAATAACTACAGTTTGTTGTCTGCTTCAGCTGATCACTTTTCCAGTCATGTAAAGTGATTATAAATTATATAGCACAAAGCATCCAGTATATTAACATTTGTGGTTTTTTTCTTTTTCACCTTTTGACTAACCAGTAAGAGCTCAATTTGAATTAGAGAGAACTGAAGTGTGGTCTTTTAGGGCTGTCATCATTGGTCAGCTACACTCTTTACTGTTATTTTGGCTGTTCACAAAACCTAGTTATAAGAAGTGCAGAACAGTTAGAATTCCCAATTATTATAACATTACGTTCACAAAAGAGAATCTCGTCTACTGAAAATTCTAAGCTATAATGATGGTGCCTAGTATTGTCACAGGCTGGATTCTGGAGAATCAGCAAACTGATTTTTTTTCTGAAGAGCCAATGTACTAGATCATCAGATCATCTTAGTGTGATTATATTGCAAAAATATTACTTCACCTAGGCAGATTTGAAGCACACTATCTTCATAATTCACAACCAAAAATGAACCATCATCTCAAAATTTAGATTCCAGTTTGGAATTTCCCAAACTTTGAGGATGTTCAGATCCAGGGTTCAGATATGGCTCATTATACTATATAGGACCCAGTCACCGTACAGGTTATATTTAAATGACGTTCTGAACTCCACAGTTTAGGAGTCTGAGTGGATCCAGGATTTTGGTTTGATCTTCTCTCTACTTCATATATACTAAGCTCACTAAATCACCACTAATAAAGAGGTCTTGTTGTATCCATTAATTTTTTTTATTAGTAAAAAATTTGGAGAATTAGCTAACTTCCTGCTGTGCATCTAAGAGGAGAATATTTATAGAAACAAATGGAATTCCCTAAATAAAGATAGCAGGAACTGAACAAAATCTTCCAACATATTAAAGAAAGATATAATCAGAAGATTTTATAAAAATGCCACATAGATTAGACCTCTACTCAGGTAAACAAAATATGTTATTGAAGTTAAAAGAAAAACTATAAAATTAACATTATCTAATGTTGCTTTATACATACTTATTAAAACCTCAATCCCACAAACTCTTTAAATCTATGCCTAACTTTACCCATGTGAGTAGTCCTGTTGAAGTCATGCGTGCTTAAATGTTTGCAGATTTGAGGCCTACTATAGCAACTTAGTATAGTACATATATCATTTCTGAGATACAGATATAGCACCTAACCTAACGTTGCCTAAATGTGGGACATAGATCACAAATTAGGAACACAGCAAAAATAGCAGAGAAGAAAAGCTTGAAATGATTTTGGGATTGATTTTTTTAATATAAAGTTTTCCATATCCTTAGCTTCTCATTTAATTATACAGGGATAATAGAAGAGGTCTCTGAGGAACAGTTGAAAAATCTCTTGCAATAAGGGAAAAGTGAGAGATATTGTTAGAGAACATCTTAAAGAAACACACTGAGATACTCTGACGTGAACCGGTGTCATTATTTAGTACAGGGGTCGGCAACCCTTCAGAAGTGGTGTGCTGAGTATTCATTTATTCACTCTCATTTAAGGTTTCATGTGCCAGTAATACATTTTAACATTTTTAGAAGGTCTCTTTCTATGAGTCTGTAATATATAACTAAACTATTGTTGTATGTAAAGTAAATAAGGTTTTTAAAATGTTTAAGAAGCTTCATTTAAAATTAAATTAAAATGCAGAGCCCCCTGGACAGGTGGCAGGGCCGGCTCTACAGTTTTCGCTGCCCCAAGCAGTGGCTGAATCACCGCTGGACAGCGAGGGCAGTCCATGTGCCCTTAGGGCGGCAGGCGCGTTTCCCCGGCAGCGGCAATTCGGCAGCAGCTTCTATGTTTAGCTGAAGCTGCTGTGGACAGCTGAACATAGAAGCTGCTGGTGAATTGCCGCCACCACGGAAACGCGCCTGCTGCCCTAACGGCGCACGGACTTCCCCCGCTGTCCGCGGCGGCAATTCGATGTGCTGCTTTGGGGCGAAAACACAGGGACTGCTGCCCCTTGCAGAATGCCGCCCCAAGCACCAGCTTGGAATGCTGGTGCCTGGAGCCAGCCATGACCGGTGGCCAGGACCCGGGCAGTGTGAGTGTTACTGAAAATCAGCTTGTGTGCCACCTTCGGCACGCATGCCATAGGTTGTTTACCCCTGATTTAGCATAATAAAATAAGAAGATATGATTTGTAATCTCATAGTGCTTACTATTTATTTTAAACCAAATGTTATCTCTATAATAAGCTTCTGCCTATTGTCTTTTCTAAACTTGAATACTTCTTATTTAAAAAATCTGGAAAGTCCCATTGCCTTGAGACTTTCCCTTAAATTATCTGGGGATGGGAGGATGAGATCCTATAAGAGAATAATTTATACTGTATAAGCATCTTGGGCTACTACACCAGGAGATCTCAACCTTTATTTTACAATATGGACCACATCTTAATCAAGAGATTGGCTCAAGAACACCTACCGTACCATTCATGATCACTTGAAATCCCTACAGCAACTACAGCAATTATTCACATGGAAAAGTATCATTAGGACTGTGTTCAATGTTTTTAATGTGATTTAGTGACTGGAATTAGGAGGAGGGCCAGTATCGTGTGACCAGCCAGCTCACCATAGTTTGAGAGCCACTCTCCTGCACTTCTTAATATGTTTGTTTTAGGATGTACATTTTCAGATAAGAAGCCAGGAACTATACACACGATACACATTGGCTGAAATTTTCAAAGCTGACTGGAGGACTTAGCCACACAAGTCCCATTAGTTTTTAACAAGAGTTGTATAATTAAATTCAGTAGTCCACTTTGAAAATCTCAACTATTATAACAAACACACACACACACTTTTTATAGCTATACAGTGCTCTGTGTAACCTAGTCTGTAATCTGAGGACCTATATTCCACCACAGTATTCTTGTCTGAACAGCATGTACTATTATTTTCTAAGGATTGTATGTGAGGGAGGAAGAGATTTGTGGATTCCAAATGCATAGAAAATGTCTTTTGGGCAAGTGTTTTGTTTCTGTTATAGGGGACTTAAATGGGACTTCAGATCCCCTTTCAGGGCAGTTTTGAGATTTCTCTGTCAGCAGTCTCCTGATAGCATAAAGCAGATGAAGTCAGCTCAGCTGCTACCTGCTTTCCCCCACTCCATGCAGAGGATATTCCAAGGTGAGTTAGAGGAATGAGGGTATTTGGCCAGAGTGTGCTATGCTACAGCAATCCCCAAATGCCAGAATGGCCCCTGTGGGACCATTCCAATCAATGGAAGTTACTTGTACCTGCTCTGACTTGTGCTGGGGGCCAGTTACAACCTCAGCTAGCCCCAGGATGGAGAAACCTAAAAGTATTATAGAGCCACATTTGGGCCATTTTCCTGCTGCACTGACAATAAGCTTGGTGCAGCTAACGGACACGTCCATTATATTTAAAGAAACAGAAAACAGAAAATTCTAAGTTAAAGATCATCAAAATACTTCAGTATATGAGCTATATATTGAAATATTCCCATGTAAGTGATGATTAGTCCAGCAGATGTCTACCAAAGTTTAGGACAAACTTGAAGAGTGGGTAGGCAACAAATATGATCATAATACATGCATTTGAATTTATGTTTGAATCTATTTTCAATTAAAGGATCATTTTATGTTGAAAATGTACATATGTTGTCATACAGTCCCAGCTGATGGCCTAGAATAAACATAAGACTCATGACTGAAGTCTACATTTGAGCTGCTACTGATCATGTATAACATACGTTGAAGGAAAACATAATAGAGACAACTTGTTCATTTGGGCAAATTTAAACCCATTTCTCCTAAATTCCTTTCCTTTTATCTCATGAGAAACTCACATCTTCATAATGACTCGCATGTTACCAGTTGTGTGCAAATATCTCAGGGACAGAATATATTACAGACCTGGGTTTCTGTAGTTATCTCATTTCAAGTAAACTATCATCAGTACTATGGACTAGGGATGAAATTAATACTTTTGCAGAGGGCCAGCACAAGAGCTGTTCACTACATAAACATCACTTGAGCCCTATTTTGAAGGCTTAAATGGTGCAAAGAACCCATGTAGGCCAATAACAGATGGATGTATTTCATTCTAGATGAACAACAACAAAATCATTGAGAATATATGTGGAGACTTCACCTGTAAATTACTATATCAGTACATTTTCCTATGCCCATATTTTAATATAAATTTTTGTATTTGCCTCTCTCATGCTCCCTTTATTCTGTGCATTTTCAACAAACACTTTTGGTTACTGAATGGTGTGCACTGAGAGCTAGATTTTTAAGAGTAGCCTAGTAAATTAGTTTGAATGCCAACTGCATCTGCTAAGAGCAGCTAATTTTCATCTGGAGAAACAATCTTCCGTTTTAGTGGAAGCTGTTGGTAACATTGTGCATACATTTGTAGCCTGCACAGAAATGTACACATTTGAAAAGACAACACCAGCATATTAAAAAAACCTCAAACCTCATTGCATTTCTTTTGTGTGTTGAAACAGTGGAGTGGGCATCATGTTCAAGCAAGAGTAAAAATGCAGTTTCTAAAGCTGGGGAAATGTAAATTTGATCAAGATCATTATTAAGAAAGAGTTATGCAGCACAACAACAAAAACCATCCATAGAAACCCACAAACTCTAGGAGATGATGATTAGGGTTGTTTTTTGTCTTAAACAAATGTCATCAGCAAAAGAATCCTCTGTCACTCCTTTCCTGGTTACTTAAACTCTTGTTTTTATAAAAATAGATTTAATTAATACATGTTTTAATATTGTTATTATATTTGTTCTATTGAAAATATATTTTCAAAAGTGTGATAAATCTGGAAATTAATTTCCATGAGACATATCCAGATTCATGTATATGTAACATGCAGCTTGCATCCACACTTGCAAAAATAAACATACATATGAGCGCAAGAACGCACCCACATGGTTTAGATTAATTTTGAGTAATTTTTTAGTACCTCTTAACAAGTACTTGACTCCTGTTCCTCAATACATATTTAAAAAGCTGCTTGCAAAGATCTCTTCCCCAAATGGCACCTTGAGGGAGATGGAAGCAATGACAGGCAAAAGGGAAAGCAAAACAGTAAACGAAAATCAACTTTTAGATTTGAATCTGAAGTTCTTATTTTTAAAAAAAGTCTGATAACATGGAAAAAATGGTATGGTTTCCATAAGAGAACCCTTCTTAACAAAAAATTAAATGTGGAATTTGGGCAGAAATTTACAGGAGAGCGCCTTACAGAGAAGAACTACAGCTAGTTTGTTCTATTAAGGGCCCTTGATCCTGGAAACAGTCTCACATATGTGAGTCCTGTCCAGTTCATTGGGACTTCTCGTGTGCACAAATTTACTCTTGTATGTGCTTGTGGGACTCGGGTCTAAGTTCTTGAAACATATTCAGCAAATTAGCATTCAAGGATACTAGTGAATCTATAGCTTTAGGAAATCTATTCCTCTGTTAGAACTTTAGAAAACAAAACCAAACAAAATGCACTTGATTCACCATCATTATTCTGTTGAAATCAGTAGAGTCACCCCAGCATAAAAGTGGAGTAACAGCAGTGAATCAGAGCCAGTGTGTCTTACTCTGTGAAACTGGTTAGAAGGATAAACCTTTCTGAATCTGCTCCTGCTCTTCCTTCTCTGCCTTCCATATATAACAGCAACTTTCCCTCAGTGTCAGGAAGTATACTTTTTAAGCTGCAAATTAAGCAATAAATAGCATGATGATTACTTAGTCTTGTTAATTCATTTTGTAATACATACACATTTTACTGATCACCCCAAATGCTCTTTTTAACTGAAAATTAATAATGCTCAAGTATATTGTAGCTCCACATAACTTTAAAAATGGTATACAAATTAACACAAACATCTGCACACAGTTTACTTGTGACGTGCATGTAAAAATTGCGTGGCTTTCAGAGCATGCAGACATGCGCCCATTTCATGGTTCACAGTAGCGCATATCTCATGCAAGTTTTGAAAATGTAGCCCAGTATATCTATGTAAGTCATCTGAATAGAGCATGAAAGCTTTAAGTCGTATAGAGGTACAAATATTATGTTCGGCCTTTGCATCCATTTCCTTGCATGTAAATATGGCTATTAAAAAGAGTTCTAGTTTTAAAGAGAATTATCTTAGATGTCAGTTAGACATTTGTACTAAATGAAGACCAGCTAGTTAATAACTAGAACTCCATTTCATCATAGTCTGCTTTTTACTTCTAACAGCAAACATATTAAAGTAGACTCAAAGCAACATATTGTTATACTGATGTCCTAGGCTTCTCTCTCTGCCTACATATAATGTAGTAACTAATGCCGCACTCTTACATAGCGTAACTTACAGTAGTGATTAGTTTGTTTGTGTTCCACTGATCTCTTGTGGATGGCATGGCAGACCTGCTCAAGTATGAGGATCTCATCATCCCTCTAATAGCTAGCCCACAGAAGTTATATAAGCCCTAAAACTACTAACCTAATGGAGATTCTCCATTAGTTGTAGAGGTAGAGGCCTGTGATTTTGGAGCAGAAAGCTCTGTAAAGTCTATGTGACTGCAGTGAGCAGTATAGCTGACAACTGAATATTCTGTGTGGCTTGAGAATTGTTACAGCAGCCTTTCCAAGGGTTATTCACCAGATGGTAGAGGCAGATATTTAGTATAAAAAAAGGATGAAAATTGGTGAAAAATTCTAATGAAGAACCAATTTTGCAACCAACTCTATAAAGGATAATGTAATGTCAAATGCTTATACAAATAAATTTAAACCCAGGGCTCAGGAAGATTTAAAGTTCAGTTCTTTCTAATCCGCACCCCACTTAGTCACACATAACAAGAATTCACTACATGAAATCACTTGTCATTTCTGCAAAGAATTCTAACATTTTCAGGCACCAGCTTACCAGCATTTAAACTATTACAAAGTTAAGGTAACAATATGACCCATATATTTGGATTTATTTAAGAGATAAAATAAATATTTATGTCAAACTTTTTTTTCTGATTGCACATTTGATATTGGAAGCTACATGATCACAAAACATGGAAAAAGTCAATTACTTTTTGATCTACCATCAAACTCTAAGTACATCAATAAGGAAGCCACACCAGGCCAAATAGGCTATTACTTTCAAAGAAGTCCATGAAAGTTTCCCAGATACTGTTATACAAAGTTACACATCCATGCTGAATTATTCACCAGTGTGTAGCAACAGTCTTGCAGTGCACCAGGATTGTATTGGCAGGTAACTGATGGAGGAACTATGCGGTGTGATTAAAAATTTCACATTGGAAGCATTAACATAAAAGTACGTGTTTATAGTCTGAACAGGAGACTGCAGTTCTTGAAGTTGGAGGAACATAAGGGAGGAATGAGAATATCTTCCATTTTAGAAATGCTGAGGCACAAAACAAAGTTGCTTCTAGTACTTTCATACATGAAATCCTTTCTCCTGTATGTGCATCATGTGCAATCGTAAAGTCTGTAAACTGCTCACTATTCGTCTCTGGTGTCCAATGAGTACAACTCCAATTCTCCTAATGTCACTGTAAGATAAAGAAAGGTTAAAATTCATATGATTCTGATTGCTTTCATATATTGTTCAGCACCTAATGTAGTTCTTTATCAGAACTATTCAATGTCTTGATTTGAATATGCAAAAATGCCCTAAATTTGCAGGCATTCAAAGGTGCACCCACCTATTCTTTAAAAGCAGCAAAGAATCCTGTGGCACCTTATAGACTAACAGACTAACTACAATACCCGCACAAGGAAATAAGGAAACAGATCAACAGAGCCAGACGTGTACCCAGAAGCCTCCTACTGCAAGACAAACCCAAGAAAGAAACCAACAGGACTCCACTGGCCATCACATACAGTCCCCAGCTAAAACCCCTCCAACGCATCATCAGGGATCTACACACCCATCCTGGACAATGATCCCACCTTTCAACAGGCCTTGGTGACAGCCAGTCCTCGCCCAAGACAACCGCCAACCTGAAACATTTTCTCACCAGTAACTGCAATCGCACCATAGTAACTCTAGCTCAGAACCAATCCATGCAACAAACCTCGATGCCAACTCTGCCCCCATATCTACACCAGCGACACCATCACAGACCTAATCAGATCACCACACCATCACCGGTTCATTCACCTGCACGTCCCACCAATGTAATATACGCCATCATATCCAGCAATGCCCTCTCTGCTATGTACATCGGCCAAACTGGACAGTCTCTATGGAAAAGGATAAATGGACACAAATCAGATATTAGGAATGCAATATACAAACCTGTAGAAGAACACTTCAACTTCCTGGCACACTATACAGACCTAAGGTGCCTTCCTGCAGCAAAAAACTTCAGGACCAGACTTCAAAGAGAAACTGTGAGCTCATTCAATCTGCAAATTTGTACCATCAGCTCAGGATTAAACAAAGACTGTGAATGGCTTGCCAACTACAAAACCAGTTCTTCCCCTTGGTTTTCACATCTCAACTGCTAGAACAGGGCCTCATCCTCCCTGATTTGAACTAACCTCGTTATCTCTAGCTTGCTTGCATATATATACCTGCCCCTGGAAATTTCCACTACATGCATCTGACGAAGTGGGTATTCACCCACGAAAGCTCATGCTCCAAAACGTTTGTTAGTCTATAAGGTGCCAGGATTCTTTGCTGCTTTTACAGATTCAGACTAACATGGCTACCCCTCTGATACTTGACACCTATTCTTTATTTGTATAGGCAGCCTTTTAGAAAAAAATCACATCTCATAACTAGGACATAGTTTTTTTGCTGTATCCTTAAAGGTCTCCCAGCCCCTAGACACAAGCCTGAGAAGCAAGCAGAGAAAAGGGACCTCCACAGGATGAGAAGAGGGAAGCCATCCTTCCCACCCATACTGCAGAGGCAAGGAGAACCATTTCATGTTGACTATTGCACCTGCTGCAGCACTTCTGCTGCTTGTCGAGGGGCAGGGAGAAGACCAACAATTTGTAGATCTGCACAGTAGCAATTCATCAGCTTTGCCCATGCTTATCTCCCAGTCCACCTTTGCCTCACCTACTTCTACAACAGGCTGATGCAAAGGAAACACCACGAAGCATCCAGCTCCTTCACTGTAGAACCTCCCAACAATTTAACTGCATTGAGTACCATCTGTGGAGGAGGAGGGCAGTATTTGACCCTTTAATGACAAATGGAAAGAGCTAGTGGATGCTAATGATTAAAAATTGCAGTAAATTTAATTATGATCTGGTGACAAATCTTCACACGATAAAAACCCCACACAACAGACAAGCTCTGAATTGGCTGAACTAAATATTAACCTTTAGGACAAAAGAGTAATTTATGTGGTTCATGCCAATCCTCTGAGACAAGAAGAGAATTTTTTTAAAAAAATGTTCAATACAATTTTCAGAAAACCAATATTATAGAATTTAGCATTATATAGCTCCCTTCACATTCAAAATGTGCCACAATGTATGGTAAAATGTCAAATTAGATACCAGTAGCAACAGTCATTATTATTCACTGCTCCTCCTCCCATTGAAATCAATAACAAAACTTCACCGGAGCAGTATCGAGAACTGAATTCCAGTAGTGTGCTTGGGACTGCACACAACACAGAAAATATATGATTAGTGTACACAACCTGAACCTGATCTTGTTTACAGCAAAGTACATTTTACCATTGGTTTAATGGGAGCAGTTCAAGCCCCCTATCCAACAATACACTTATGCATACAAATAGTCCCACTGATTTCATGTGGTCACACAAAAAGTATGTGGCAGAGTGAGGAATTGAAACCAGGTCTACTGAGTCTCTTAATCACCACATCATCTTTTCTTGCCATATTTTGGTTGAAAGTCTATTTTTCCTTTTATTAACTGTACTAGCAAAGTGAAAATATACTTTTGTTCCACACATCTTAGGATTTAGGCTCTATCACTGTTAATCTGAGCAATTGCAGTTTACCCAGTGTACCGATAATAGTTTACATACTTACTCAATACTCATTCTTGAAACCACATCCAAAGTTGTGAAACCTGCTGCCATGAAGTTATTTTTATACTGACCCATTTTGATTGAATCTAGCCAATCAATGACTGAAACAAACAAAGGATATTCGGGAACTTCACCAGGTGAATCTGGCATTCTACAAAAACAAAAGGTAAAAGCTTGTAAAGAAGTAATAAATCTAAAAAATAAAGCCTTGTTTTCTTTTGTAGATATATTTTTGTACTAAAAAGTTGACTAGACTAACAGGGCCGGCTCCAGGCATCAGTGAAGGAAGCAGGTACTTTGGTGGCCCAATATCAAGGGGTGGCACTCCGGCCGCTACTGCGTCGGCACGTCTGGGTCTTTGGCGGCAATTCAGCAGCAGGTCCCTCAGTCCCTGTTGGAATGAAGGACCTGCTGCTGAAGAGTGGAGTGGCACGATTGCGCTGCCGTGGCTTTTTTTTTTTTGGCTGCTTTGGGCGGCAGAAAACCTGGAGCCGGCCCTGTAGATTAGGGCTATGTCTACACTACAGCCTATGTTGGCAAAACTTATGTTGCTCACTGGTGTGTATATTCCACCCCCTGAGCGATGTAAGTTACAACATAAGCGTTCGTGTGCACAGCGCTATATCAGCAGGATATGCCGCTTATGAGGTGGTTTTTTTATGCCGATGAAACAGCTCTCTCCTGTCAGCATAGAGTGTCTTCACCAGACGTGCTGCAGCAGCACAACTGTACCAATACAGCTGCGCTGATGCAGCACTGTAAATATAGACATAACCTAAGTCTATCAACACTAGAAAGACATATGAGATGAGCTCATGCTGCGAAGTTCAGATCCTGAACTGAAGTTCTCCAAAGTTTCAGATCTAGCACTTTGATTCTGGCCCATTCTCTAAAATTTGTCAGTTATATTTTAGCATCCAAAATTTCTTTTTAATGCTACTATTAAGGAAATCATTGGAACTCCACGAGAGTCTTATATGCACAAGAAGCTCAGAAATGGACCTATCTGCGTTATTATAATTTTCAATAGAATATATCTCTGCAGAAAGGGAGGTTACTTACCTTTACAGTAACTGATGTTCTTTGAGATGTGTAGTCTGACATATTCCACAGTGGGTGAGTGCAAATCCAGTGTGCATGCATATGACAATTTTCTAGTCAGCAGTACTCACTGTGGTAGAGCATGTGCCCTTTTTTCCCTTGTTTGTTCCACAAAACCACCCTGCCACATCCCAGGAGGCTGGGCATCAGGGGAAGAGTGATTGGCAGGGCTATGGAGAAGTTGCAGAAATCCAATATCTGTCTCAGCCAGGCTGGGGCTATGAGGATTGCCTTCTCCCACCTTCCAAAGTACCCTGAGGAGTGGGGAAAGGGAAGGAACACATAGAACAGTCTCTCTGTCCGTGGAAGGAGAAAGGCCTCTGAAAGAGACCCTGGATTTCTGTTCCTCCACCCCTGTGCTGAGGTAGTGACATTTTTTCTTCCTCATTGCAAAAAGATCTTAGTGAGAGACCCTGCATTGTTGGAAGATGTCCTGGAGGACCCACTGCTCTGACCACTCATGATTGTCACAGAAGTGCCTGCTGAGGCTGTTTGCCTTCATGTTGTCCACTCCTAGGAGATGGACCACTGACAGGGAGAAGCTCTGACCCACTGGATCTGTTCAACTGGTGCTGGCTTCAATGCTTGAACATTTTCAAAGTCTTGGGGCACCCTTAAAACTGACAGCATGGTAATTTTACGTGACTTTGAAGTTGGAGCATGGGAGGGAGATCTCTGTCTTTCCTCCTTCAAAAGCTCGCCCTCTGAGTTCAACCTATCGCTGTACCTTTTAGAGAAGTTAATGCTAGGGCCAATTTCAATGATCGATGTCCCACACAGGCCTAGATGCCTGGAATCCAGGGCAAGAGTTTGGCTTATTGCCTGCTTCATGAGGAAAACTCTCTGTCGTGCCTCCCTGGAGAGCTAGGTCTGCTTCAAGAAGGACCTGCAGATTTCACAGCATTCTAGTGCATGCCCCTTGCCAAGGCAAAACTGACACCTTATTTGTCTGTCATTCAGCAGCATAACCGCCTCTCAGGACAAGCCCAGGTACTTGCCGTGGTTGCCCATGGTGCTTGTACTACCTGCAACGGTGGAGAAGGGTCCCTCTTCCTGGAGAAGGGTCCATGGAGAAGGGTCCGGAAATCCTGGACGCTCCATCGTCTCGGGCATTGGCACTCTCACTGAATGACTGTCTGGATATGTGGACTCTCTACTCAGACCCTATGCTACCAGCACTCCCAGCTACCTCCGTGACACCACTGATTTCCTGGTGACCTTCCAGAAAACACCATCCTAGCCACCATGAATGTAGAGGCTCTCTACACAAACATCCCCCACACAGATGGAATACAATCTGTCAGGAACAGTATCCCTGATGATGCCACAGCACAACTGGCTGCTGAGCTCTGTGCCTTTATTCTCACACACAACTATTTCAAATTTGATGACAATATATATCTCCAGATCAATGGCATCATTATAGGCACCCGCATGGCCAAACAATATGCCAATATTTTTATGGCCGACTTGGAACAACGCTTCCTCAGCTGTCGTCCACTCATGCCCCTTCTCTACCTACGCTACACTGATGACATCTTCATCATCTGGACCCAGGGGAAGGAGACTCTGGAAAAATTCCACCACGATTTCAACAGCTTCCACCGCACCATCAACCTCAGCCTGGACCAATCTACACGGGAGGTCCACTTCCTAGACACCACGGTGCAAATAAGTGATGGTCATATTAACACCACCCTATACCAAAAACCTAC